>NC_092720.1:152975836-153286081 GCF_047496885.1 Scyliorhinus torazame
ACTAGCTGCAGCAGCATCCAGAGGGTTCACACTGTGACAAACTGCAGCAGCATCCAGAGGGTTCCCACTTTGACAAACTGCAGCACCATCCAAAGGGTTTTACACTGTGACAAACTGCAGCAGCATCCAGAGAGTTCACACTGTTCAAACTGCAACAGCATTCAGAGGGTTCACACTGTGACAAATTGCAGCAGCTTCCTGAGGGTTCACACTGTGACAAACTGCAGCAGCATCCAGAGGATTTGCATTGTGACAAACTGCAGCAGCATCCAGAGGGTTTGCATTGTGACAAACTGCAGCAGCTTCCAGAGGGTTTGCACTGTGACAAACAGCAGCAGCATCCAGAGGGTTTACACTGTGACAAACTGCAGCAGCATCCAGAGTGTTCACACTGTGACAAACTGCAGCAGCATCCAAAGGGTTCACAATGTGACAAACAGCAGCAGCATCCTGAGGGTTCACACTGTGACAAACAGCAGCAGCATCCAGAGGGTTCACACTGTGACAAACTGCAGCAGCATCCAGAGAGTTCACACTGTGACAAACTGCATCAGCATCCAGAAGGTTCGCATTGTGACAAACTGCAGCAGCATCAAGAGGATTCACACGGTGACAAACTGCAGCAGCATCCAGAGGGTTCACACTGTGACAAACTGCAGCAGCATCCAGAGTGTTCACACTGTGACAAACTGCAGCAGCATCCAGAGAGTTCACACTGTGACAAACTGCAGCAGAATCCAGAAGGTTCGCATTGTGACAAACTGCAGCAGCATCCAGAGGGTTCACACACTGTGACAAAATTGCAGCAGAATCCAGAGGGTTCACACTGTCACAAACTGCAGCTGCATCCAGAGGGTTCACACTCTGTGACAAACTGCAGCAGCATCCAGAGAGTTTGCACTGTGACACACTGCAGCAGCATCCAGCGGGTTTGAACTGTGAAAAACTCCAGCAGCATCCAGAGGGTTCACACTGTGACAAACTGCAGCAGCATCCAGAGGGTTCACACTGTGACAAACTGCAGCAGCATCCACAGGGTTCACACTGTGACAAACAGCGGCAGCATCCAGAGGGTTCACACTGTGACAAACTACAGCAGCATCCAGAGGGTTCACACACTGTGACAAATTGCAGCAGCTTCCAGAGGGTTCACACTGTCACAAACTGCAGCAGCAGCCAGAGGGTCCACACATTGTGACAAACTGCAGCAGCATCCAGAGGGTGTTACACACTGTGATTCACACACTGTGACAAATTACAGCAGCATCCAGAGGGTTCACACTGTCACAAACTGCAGCAGCATCCAGAGGGTTCACACATTGTGACAAACTGCAGCAACATCCATAGAGTTCTCACTGTGACAAACTGCAGCAGCATCCAGAGGGTTCACATACTGTGACAAACTGCAGCAGCATCCAGAGGTTTCAGACTATGACAAACTGCAGCAGGATCCAGAGGGTACGGACAGTGACAAACTGAAGCAGCATCCAGAGGGTTTACACTGTGACAAACTGCAGGAGCATCCAGAGGGTTCACACTGTGAGAAACTGCAGCAGAATCCAGAGTGTGCACACTGTGACAAACTGCAGCAGCATCCAGAGGGTTCACACACTGTGACAAATTGCAGCAGCATCCAGAGGGTTCACACTGTCACAAACTGCAGCAGCATCCAGAGTGTTCACACTGTGACAAACTGCAGCAGCATCCAGAGGATTCACACTTTGACAAACTGCAGCAGCATCCAGAGGTTTCGCACTGTGACAAACTGCAGCAGCATCCAGAGTGTTCACACACTGTGACAAACTGCAGCAGCATCCAGAGGGTTCACACTGTGACGAACTGCAGCAGCATCCAGTGGGATCACACTGTGATAAACTGCAGCAGCATCCATAGGTTTCACACACTGTGACAAACAGCAGCAGCATCCTGAGGGTTCACACTGTGACAAACAGCAGCAGCATCCAGAGGGTTCACACTGTGACAAACTGCAGCAGCATCCAGAGAGTTCACACTGTGACAAACTGCATCAGCATCCAGAAGGTTCGCATTGTGACAAACTGCAGCAGCATCAAGAGGATTCACACTGTGACAAACTGCAGCAGCATCCAGAGGGTTCACACTGTGACAAACTGCAGCAGCATCCAGAGTGTTCACACTGTGACAAACTGCAGCAGGATCCAGAGGGTTCACACTTTTCTAACTGCAGCAGCATCCAGAGGGTTCACACTGTGACAAACTGCAGCAGCATCCAGAGGGTTCACACTATGACAAACTGCAGCAGCATCCAGAGGGTTCACACACTGTGACAAATTGCAGCAGAATCCAGAGGGTTCACACTGTCACAAACTGCAGCTGCATCCAGAGGGTTCACACTCTGTGACAAACTGCAGCAGCATCCAGAGAGTTTGCACTGTGACAAACTGCAGCAGCATCCAGCGGGTTTGAACTGTGAAAAACTCCAGCAGCATCCAGAGGGTTCACACTGTGACAAACTGCAGCAGCATCCACAGGGTTCACACTGTGACAAACAGCGGCAGCATCCAGAGGGTTCACACTGTGACAAACTACAGCAGCATCCAGAGGGTTCACACACTGTGACAAATTGCAGCAGCTTCCAGAGGGTTCACACTGTCACAAACTGCAGCAGCAGCCAGAGGGTCCACACATTGTGACAAACTGCTGCAGCATCCAGAGGGTGTTACACACTGTGATTCACACACTGTGACAAATTACAGCAGCATCCAGAGGGTTCACACTGTCACAAACTGCAGCAGCATCCAGAGGGTTCACACATTGTGACAAACTGCAACAACATCCAGAGAGTTCCCACTGTGACAAACTGCAGCAGCATCCAGAGGGTTCACATACTGTGACAAACTGCAGCAGCACCCAGAGGTTTCAGACTGTGACAAACTGCAGCAGCATCCAGAGGGTTCACACACTGTGACAAATTGCAGCAGCATCCAGAGGGTTCACACTGTCACAAACTGCAGCAGCATCCAGAGTGTTCACACTGTGACAAACTGCAGCAGCATCCAGAGGATTCACACTTTGACAAACTGCAGCAGCATCCAGAGGTTTCGCACTGTGACAAACTGCAGCAGCATCCAGAGTGTTCACACACTGTGACAAACTGCAGCAGCATCCAGAGGGTTCACACTGTGACGAACTGCAGCAGCATCCAGTGGGTTCACACTGTGATAAACTGCAGCAGCATCCATAGGTTTCACACACTGTGACAAACTGCAGCAGCATCCAGAGGGTTCACACTGGGACAAACTGCAGCAGCATCCAGAGGGCTCACACTGTGACAAACTGTGGCAGCATCCAGAGGGTTCACACTGTGACAAACTGCAGCAGCATCCAGAGGGTTCACACACTGTGACAAACTGCAGCAGCATCCAGAGGGTTCACACACTGTGACAAATTGCAGCAGAATCCAGAGGGTTCACACTGTCACAAACTGCAGCAGCATCCAGAGGGTTCACTCTGTGACAAACTGCAGCAGCATCCAGAGGGTTCACACTGTCACAAACTGCAGCAGCAGCCAGAGGTTCCACACATTGTGACAAACTGCAGCAGCATCCAGAGGGTTCACACACTGTGACAAATTACAGCAGCATCCAGAGGGTTCACACTGTCACAAACTGCAGCAGCATCCAGAGGGTTCACACATTGTGACAAACTGCAGCAGCATCCAGAGAGTTCCCACTGTGACAAACTGCAGCAGCATCCAGAGGGTTCACATACTGTGACAAACTGCAGCAGCATCCAGAGGTTTCAGACTATGACAAACTGCAGCAGGATCCAGAGGGTACGGACAGTGACAAACTAAAGCAGCATCCAGAGGGTTTACACTGTGACAAACTGCAGGAGCATCCAGAGGGTTCACACACTGTGACAAATTGGAGCAGCATCCAGAGGGTTCACACTGTCACAAACTGCAGCAGCATCCATAGTGTTCACACTGTGACAAACTGCAGCAGCATCCAGAGGATTCACACTTTGACAAACTGCAGCAGCATCCAGAGGGTTCGCACTGTGACAAACTGCAGCAGCATCCAGAGTGTTCACACACTGTGACAAACTGCAGCAGCATCCAGAGGGTTCACACTGTGACGAACTGCAGCAGCATCCAGTGGGTTCACACTGTGACAAACTGCAGCATCATCCAGAGGGTTCGCACTGTGACAAACTGCAGCAGCATCCAGAGTGTTCACACACTGTGACAAACTGCAGCAGCATCCAGAGGGTTCACACTGCAACAAACTGCAGCAGCACCAGAGGGTTCACACACTGTGACAAACTGCAGCAGCATCCAGAGGGTTCACACTGTGACAAACTCCAGCAGCATCCAGAGGGTTCACACTGTGACAAACTGCAGCAGCATCCAGAGTGTTCGCATTCTGACAAACTGCAGCAGCATCCAGAGGTTTCACACACTGTGAAAAACTGCAGCAGCATCCAGAGGGTTCACTCACTGTGACAAACTGCAGCAGCATCCAGAGGGTCCACACTGTGACAAACTGCAGCAGCATTCAGAGGGTTTGCATTGTGACAAACTGCAGCAGCATCCACAGGCTTCACACACTGTGACAATCTGCAGTAGCATCCACAGGCTTCACACACTGTGAAAAACTGCAGCAGCATCCAGAGAGATCACATTGTGACAAACTACAGCAGCATCCAGAGGGTTAACACTGTGACAAACTGCAGCAGCATCCAGAGTTTTCACACTGTGACAAACTGCATGAGCATCCAGAGGGTTCACACTGTGCCAAACTGCAGCAGCATCCAGAAGGTTCGCATTGTGACAAACTGCAGTAGCACCAGAGGTTTCACACACTGTGACAAACTGCAGCAGCATCCAAAGGGTTCACACTGTGACAAACTGCAGCAGCATCCAGAGGGTTCGCATTGTGACAAACTGCAGCAGCATCCAGTGGTTTCACACACTGTGACAAACTGCAGCAGCATACAGAGGGTTCACACTGTGACAAACTGCAGCAGGATCCAGAAGGTTCGGACAGTGACACACTGCAGCAGCATCCAGAGGGTTCACACTGTGACAAACTACAGGAGCTTCCAGAGGGTTTACACTGTGACAAACTGCAGCAGCATCCAGAGGGTTCACACTGTGACAAACTGCAGCAGCATCCAGAAGGTTCGCATTGTGACAAACTGCAGCAGCATCCAGAGGGTTCACACTGTGACAAACTGCAGCAGCATCCAGAGGGTTCACACTGTGACAAACTGCAGCAGCATCCAGAGGGTTCACACTGTGACAAACTGCAGCAGCATCCAGAGGGTTCGCATTGTGACAAACTGCAGCAGCATCCAGAGGTTTCACACACTGTGACAAACTGCAGCATCATCCAGAGGGTTCACACTGTGGCAAACTGCAGCAGCATCCAGAGGGTTCGCATTGTGACAAACTGCAGCAGCATCCAGAGGTTTCACAGACTGTGACAAACTGCAGCATCATCCAGAGGGTTCACACTGTGGCAAACTGCAGGAGCATCCAGAGGGTTTACACTGTGCCAACTGCAGCAGCATCCAGAGGGTTCACACTGTGACAAACTGCAGCAGCATCCAGAAGGTTCGCATTGTGACAAACTGCAGCGGCATCCAGAGGGTTCACACTGTGACAAACTGCAGCAACATCCAGAGGGTTCACACTGTGACAAACAGCAGCAGCATCCAGAGGGTTCACACTGTGACAAACTGCAGCAGCATCCAGAGGGTTCGCATTGTGACAAACTGCAGCAGCATCCAGAGGTTTCACACACTGTGACAAACTGCAGCATCATCCAGAGGGTTCACACTGTGGCAAACTGCAGCAGCATCCAGAGGGTTCGCATTGTGACAAACTGCAGCAGCATCCAGAGGGTTCACACTGTGACAAACTGCAGCAAAATCCAGAGGGTTCACACTGTGACAAATTGCAGCAGCATCCAGAGGGTTCCCACTGTGACAATCTGCAGTAGCATCCACAGGCTTCACACACTGTGAAAAACTGCAGCAGCATCCAGAGGGTTCATGCTGTGACAAACTGCAGCAGCATCCAGAGTGTGCACACTGTGACAAACTGCAGCATCCAGAGGGTTCACACTGTCACAAACTGCAGCAGCATCCAGAGGGATCACATTGTGACAAACTACAGCAGCATCCAGAGGGTTAACACTGTGACAAACTGCAGCAGCATCCAGAGTTTTCACACTGTGACAAACTGCATGAGCATCCAGAGGGTTCACACTGTGCCAAACTGCAGCAGGATCCAGAAGGTTCGGACAGTGACGAACTGCAGCAGCATCCAGAGGGTTCACACTGTGACAGACTGCAGCAGCATCCAGAAGGTTCGGACAGTGACGAACTGCAGCAGCATCCAGTGGGTTTACACTGTGACAAACTGCAACAGCATCCAGAGGGTTCACACTGTGACAAACTGCTGCAGCATGCAGAAGGTTCGCATTGTGACAAACTGCAGTAGCACCAGAGGTTTCACACACTGTGACAAACTGCAGCAGCATCCAGAGGGTTCACACTGTGACAAACTGCAGCAGTATCCAGAGGGTTCGCATTGTGACAAACTGCAGCAGCATCCAGAGGTTTCACACACTGTGACAAACTGCAGCAGCATCCAGAGGGTTCACACTGTGACAAACTGCAGCAGCATCCAGAGGGTTCACACTGTGACAAATGGCAGCAGCATCCAGAGGGTTCACACTGTGACAAACTGCATGAGCATCCAAAGGGTTCACACTGTGCCAAACTACAGCAGGATCCAGAAGGTTCGGACATTGACACACTGCAGCAGCATCCAGAGGGTTCACACTGTGACAAACTACAGGAGCATCCAGAGGGTTTACACTGTGACAAACTGCAGCAGCATCCAGAGGGTTCACACTGTGACAAACTGCAGCAGCATCCAGAAGGTTCGCATTGTGACAAACTGCAGCAGCAAACAGAGGGTTCACACTGAGACAAACTGCAGCAGCATCCAGAGGGTTCACACTGTGACAAACTGCAGCAGCATCCAGAGGGTTCACACTGTGACAAACTGCAGCAGCATCCAGAGGGTTCACACTGTGACAAACTGTGGCAGCAACCAGAGGGTTCACACTGTGACAAACTGCAGCAGCATCCAGAGGGTTCGCATTGTGACAAACTGCAGCAGCATCCAGTGGTTTCACACACTGTGACAAACTGCAGCAGCATCCAGAGGTTTCACAGACTGTGACAAACTGCAGCATCATCCAGAAAGTTCGCATTGTGACAAACTGCTGTAGCACCAGAGGTTTCACACACTGTGACAAACTGCAGCAGCATCCAGAGGGTTCACACTGTGACAAACCGCAGCAGCATCTAGAGGGTTCACACTGTGACAAACTGTGGCAGCAACCAGAGGGTTCACACTGTGACAAACTGCAGCAGCATCCAGAGGGTTCGCATTGTGACAAACTGCAGCAGCATCCAGTGGTTTCACACACTGTGACAAACTGCAGCAGCATCCAGAGGGTTCACACTGTGAGAAACTGCAGCAGCATCCAGAGGGTTCGCATTGTGACAAACTGCAGCAGCATCCAGAGGTTTCACACACTGTGACAAACTGCAGCAGCATCCAGAGGTTTCACACACTGTGACAAACTGCAGCAGCATCCAGAGGGTTCACACTGTGACAAATTGCAGCAGCATCCAGAGAGTTCACACTGTGACAAACTGCAGCAGCATCCACAGGCTTCACACACTGTGAAAAACTGCAGCAGCATCCAGAGGGTTCACAGTGTGACAAACTGCAGCAGCATCCAGAGGGTTCACACTGTGACAAACTGCAGCATCATCCAGAGGGTTCACACCAGGAACTGCAGCATGATCCAGCAGGTTCACACTACAAACTGCAGCAGCATCCAGAGGGTTCACACTGTGACAAACTGCAGCAGAATTCAGAGGGTTCACACTGTGACAAGCTGCAGCAGCATCCAGAGGGTTCGCACTGTGACAAACTGCAGCAGCATCCAGAGGGTTCACACTGTGACAAACTGCAGCAGGATCCAGAGGGTTCACACTGTGACAAACTGCAGCAGAATCCAGAGGGTTCACACTGTGACAGACTGCAGCAGCATTTAGAGGGTTCACACTGCGACAGACTGCAGCAGAATCCAGAGGGTTCACACTGTGACAAACTGCAGCCGGATCCAGAGGGTTCACACTGTTCTAACTGCAGCAGCATCCAGAGGGTTCACACTGTGACAAACTACAGCAGCATCCAGAGGGTTCACACTGTGACAGACTGCAGCAGAATCCAGAGGGTTCACACTGTGACAAACTGCAGCCGGATCCAGAGGGTTCACACTGTTCTAACTGCAGCAGCATCCAGAGGGTTCACACTGTGACAAACTACAGCAGCATCCAGAGGGTTCACACTGTGACAAACTGCAGCAGCATCCAGAAGGTTTGCATTGTGACACACTGCAGCAGCATCCAGAGGGTTCACACTGTGACAAACTGCAGCAGCATCCAGAGGGTTCACTCTGTGACAAACTGCAGTAGCACCAGAGGTTTCACACACTGTGACAAACTGCAGCAGCATCCAGAGGGTTCACACTGTGCCAAACTACAGCAGGATCCAGAAGGTTCGGACAGTGACACACTGCAGCAGCATCCAGAGGGTTCACACTGTGACAAACTGCAGCAGCATCCAGAGGGTTCACACTGTGACAAACTGCAGCAGCATCCAGAGGGTTCACACTGTGACAAACTGCAGCAGCATCCAGAGGGCTCACATTGTGACAAACTGCAGCAGCATCCAGAGGGTTCACAGTGTGACAGACTGCAGCAGCATCCAGAGGGTTCACACTGTGACAAACTACAGCAGTATCCAGAGGGTTCACACTGTTCTAACTGCAGCAGCATCCAGAGGGTTCACAATGTGACAAACTGCAGCAGCATCCAGAGGGTTCACACTGTGACAAACTGCAGCAGCATCCAGAGGTTTCACACTGTGACAGACTGCAGCAGCATCCAGAGTGTTCGCATTGTCACAAACTGCAGCAGCATTTAGAGGGTTCACACTGTGACAGACTGCAGCAGCATCCAGAGGGTTCACACTGTGACAAACTGCAGCAGCATCCAGAGGGTTCACACTGTGACAAACTGCAGCAGCATCCAGGAGGTTCGCATTGTGACAAACTGCAGCAGCATCCAGAGAGTTCACACTGTGACAAACTGCAGCAGCATCCAGAGGGTTCACACTGTGACACACTGCAGCAGCATCCAGAGGGTTCACACTGTGACAAACTGCAGCAGCATGCAGAGGGTTCGCATTGTGATAAACTGCAGCAGCATCCAGTGGTTTCACACACTGTGACAAACTGCAGCAGCATCCAGAGGCTTCACACTGTGACAAACTGCAGCAGTATCCAGAGGGTTCGCATTGTGACAAACTGCAGCAGCATCCAGAGGTTTCACACACTGTGACAAACTGCAGCAGCATCCAGAGGGTTCACACTGTGACAAACTGCAGCAGCATCCAGAGGGTTCACACTGAGACAAATGGCAGCACCATCCAGAAGGTTTACACTGTGACAAACTGCATGAGCATCCAAAGGGTTCACACTGTGACAAACTGCAGCAGCATCCAGAGGGTTCACACTGAGACAAATGGCAGCAGCATCCAGAGGGTTCACACTGTGCCAAACTGCAGCAGGATCCAGAAGGTTCGGACAGTGACATAGAACATAGAAAATACAGCACAGAACAGGCCCTTCGGCCTACGATGTTGTGCCGAACCTTTGTCCTAGATTAATCATAGATTATCATTGAATTTACAGTGCAGAAGGAGGCCATTCGGCCTTTTGAGTCTGCACCGGCTCTTGGAAAGAGCACCCTACCCAAACTCAACACCTTCACCCAACACCAAGGGCAATTTGGACATTAAGGGCAATTTATCATTGGCCAATTCACCTAACCTGCACATCTTTGGATTGTGGGAGGAAACCGGAGCACCCTGAGGAAACCCACGCAGACACGGGGAGGACGTGCAGACTCCGCACAGTCAGTGACCCAAGCCGGAATCGAACCTGGGACCCTGGAGCTGTGAAGCAATTGTGCTATCCACAATGCTACCGTGCTGCCCTTGAGAACAAATAAATCTACACTATATCATTTAACCGTAATCCATGTACCTATCCAATAGCTGCTTGAAGGTCCCTAATGTTTCCGACTCAACTACTTCCACAGGCAGTGCATTCCATGCCCCCACTACTCTCTGGGTAAAGAACCTACCTCTGATATCCCTCCTATATCTTCCACCTTTCACCTTAAATTTATGTCCCCTTGTAATGGTTTGTTCCACCCGGGGAAAAAGTCTCTGACTGTCTACTCTATCTATTCCCCTGATCATCTTATAAACCTCTATCAAGTCGCCCCTCATCCTTCTCCGTTCTAATGAGAAAAGGCCTAGCACCCTCAACCTTTCCTCGTAAGACCTACTCTCCATTCCAGGCAACATCCTGGTAAATCTTCTTTGCACCTTTTCCAAAGCTTCCACATCCTTCCTAAAATGAGGCGACCAGAACTGTACACAGTACTCCAAATGTGGCCTTACCAAAGTTTTGTACAGCTGCATCATCACCTCACGGCTCTTAAATTCAATCCCTCTGTTAACGAACGCGAGCACACCATAGGCCTTCTTCACAGCTCTATCCACTTGAGTGGCAACTTTCAAAGATGTATGAACATAGACCCCAAGATCTCTCTGCTCCTCCACATTGCCAAGAACTCTACCGTTAACCCTGTATTCCACATTCATATTTGTCCTTCCAAAATGGACAACCTCACACTTTTCAGGGTTAAACTCCATCTGCCACTTCTCAGCCCAGCTCTGCATCCTATCTATGTCTCTTTGCAGCCGACAACGGCCCTCCTTACTATCCACAACTCCACCAATCTTCGTATCATCTGCAAATTTACTGACCCACCCTTCAACTCCCTCATCCAAGTCATTAATGAAAATCACAAACAGCAGAGGACCCAGAACTGATCCCTGCGGTACGCCACTGGTAACTGGGATCCAGGCTGAATATTTGCCATCCACCACCACTCTCTGACTTCTATCGGTTAGCCAGTTCGTTATCCAACTGGCCAAATTTCCCACTATCCCATGCCTCCTTACTTTCTGCATAAGCCTACCATGGGGAACTTTATCAAATGCCTTACTAAAATCCATGTACACTACATCCACTGCTTTACCTTCATCCACATGCTTGGTCACCTCCTCAAAGAATTCAATAAGATTTGTAAGGCAAGACCTACCCCTCACAAATCCGTGCTGACTATCCCTAATCAAGCAGTGTCTTTCCAGATGCTCAGAAATCCTATCCTTCAGTACCCTTTCCATTACTTTGCCTACCACCGAAGTAAGACTAACTGGCCTGTAATTCCCAGGGTTATCCCTAGTCCCTTTTTTGAACAGGGGCACGACATTCGCCACTCTCCAATCCCCTGGTACCACCCCTGTTGACAGTGAGGACGAAAAGATCATTGCCAACGGCTCTGCAATTTCATCTCTTGCTTCCCATAGAATCCTTGGATATATCCCGTCAGGCCCGGGGGACTTGTCTATCCTCAAGTTTTTCAAAATGCCCAACACATCTTCCTTCCTAACAAGTATTTCCTCGAGCTTACCAATCTGTTTCACACTGTCCTCTCCAACAATATCGCCCCTCTCATTTGTAAATACAGAAGAAAAGTACTCGTTCAAGACCTCTCCTATCTCTTCAGACTCAATACACAATCTCCCGCTACTGTCCTTGATCGGACCTACCCTCGCTCTAGTCATTCTCATATTTCTCACATATGTGTAAAAGGCCTTGGGGTTTTCCTTGATCCTACCCGCCAAAGATTGTTCATGCCCTCTCTTAGCTCTCCTAATCCCTTTCTTCAGTTCCCTCCTGGCTATCTTGTATCCCTCCAATGCCCTGTCTGAACCTTGTTTCCTCAGCCTTACATAAGTCACCTTTTTCCTCTTAACAAGACATTCAACCTCTCTTGTCAACCATGGTTCCCTCACTCGACCATCTCTTCCCTGCCTGACAGGGACATACATATCAAGGACACGTAGCACCTGTTCCTTGAACAAGTTCCACATTTCATTTGTGTCCTTCCCTGCCAGCCTATGTTCCCAACTTATGCACTTCAATTCTTGTCTGACAACATCGTATTTACCCTTCCCCCAATTGTAAACCTTGCCCTGTTGCACGTACCTATCCCTCTCCATTACTAAAGTGAAAGTCACAGAATTGTGGTCACTATCTCCAAAATGCTCCCCCACTAACAAATCTGTCACTTGCCCTGGTTCATTACCCAGTACTAAATCCAATATTGCCCCTCCTCTGGTCGGACAATCTACATACTGTGTTAGAAAAGCTTCCTGGACACACTGCACAAACACCACCCCATCCAAACTATTTGATCTAAAGAGTTTCCACTCAATATTTGGGAAGTTAAAGTCGCCCATGACTACTACCCTATGACTTCTGCACCTTTCCAAAATCTGTTTCCCAATCTGTTCCTCCACATCTCTGCTACTATTGGGGGGCCTATAGAAAACTCCTAACAAGGTGACTGCTCCTTTCCTATTTCTGACTTCAACCCATACTACCTCAGTAGGCTGATACTCCTCGAACTGCCTTTCTGCAGCTGTTATACTATCTCTAATTAATAATGCCACCCCCCCACCTCTTTTACCACCCTCCCTAATCTTATTGAAACATCTATAACCAGGGACCTCCAACAACCATTTCTGCCCCTCTTCTATCCAAGTTTCCGTGATGGCCACCACATCGTAGTCCCAAGTACCGAACCATGCCTTAAGTTCACCCACCTTATTCCTGATGCTTCTTGCACACTGCAGCAGCATCCAGAGGGTTCACACTGTGACAAATTACAGGAGCATCCAGAGGGTTTACACTGTGACAAACTGCAGCAGCATCCAGAGGGTTCACACTGTGACAAACTGCAGCATCATCCAGAAGGTTCGCATTGTGACAAACTGCAGCAGCATCCAGAGGGTTCACACTGTGACAAACTGCAGCAGCATCCAGAGGGTTCACACTGTGACAAACTGCAGCAGCATCCAGAGGGTTCACACTGTGACAAACTGCAGCAGCATCCAGAGGGTTCGCATTGTGACAAACTGCAGCAGCATCCAGAGGTTTCACACTGTGACAAACTGCAGCATCATCCAGAGGGTTCACACTGTGGCAAACTGCAGCAGCATCCAGAGGGTTCGCATTGTGACAAACTGCAGCAGCATCCAGAGGTTTCACAGACTGTGACAAACTGCAGCATCATCCAGAGGGTTCACACTGTGGCAAACTGCAGGAGCATCCAGAGGGTTTACACTGTGCCAACTGCAGCAGCATCCAGAGGGTTCACACTGTGACAAACTGCAGCAGCATCCAGAAGGTTTGCATTGTGACAAACTGCAGCAGCATCCAGAGGGTTCACACTGTGACAAACTGCAGCAGCATCCAGAGGGTTCACACTGTGACAAACTGCAGCAGCATCCAGAGGGTTCACACTGTGACAAACTGCAGCAGCATCCAGAGGGTTTGCATTGTGACAAACTGCAGCAGCATCCAGAGGTTTCACACACTGTGACAAACTGCAGCATCATCCAGAGGGTTCACACTGTGGCAAACTGCAGCAGCATCCAGAGGGTTCGCATTGTGACAAACTGCAGCAGCATCCAGAGGGTTCACACTGTGACAAATTGCAGCAGCATCCAGAGGGTTCCCACTGTGACAATCTGCAGTAGCATCCACAGGCTTCACACACTGTGAAAAACTGCAGCAGCATCCAGAGGGTTCATGCTGTGACAAACTGCAGCAGCATCCAGAGTGTGCACACTGTGACAAACTGCAGCATCCAGAGGGTTCACACTGTCACAAACTGCAGCAGCATCCAGAGGGATCACATTGTGACAAACTACAGCAGCATCCAGAGGGTTAACACTGTGACAAACTGCAGCAGCATCCAGAGTTTTCACACTGTGACAAACTGCATGAGCATCCAGAGGGTTCACACTGTGCCAAACTGCAGCAGGATCCAGAAGGTTCGGACAGTGACGAACTGCAGCAGCATCCAGAGGGTTCACACTGTGACAAACTACAGGGGCACCCAGTGGGTTTACACTGTGACAAACTGCAGCAGCATCCAGAGGGTTCACATTGTGACAAACTGCTGCAGCATGCAGAAGGTTCGCATTGTGACAAACTGCAGTAGCACCAGAGGTTTCACACACTGTGACAAACTGCAGCAGCATCCAGAGGGTTCACACTGTGACAAACTGCAGCAGTATCCAGAGGGTTCGCATTGTGACAAACTGCAGCAGCATCCAGAGGTTTCACACACTGTGACAAACTGCAGCAGCATCCAGAGGGTTCACACTGTGACAAACTGCAGCAGCATCCAGAGGGTTCACACTGTGACAAATGGCAGCAGCATCCAGAGGGTTCACACTGTGACAAATCGCAGCAGGATCCAGAAGGTTCGGACAGTGACACACTGCAGCAGCATCCAGAGGGTTCACACTGTGACAAACTACAGGAGCATCCAGAGGGTTTACACTGTGACAAACTGCAGCAGCATCCAGAGGGTTCACACTGTGACAAACTGCAGCAGCATCCAGAAGGTTCGCATTGTGACAAACTGCAGCAGCAAACAGAGGGTTCACACTGAGACAAACTGCAGCAGCATCCAGAGGGTTCACACTGTGACAAACTGCAGCAGCATCCAGAGGGTTCACGCTGTGACAAACTGCAGCAGCATCCAGAGGGTTTGCATTGTGACAAACTGCAGCAGCATCCAGAGGTTTCACAGACTGTGACAAACTGCAGCATCATCCAGAGTGTTCACACTGTGGCAAACTGCAGCAGCATCCAGAGGGTTCGCATTGTGACAAACTGCAGCAGCATCCAGAGGTTTCACACACTGTGACAAACTGCAGCATCATCCAGAGGTTTCACACTGTGGCAAACTGCAGCAGCATCCAGAGGGTTCACACTGTGACAAATTGCAGCAGCATCCAGAGGGTTCACACTGTGACAAACTGCAGTAGCATCCACAGGCTTCACACACTGTGAAAAACTGCAGCAGCAACCAGAGGGTTCATGCAGTGACAAACTGCAGCAGCATCCAGAGTGTGCACACTGTGACAAACTGCAGCATCCACAGGGTTCACACACTGTGACAAATTGCAGCAGCATCCAGAGGGTTCACACTGTCACAAACTGCAGCAGCATCCACAGGGATCACATTGTGACAAACTACAGCAGCATCCAGAGGGTTAACACTGTGACAAACTGCAGCAGCATCCAGAGGTTTCACACTGTGACAAACTGCATGAGCATCCAGAGGGTTGACAGTGTGCCAAACTGCAGCAGGATTCAGAAGGTTCGGACAGTGACAAACTGCAGCAGCATCCAGAGGGTTCACACTGTGACAAACTGCAGCAGCATCCAGAAAGTTCGCATTGTGACAAACTGCTGTAGCACCAGAGGTTTCACACACTGTGACAAACTGCAGCAGCATCCAGAGGGTTCACACTGTGACAAACCGCAGCAGCATCTAGAGGGTTCACACTGTGACAAACTGCAGCAGCATCCAGAAAGTTCGCATTGTGACAAACTGCTGTAGCACCAGAGGTTTCACACACTGTGACAAACTGCAGCAGCATCCAGAGGGTTCACACTGTGACAAACCGCAGCAGCATCTAGAGGGTTCACACTGTGACAAACTGCAGCAGCATCCAGAAAGTTCGCATTGTGACAAACTGCTGTAGCACCAGAGGTTTCACACACTGTGACAAACTGGAGCAGCATCCAGAGGGTTCACACTGTGACAAACTGCAGCAGCATCCAGAGGGTTCGCATTGTGACAAACTGCAGCAGCATCCAGTGGTTTCACACACTGTGACAAACTGCAGCAGCATCCAGAGGGTTCACACTGTGAGAAACTGCAGCAGCATCCAGAGGGTTCGCATTGTGACAAACTGCACCAGCATCCAGAGGTTTCTCACACTGTGACAAACTGCAGCAGCATCCAGAGGGTTCACACTGTGACAAATTGCAGCAGCATCCAGAGGGTTCACACTGTGACAAACTGCAGCAGCATCCACAGGCTTCACACACTATGAAAAACTGCAGCAGCATCCAGAGGGTTCACAGTGTGACAAACTGCAGCAGCATCCAGAGGATTCACACTGTGACAAACTGCAGCATCATCCAGAGGGTTCACACTACAAACTGCAGCATCATCCAGCGGGTTCACACTACAAACTGCAGCAGCATCCAGAGGGTTCACACTGTGACAAGCTGCAGCAGCATCCAGAGGGTTCGCACTGTGACAAACTGCAGCAGCATCCAGAGGGTTCACACTGTGACAAACTGCAGCAGGATCCAGAGGGTTCACACTGTGACAAACTGCAGCAGAATCCAGAGGGTTCACACTGTGACAGACTGCAGCAGCATCCAGAGGGTTCACACTGTGACAGACTGCAGCAGAATCCAGAGGGTTCACACTGTGACAAACTGCAGCCGGATCCAGAGGGTTCACACTGTTCTAACTGCAGCAGCATCCAGAGGGTTCACACTGTGACAAACTACAGCAGCATCCAGAGGGTTCACACTGTGACAAACTGCAGCGGCATCCAGAAGGTTCGCATTTTGACCCACTGCAGCAGCATCCAGAGGGTTCACACTGTGACAAACTGCAGCAGCATCCAGAGGGTTCACACTGTGACAAACTGCAGTAGCACCAGAGGTTTCACACACTGTGACAAACTGCAGCAGCATCCAGAGGGTTCACACTGTGACACACTGCAGCAGCAAACAGAGGGTTCACACTGTGACAAACTGCAGCAGCATCCAGAGGGTTCACACTGTGACAAATGGCAGCAGCATCCAGAGGGTTCACACTGTGACAAACTGCATGAGCATCCAAAGGGTTCACACTGTGCCAAACTACAGCAGGATCCAGAAGGTTCGGACAGTGACACACTGCAGCACCATCCAGAGGGTTCACACTGTGACAAACTACAGGAGCATCCAGAGGGTTTACACTGTGACAAACTGCAGCAGCATCCAGAGGGATCACACTGTGACAAACTGCAGCAGCATCCAGAAGGTTCGCATTGTGACAAACTGCAGCAGCATCCAGAGGGTTCACACTGTGACAGACTGCAGCAGCATCCAGAGGGTTCACACTGTTGTAACTGCAGCAGCATCCAGAGGGTTCACACTGTGACAAACTGCAGCAGCATCCAGAGGGTTCACACTGTGACAAACTGCAGCAGCATCCAGAGGTTTCGCACTGTGACAGACTGCAGCAGCATCCAGAGGGTTCGCATTGTCACAAACTGCAGCAGCATCCAGAGGGTTCACACTGAGACAGACTGCAGCAGCATCCAGAGGGTTCACACTGTGACAAACTGCAGCAGTATCCAGAGGGTTCACACTGTTCTAACTGCAGCAGCATCCAGAGGGTTCACACTGTGACAAACTGCAGCAGCATCCAGAGGGTTCACACTGTGACAAACTGCAGCAGCATCCAGAAGGTTCGCATTGTGACAAACTGCAGCAGCATCCAGAGAGTTCACACTGTGACAAACTGCAGCAGCATCCAGAGGGTTCACACTGTGACACACTGCAGCAGCATCCAGAGGGTTCACACTGTGACAAACTGTGGCAGCATCCAGAGGGTTCACACTGTGACAAACTGCAGCAGCATCCAGTGGTTTCACGCTGTGACACACTGCAGCAGCATCCAGAGGGTTCACACTGTGACAAACTGCAGCAGCATGCAGAGGGTTCGCATTGTGACAAACTGCAGCAGCATCCAGTGGTTTCACACACTGTGACAAACTGCAGCAGCATCCAGAGGCTTCACTCTGTGACAAACTGCAGCAGTATCCAGAGGGTTCGCATTGTGACAAACTGCAGCAGCATCCAGAGGTTTCACACACTGTGACAAACTGCAGCAGCATCCAGAGGGTTCACACTGTGACAAACTGCAGCAGCATCCAAAGGGTTCACACTGAGACAAATGGCAGCAGCATCCAGAGGGTTCACACTGTGACAAACTGCATGAGCATCCAAAGGGTTCACACTGTGACAAACTGCAGCAGCATCCAGAGGGTTCACACTGAGACAAATGGCAGCAGCATCCAGAGGGTTCACACTGTGCCAAACTGCAGCAGGATCCAGAAGGTTCGGACAGTGACACACTGCAGCAGGATCCAGAGGGTTCACACTGTGACAAATTACAGGAGCATCCAGAGGGTTTACACTGTGACAAACTGCAGCAGCATCCAGAGGGTTCACACTGTGACAAACTGCAGCAGCATCCAGAAGGTTCGCATTGTGACAAACTGCAGCAGCATCCAGAGGGTTCACACTGTGACAAACTGCAGCAGCATCCAGAGGTTTCACACACTGTGATAAACTGCAGCATCATCCAGAGGGTTCACACTGTGACAAACTGCAGCAGCATCCAGAGGGTTCACACTGTGACAAACTGCAGCAGCATCCAGAGGGTTCGCATTGTGACAAACTGCAGCAGCATCCAGAGGTTTCACACACTGTGACAAACTGCAGCATCATCCAGAGGGTTCACACTGTGGCAAACTGCAGCAGCATCCAGAGGGTTTGCATTGTGACAAACTGCAGCAGCATCCAGAGGTTCACACACTGTGATAAACTGCAGCATCATCCAGAGGGTTCACACTGTGGCAAACTGCAGCAGCATCCAGAGGGTTCACACTGTGACAAATTGCAGCAGCATCCAGAGGGTTCACACTGTGACAAACTGCAGTAGCATCCACAGGCTTCACACACTGTGAAAAACTGCAGCAGCATCCAGAGGTTTCATTCTGTGACAAACTGCAGCAGCATCCAGAGTGTTCACACTGTGACAAACTGCAGCATCCAGAGGGTTCACACACTGTGACAAATTGCAGCAGCATCCGGAGGGTTCACACTGTTACAAACTGCAGCAGCATCCAGAGGGATCACATTGTGACAAACTACAGCAGCATCCAGAGGGTTAACACTGTGACAAACTACAGCAGCATCCAGAGGGTTAACACTGTGACAAACTGCAGCAGCATCCAGAGGTTTCACACTGTGACAAACTGCATGAGCATCCAGAGGGTTGACACTGTGCCAAATTGCAGCAGGATCCAGAAGGTTCGGACAGTGACAAACTGCAGCAGCATCCAGAGGGTTCGCACTGTGACAAACTGCAGCAGCACCAGAGGTTTCACACTGTGACAAACTGCAGCAGCATCCAGAGGGATCACACTGTGACAAACTGCAGCAGCGTCCAGCGGGTTCACACTGTGACAAACTGTGGCAGCAACCAGAGGGTTCACACTGTGATAAACTGCAGCAGCATCCAGAGGGTTCGCATTGTGACAAACTGCAGCAGCATCCAGTGGTTTCACACACTGTGACAAACTGCAGCAGCATCCAGAGGGTTCACACTGTGACAAACTGCAGCAGCATCCAGAGGGTTCGCATTGTGACAAACTGCAGCAGCATCCAGAGGTTTCACACACTGTGACAAACTGCAGCAGCATCCAGAGGGTTCACACTGTGACAAACTGCAGCAGCATCCAAAGGGTTCACACTGAGACAAATGGCTGCAGCATCCAGAGGGTTCACACTGTGACAAACTGCATGAGCATCCAAAGGGTTCACACTGTGACAAACTGCAGCAGCATCCAGAGGGTTCACACTGAGACAAATGGCAGCAGCATCCAGAGGGTTCACACTGTGCCAAACTGCAGCAGGATCCAGAAGGTTCGGACAGTGACACACTGCAGCAGGATCCAGAGGGTTCACACTGTGACAAATTACAGGAGCATCCAGAGGGTTTACACTGTGACAAACTGCAGCAGCATCCAGAGGGTTCACACTGTGACAAACTGCAGCAGCATCCAGAAGGTTCGCATTGTGACAAACTGCAGCAGCATCCAGAGGGTTCACACTGTGACAAACTGCAGCAGCATCCAGAGGTTTCACACACTGTGATAAACTGCAGCATCATCCAGAGGGTTCACACTGTGACAAACTGCAGCAGCATCCAGAGGGTTCACACTGTGACAAACTGCAGCAGCATCCAGAGGTTTCGCATTGTGACAAACTGCAGCAGCATCCAGAGGTTTCACACACTGTGACAAACTGCAGCATCATCCAGAGGGTTCACACTGTGGCAAACTGCAGCAGCATCCAGAGGGTTTGCATTGTGACAAACTGCAGCAGCATCCAGAGGTTTCACACACTGTGATAAACTGCAGCATCATCCAGAGGGTTCACACTGTGGCAAACTGCAGCAGCATCCAGAGGGTTCACACTGTGACAAATTGCAGCAGCATCCAGAGGGTTCACACTGTGACAAACTGCAGTAGCATCCACAGGCTTCACACACTGTGAAAAACTGCAGCAGCATCCAGAGGTTTCATTCTGTGACAAACTGCAGCAGCATCCAGAGTGTTCACACTGTGACAAACTGCAGCATCCAGAGGGTTCACACACTGTGACAAATTGCAGCAGCATCCGGAGGGTTCACACTGTTACAAACTAGAGCAGCATCCAGAGGGATCACATTGTGACAAACTACAGCAGCATCCAGAGGGTTAACACTGTGACAAACTACAGCAGCATCCAGAGGGTTAACACTGTGACAAACTGCAGCAGCATCCAGAGGTTTCACACTGTGACAAACTGCATGAGCATCCAGAGGGTTGACACTGTGCCAAATTGCAGCAGGATCCAGAAGGTTCGGACAGTGACAAACTGCAGCAGCATCCAGAGGGTTCGCACTGTGACAAACTGCAGCAGCACCAGAGGTTTCACACTGTGACAAACTGCAGCAGCATCCAGAGGGATCACACTGTGACAAACTGCAGCAGCGTCCAGCGGGTTCACACTGTGACAAACTGTGGCAGCAACCAGAGGGTTCACACTGTGATAAACTGCAGCAGCATCCAGAGGGTTCGCATTGTGACAAACTGCAGCAGCATCCAGTGGTTTCACACACTGTGACAAACTGCAGCAGCATCCAGAGGGTTCACACTGTGACAAACTGCAGCAGCATCCAGAGGGTTCGCATTGTGACAAACTGCAGCAGCATCCAGAGGTTTCACACACTGTGACAAACTGCAGCAGCATCCAGAGGGTTCACACTGTGACAAATTGCAGCAGCATCCAGAGGGTTCACACTGTGACAAACTGCAGCAGCATCCACAATCTTCACACACTGTGAAAAACTGCAGCAGCATCCAGAGGGTTCACACTGTGACAAACAGCAGCAGCATCCAGAGGATTCACACTGTGACAAACTGCAGCATCATCCAGCGGGTTCACACTACAAGCTGCAGCAGCATCCAGAGGGTTCACACTGTGACAAACTGCAGCAGGATCCAGAGGGTTCGCATTTTGACAAACTGCAGCAGCATCCAGAGGTTTCACACACTGTGACAAACTGCAGCAGCATCCAGAGGGTTCACACTGTGACAAACTGCAGCAGTATCCAGAGTGTTCACACTGTGACAGACTGCAGCAGCATCCAGAGGGTTCACACTGTGACAGACTGCAGCAGCATCCAGAGGGTTCACACTGTGACAAACTGCAGCAGCAGCCAGAGGGTTCGTATTGTGACAAACTGCAGCAGCATCCAGAGGTTTCACACACTGTGACAAACTGCAGCATCATCCAGAGGGTTCACACTGTGACAGACTGCAGCAGCATCCAGAGGGTTCACACTGTGACAAACTGCAGCAGGATCCAGAGGGTTTACACTGTTCTAACTGCAGCAGCATCCAGAGGGTTCACACTGTGACAAACTGCAGCAGCATCCAGAGGGTTCACACTATGACAAACTGCAGCAGCATCCAGAGTGTTCACACTGTGACAAACCGCAGCAGCATCCAGAGGGTTTGCACTGTGACAAACTGCAGCAGCATCAAGAGGGTTTGCACTGTGACAAACTGCAGCAGCATCCAGAGGGTTCACACTGTGACAAACTGCAGCAGCATCCAGAAGGTTCGCATTGTGACAAACTGCAGCAGCATCCAGAGGGTTCACATTGTCACAAACTGCAGCAGCATCCAGAGGGTTCACACTGTTCTAACTGCAGCAGCATCCAGAGGGTTCACACTGTGACAAACTGCAGCAGCATCCAGAGGGTTCACACTGTGACAAACTGCAGCAGCATCCAGAAGGTTTGCATTGTGACACACTGCAGCAGCATCCAGAGGGTTCACACTGTGACACACTGCAGCAGCATCCAGAGGGTTCACACTGTGACAAACTGTGGCAGCATCCAGAGGGTTCACACTGTGACAAACTGCAGCAGCATCCAGTGGTTTCACACTGTGACACACTGCAGCAGCATCCAGAGGGTTCACACTGTGACAAACTGCAGCAGCATGCAGAGGGTTAGCATTGTGACAAACTGCAGCAGCATCCAGTGGTTTCACACACTGTGACAAACTGCAGCAGCATCCAGTGGGTTCACACTGTGACAAACTGCAGCAGTATCCAGAGGGTTCGCATTGTGACAAACTGCAGCAGCATCCAGAGGTTTCACACACTGTGACAAACTGCAGCAGCATCCAGGGGGTTCACACTGTGACAAACAGCAGCAGCATCCAGAGGGTTCACACTGAGACAAATGGCAGCAGCATCCAGAGGGTTCACACTGTGACAAACTGCATGAGCATCCAGAGGGTTCACACTGTGACAAACTGCAGCAGCATCCAGAGGGTTCACACTGAGACAAATGGCAGCAGCATCCAGAGGGTTCACACTGTGCCAAACTGCAGCAGGATCCAGAAGGTTCGGACAGTGACACACTGCAGCAGCATCCAGAGGGTTCTCACTGTGACAAACTACAGGAGCATCCAGAGGGTTTACACTGTGACAAACTGCAGCAGCATCCAGAGGGTTCACACTGTGACAAACTGCAGCAGCATCCAGAAGGTTCGCATTGTGACAAACTGCAGCAGCATCCAGAGGGTTCACACTGTGACAAACTGCAGCAGCATCCAGAGGGTTCACACTGTGACAAACTGCAGCAGCATCCAGATGGTTCACACTGTGACAAACTGCAGCAGCATCCAGAGGGTTCGCATTGTGACAAACTGCAGCAGCATCCAGAGGTTTCACACACTGTGACAAACTGCAGCATCATCCAGAGGGTTCACACTGTGGCAAACTGCAGCAGCATCCAGAGGGTTCGCATTGTGACAAACTGCAGCAGCAACCAGAGGTTTCACACACTGTGATAAACTGCAGCATCATCCAGAGGGTTCACACTGTGGCAAACTGCAGCAGCATCCAGAGGGTTCACACTGTGACAAATTGCAGCAGCATCCAGAGGGTTCACACTGTGACAAACTGCAGTAGCATCCACAGGCTTCACACACTGTGAAAAACTGCAGCAGCATCCAGAGGTTTCATTCTGTGACAAACTGCAGCAGCATCCAGAGTGTGCACACTGTGACAAACTGCAGCATCCAGAGGGTTCACACACTGTGACAAATTGCAGCAGCATCCGGAGGGTTCACACTGTTCCAAACTGCAGCAGCATCCAGAGGGATCACATTGTGACAAACTACAGCAGCATCCAGAGGGTTAACACTGTGACAAACTGCAGCAGCATCCAGAGGTTTCACACTGTGACAAACTGCATGAGCATCCAGAGGGTTGACACTGTGCCAAATTGCAGCAGGATCCAGAAGGTTCACACTGTGACAAACTGCAGCAGCATCCAGAAGGTTCACACTGTGACAAACTGCAGCAGCATCCAGAAGGTTCGCATTGTGACAAACTGCAGCAGCGTCCAGAGGGTTCACACTGTGACAAACTGTGGCAGCACCAGAGGTTTCACACACTGTGACAATCTGCAGCAGCATCCAGAGGGTTCACACTGTGACAAACTGCAGCAGCGTCCAGAGGGTTCACACTGTGACAAACTGTGGCAGCAACCAGAGGGTTCACACTGTGACAAACTGCAGTAGCATCCAGAGGGTTCGCATTGTGACAAACTGCAGCAGCATCCAGAGGTTTCACACACTGTGACAAACTGCAGCAGCATCCAGAGTGTTCACACTGTGACAGACTGCAGCAGCATCCAGAGGGTTCGCATTGTGACAAACTGCAGCAGCATCCAGAGGTTTCACACACTGTGACAAACTGCAGCAGCATCCAGAGGGTTCACACTGTGACAGGCTGCAGCAGCATCCAGAGGGTTCACACTGTGACAAACTGCAGCAGGATCCAGAGGGTTCACACTGTTCTAACTGCAGCAACATCCAGAGGGTTCACACTGTGACAAACTGCAGCAGCATCCAGAGGGTTCACACTGTGACAAACCGCAGCAGCATCCAGAGGGTTCACACTGTGACAAACTGCAGCAGCATCCAGTGGGTTCACACTGAGACAAATGGCAGCAGCATCCAGAGGGTTCACACTGTGACAAACTGCAGCAGCATCCAGAGGGTTCACACTGAGACAAATGGCAGCAGCATCCAGAGGGTTCACACTGTGCCAAACTGCAGCAGGATCCAGAAGGTTCGGACAGTGACACGCTGCAGCAGCATCCAGAGGGTTCACACTGTGACAAACTGCAGCAGCATCCAGAGGGTTCACACTGTGACAAACTGCAGCAGCGTCCAGAAGGTTCACACTGTGACAAACTGCGGCAGCAACCAGAGGGTTCACACTGTGATAAACTGCAGCAGCATCCAGAGGGTTCGCATTGTGACAAACTGCAGCAGCATCCAGTGGTTTCACACACTGTGACAAACTGCAGCAGCATCCAGAGGGTTCACACTGTGACAAACTGCAGCAGCATCCAGAGGGTTCGCATTGTGACAAACTGCAGCAGCATCCAGAGGTTTCACACACTGTGACAAACTGCAGCACCATCCAGAGGGTTCACACTGTGACAAATTGCAGCAGCATCCAGAGGGTTCACACTGTGACAAACTGCAGCAGCATCCACAGGCTTCACACACTGTGAAAAACTGCAGCAGCATCCAGAGGGTTCACACTGTGACAAACTGCAGCAGCATCCAGAGGATTCACACTGTGACAAACTTCAGCATCATCCAGAGGGTTCACACTACAAACTGCAGCATCATCCAGCGGGTTCACACTACAAGCTGCAGCAGCATCCAGAGGGTTCACACTGTGACTAACTGCAGCAGCATCCAGAGGGTTCACACTGTGACAAACTGCAGCAGCATCCAGAGGGTTCACATTGTGACAAACTGCAGCAGCATCCAGAGGTTTCACACACTGTGACAAACTGCAGCAGCATCCAGAGGGTTCACACTGTGACAAACTGCAGCAGTATCCAGAGTGTTCACACTGTGACAGACTGCAGCAGCATCCAGAGGGTTCACACTGTGACAGACTGCAGCAGCATCCAGAGGGTTCACACTGTGACAAACTGCAGCAGCATCCAGAGGGTTCGCATTGTGACAAACTGCAGCAGCATCCAGAGGTTTCACAAACTGTGACAAACTGCAGCAGCATCCAGAGGGTTCACACTGTGGCAGACAGCAGCAGCATCCAGAGGGTTCACTCTGTGACAAACTGCAGCAGGATCCAGAGGGTTCACACTGTTCTAACTGCAGCAGCATCCAGAGGGTTCACACTGTGACAAACTGCAGCAGCATCCAGAGAGTTCACACTGTGACAGACAGCAGCAGCATCCAGAGGGTTCACACTGTGACAAACTGCAGCAGCATCCAGAGAGTTCACACTGTGACAGACAGCAGCAGCATCCAGAGGGTTCACACTGTGACAAACTGCAGCAGCATCCAGAGGGTTCACACTGTGACAGACAGCAGCAGCATCCAGAGGGTTCACACTGTGACAAACTGCAGCAGGATCCAGAGGGTTCACACTGTTCTAACTGCAGCAGCATCCAGAGGGTTCACACTATGACAAACTGCAGCAGCATCCAGAGTGTTCACACTGTGACAAACCGCAGCAGCATCCAGAGGGTTTGCACTGTGACAAACTGCAGCAGCATCAAGAGGGTTTGCACTGTGACAAACTGCAGCAGCATCCAGAGGGTTCACACTGTGACAAACTGCAGCAGCATCCAGAAGGTTCGCATTGTGACAAACTGAAGCAGCATCCAGATGGTTCACACTGTGACAAACTGCAGCAGCATCCAGAGGGTTCACACTGTGACAAACTGCATGAGCATCCAGAGGGTTCACACTGTGACAGACTGCAGCAGCATCAAGAGGGGTCGCATTGTGACAAACTGCAGCAGCATCAAGAGGGTTCGCATTGTGACAAACTGCAGTAGCACCAGAGGTTTCACACTGTGACAAACTGCAGCAGCATCCAGAGGTTTCACACACTGTGACAAACTGCAACATCATCCAGAGGGTTCACACTGTGGCAAACTGCAGCAGCATCCAGAGGGTTCGCATTGTGACAAACTGCAGCAGCATCCAGAGGTTTCACACACTGTGACAAACTGCAGCAGCATCCAGAGGGTTCACACTGTGACAAACTGCAGCAGCATCCAGAGGGTTCACACTGAGACAAATGGCAGCAGCATCCAGAGGGTTCACACTGTGACAAACTGCATGAGCATCCAGAGGGTTCACACTGTGACAAACTGCAGCAGCATCCAGAAGGTTTGCATTGTGACACACTGCAGCAGCATCCAGAGGGTTCACACTGTGACACACTGCAGCAGCATCCAGAGGGTTCACACTGTGACAAACTGTGGCAGCATCCAGAGGGTTCACACTGTGACAAACTGCAGCAGCATCCAGTGGTTTCACACTGTGACACACTGCAGCAGCATCCAGAGGGTTCACACTGTGACAAACTGCAGCAGCATGCAGAGGGTTAGCATTGTGACAAACTGCAGCAGCATCCAGTGGTTTCACACACTGTGACAAACTGCAGCAGCATCCAGTGGGTTCACACTGTGACAAACTGCAGCAGTATCCAGAGGGTTCGCATTGTGACAAACTGCAGCAGCATCCAGAGGTTTCACACACTGTGACAAACTGCAGCAGCATCCAGGGGGTTCACACTGTGACAAACAGCAGCAGCATCCAGAGGGTTCACACTGAGACAAATGGCAGCAGCATCCAGAGGGTTCACACTGTGACAAACTGCATGAGCATCCAGAGGGTTCACACTGTGACAAACTGCAGCAGCATCCAGAGGGTTCACACTGAGACAAATGGCAGCAGCATCCAGAGGGTTCACACTGTGCCAAACTGCAGCAGGATCCAGAAGGTTCGGACAGTGACACACTGCAGCAGCATCCAGAGGGTTCTCACTGTGACAAACTACAGGAGCATCCAGAGGGTTTACACTGTGACAAACTGCAGCAGCATCCAGAGGGTTCACACTGTGACAAACTGCAGCAGCATCCAGAAGGTTCGCATTGTGACAAACTGCAGCAGCATCCAGAGGGTTCACACTGTGACAAACTGCAGCAGCATCCAGAGGGTTCACACTGTGACAAACTGCAGCAGCATCCAGATGGTTCACACTGTGACAAACTGCAGCAGCATCCAGAGGGTTCGCATTGTGACAAACTGCAGCAGCATCCAGAGGTTTCACACACTGTGACAAACTGCAGCATCATCCAGAGGGTTCACACTGTGGCAAACTGCAGCAGCATCCAGAGGGTTCGCATTGTGACAAACTGCAGCAGCAACCAGAGGTTTAACACACTGTGATAAACTGCAGCATCATCCAGAGGGTTCACACTGTGGCAAACTGCAGCAGCATCCAGAGGGTTCACACTGTGACAAATTGCAGCAGCATCCAGAGGGTTCACACTGTGACAAACTGCAGTAGCATCCACAGGCTTCACACACTGTGAAAAACTGCAGCAGCATCCAGAGGTTTCATTCTGTGACAAACTGCAGCAGCATCCAGAGTGTGCACACTGTGACAAACTGCAGCATCCAGAGGGTTCACACACTGTGACAAATTGCAGCAGCATCCGGAGGGTTCACACTGTTACAAACTGCAGCAGCATCCAGAGGGATCACATTGTGACAAACTACAGCAGCATCCAGAGGGTTAACACTGTGACAAACTGCAGCAGCATCCAGAGGTTTCACACTGTGACAAACTGCATGAGCATCCAGAGGGTTGACACTGTGCCAAATTGCAGCAGGACCCAGAAGGTTCACACTGTGACAAACTGCAGCAGCATCCAGAAGGTTCACACTGTGAGAAACTGCAGCAGCATCCAGAAGGTTCGCATTGTGACAAACTGCAGCAGCGTCCAGAGGGTTCACACTGTGACAAACTGTGGCAGCATCCAGAGGGTTCACACTGTGACAAACTGCAGCAGCATCCACAGGCTTCACACACTGTGAAAAACTGCAGCAGCATCCAGAGGGTTCACACTGTGACAAACTGCAGCAGCATCCAGAGGATTCACACTGTGACAAACTTCAGCATCATCCAGAGGGTTCACACTACAAACTGCAGCATCATCCAGCGGGTTCACACTACAAGCTGCAGCAGCATCCAGAGGGTTCACACTGTGACTAACTGCAGCAGCATCCAGAGGGTTCACACTGTGACAAACTGCAGCAGCATCCAGAGGGTTCACATTGTGACAAACTGCAGCAGCATCCAGAGGTTTCACACACTGTGACAAACTGCAGCAGCATCCAGAGGGTTCACACTGTGACAAACTGCAGCAGTATCCAGAGTGTTCACACTGTGACAGACTGCAGCAGCATCCAGAGGGTTCACACTGTGACAGACTGCAGCAGCATCCAGAGGGTTCACACTGTGACAAACTGCAGCAGCATCCAGAGGGTTCGCATTGTGACAAACTGCAGCAGCATCCAGAGGTTTCACAAACTGTGACAAACTGCAGCAGCATCCAGAGGGTTCACACTGTGGCAGACAGCAGCAGCATCCAGAGGGTTCACTCTGTGACAAACTGCAGCAGGATCCAGAGGGTTCACACTGTTCTAACTGCAGCAGCATCCAGAGGGTTCACACTGTGACAAACTGCAGCAGCATCCAGAGAGTTCACACTGTGACAGACAGCAGCAGCATCCAGAGGGTTCACACTGTGACAAACTGCAGCAGCATCCAGAGAGTTCACACTGTGACAGACAGCAGCAGCATCCAGAGGGTTCACACTGTGACAAACTGCAGCAGCATCCAGAGGGTTCACACTGTGACAGACAGCAGCAGCATCCAGAGGGTTCACACTGTGACAAACTGCAGCAGGATCCAGAGGGTTCACACTGTTCTAACTGCAGCAGCATCCAGAGGGTTCACACTATGACAAACTGCAGCAGCATCCAGAGTGTTCACACTGTGACAAACCGCAGCAGCATCCAGAGGGTTTGCACTGTGACAAACTGCAGCAGCATCAAGAGGGTTTGCACTGTGACAAACTGCAGCAGCATCCAGAGGGTTCACACTGTGACAAACTGCAGCAGCATCCAGAAGGTTCGCATTGTGACAAACTGAAGCAGCATCCAGATGGTTCACACTGTGACAAACTGCAGCAGCATCCAGAGGGTTCACACTGTGACAAACTGCATGAGCATCCAGAGGGTTCACACTGTGACAGACTGCAGCAGCATCAAGAGGGGTCGCATTGTGACAAACTGCAGCAGCATCAAGAGGGTTCGCATTGTGACAAACTGCAGTAGCACCAGAGGTTTCACACTGTGACAAACTGCAGCAGCATCCAGAGGTTTCACACACTGTGACAAACTGCAACATCATCCAGAGGGTTCACACTGTGGCAAACTGCAGCAGCATCCAGAGGGTTCGCATTGTGACAAACTGCAGCAGCATCCAGAGGTTTCACACACTGTGACAAACTGCAGCAGCATCCAGAGGGTTCACACTGTGACAAACTGCAGCAGCATCCAGAGGGTTCACACTGAGACAAATGGCAGCAGCATCCAGAGGGTTCACACTGTGACAAACTGCATGAGCATCCAGAGGGTTCACACTGTGACAAACTGCAGCAGCATCCAGAAGGTTTGCATTGTGACACACTGCAGCAGCATCCAGAGGGTTCACACTGTGACACACTGCAGCAGCATCCAGAGGGTTCACACTGTGACAAACTGTGGCAGCATCCAGAGGGTTCACACTGTGACAAACTGCAGCAGCATCCAGTGGTTTCACACTGTGACACACTGCAGCAGCATCCAGAGGGTTCACACTGTGACAAACTGCAGCAGCATGCAGAGGGTTAGCATTGTGACAAACTGCAGCAGCATCCAGTGGTTTCACACACTGTGACAAACTGCAGCAGCATCCAGTGGGTTCACACTGTGACAAACTGCAGCAGTATCCAGAGGGTTCGCATTGTGACAAACTGCAGCAGCATCCAGAGGTTTCACACACTGTGACAAACTGCAGCAGCATCCAGGGGGTTCACACTGTGACAAACAGCAGCAGCATCCAGAGGGTTCACACTGAGACAAATGGCAGCAGCATCCAGAGGGTTCACACTGTGACAAACTGCATGAGCATCCAGAGGGTTCACACTGTGACAAACTGCAGCAGCATCCAGAGGGTTCACACTGAGACAAATGGCAGCAGCATCCAGAGGGTTCACACTGTGCCAAACTGCAGCAGGATCCAGAAGGTTCGGACAGTGACACACTGCAGCAGCATCCAGAGGGTTCTCACTGTGACAAACTACAGGAGCATCCAGAGGGTTTACACTGTGACAAACTGCAGCAGCATCCAGAGGGTTCACACTGTGACAAACTGCAGCAGCATCCAGAAGGTTCGCATTGTGACAAACTGCAGCAGCATCCAGAGGGTTCACACTGTGACAAACTGCAGCAGCATCCAGAGGGTTCACACTGTGACAAACTGCAGCAGCATCCAGATGGTTCACACTGTGACAAACTGCAGCAGCATCCAGAGGGTTCGCATTGTGACAAACTGCAGCAGCATCCAGAGGTTTCACACACTGTGACAAACTGCAGCATCATCCAGAGGGTTCACACTGTGGCAAACTGCAGCAGCATCCAGAGGGTTCGCATTGTGACAAACTGCAGCAGCAACCAGAGGTTTCACACACTGTGATAAACTGCAGCATCATCCAGAGGGTTCACACTGTGGCAAACTGCAGCAGCATCCAGAGGGTTCACACTGTGACAAATTGCAGCAGCATCCAGAGGGTTCACACTGTGACAAACTGCAGTAGCATCCACAGGCTTCACACACTGTGAAAAACTGCAGCAGCATCCAGAGGTTTCATTCTGTGACAAACTGCAGCAGCATCCAGAGTGTGCACACTGTGACAAACTGCAGCATCCAGAGGGTTCACACACTGTGACAAATTGCAGCAGCATCCGGAGGGTTCACACTGTTACAAACTGTAGCAGCATCCAGAGGGATCACATTGTGACAAACTACAGCAGCATCCAGAGGGTTAACACTGTGACAAACTGCAGCAGCATCCAGAGGTTTCACACTGTGACAAACTGCATGAGCATCCAGAGGGTTGACACTGTGCCAAATTGCAGCAGGATCCAGAAGGTTCACACTGTGACAAACTGCAGCAGCATCCAGAAGGTTCACACTGTGACAAACTGCAGCAGCATCCAGAAGGTTCGCATTGTGACAAACTGCAGCAGCGTCCAGAGGGTTCACACTGTGACAAACTGTGGCAGCACCAGAGGTTTCACACACTGTGACAATCTGCAGCAGCATCCAGAGGGTTCACACTGTGACAAACTGCAGCAGCGTCCAGAGGGTTCACACTGTGACAAACTGTGGCAGCAACCAGAGGGTTCACACTGTGACAAACTGCAGTAGCATCCAGAGGGTTCGCATTGTGACAAACTGCAGCAGCATCCAGAGGTTTCACACACTGTGACAAACTGCAGCAGCATCCAGAGTGTTCACACTGTGACAGACTGCAGCAGCATCCAGAGGGTTCGCATTGTGACAAACTGCAGCAGCATCCAGAGGTTTCACACACTGTGACAAACTGCAGCAGCATCCAGAGGGTTCACACTGTGACAGACTGCAGCAGCATCCAGAGGGTTCACACTGTGACAAACTGCAGCAGGATCCAGAGGGTTCACACTGTTCTAACTGCAGCAACATCCAGAGGGTTCACACTGTGACAAACTGCAGCAGCATCCAGAGGGTTCACACTGTGACAAACCGCAGCAGCATCCAGAGGGTTCACACTGTGACAAACTGCAGCAGCATCCAGTGGGTTCACACTGAGACAAATGGCAGCAGCATCCAGAGGGTTCACACTGTGACAAACTGCAGCAGCATCCAGAGGGTTCACACTGAGACAAATGGCAGCAGCATCCAGAGGGTTCACACTGTGCCAAACTGCAGCAGGATCCAGAAGGTTCGGACAGTGACACGCTGCAGCAGCATCCAGAGGGTTCACACTGTGACAAACTACAGGAGCATCCAGAGGGTTTACACTGTGACAAACTGCAGCAGCATCCAGAGGGTTCACACTGTGACAAACTGCAGCAGCGTCCAGAAGGTTCACACTGTGACAAACTGCGGCAGCAACCAGAGGGTTCACACTGTGATAAACTGCAGCAGCATCCAGAAGGTTCGCATTGTGACAAACTGCAGCAGCATCCAGTGGTTTCACACACTGTGACAAACTGCAGCAGCATCCAGAGGGTTCACACTGTGACAAACTGCAGCAGCATCCAGAGGGTTCGCATTGTGACAAACTGCAGCAGCATCCAGAGGTTTCACACACTGTGACAAACTGCAGCACCATCCAGAGGGTTCACACTGTGACAAATTGCAGCAGCATCCAGAGGGTTCACACTGTGACAAACTGCAGCAGCATCCACAGGCTTCACACACTGTGAAAAACTGCAGCAGCATCCAGAGGGTTCACACTGTGACAAACTGCAGCAGCATCCAGAGGATTCACACTGTGACAAACTTCAGCATCATCCAGAGGGTTCACACTACAAACTGCAGCATCATCCAGCGGGTTCACACTACAAGCTGCAGCAGCATCCAGAGGGTTCACACTGTGACTAACTGCAGCAGCATCCAGAGGGTTCACACTGTGACAAACTGCAGCAGCATCCAGAGGGTTCACATTGTGACAAACTGCAGCAGCATCCAGAGGTTTCACACACTGTGACAAACTGCAGCAGCATCCAGAGGGTTCACACTGTGACAAACTGCAGCAGTATCCAGAGTGTTCACACTGTGACAGACTGCAGCAGCATCCAGAGGGTTCACACTGTGACAGACTGCAGCAGCATCCAGAGGGTTCACACTGTGACAAACTGCAGCAGCATCCAGAGGGTTCGCATTGTGACAAACTGCAGCAGCATCCAGAGGTTTCACAAACTGTGACAAACTGCAGCAGCATCCAGAGGGTTCACACTGTGGCAGACAGCAGCAGCATCCAGAGGGTTCACTCTGTGACAAACTGCAGCAGGATCCAGAGGGTTCACACTGTTCTAACTGCAGCAGCATCCAGAGGGTTCACACTGTGACAAACTGCAGCAGCATCCAGAGAGTTCACACTGTGACAGACAGCAGCAGCATCCAGAGGGTTCACACTGTGACAAACTGCAGCAGCATCCAGAGAGTTCACACTGTGACAGACAGCAGCAGCATCCAGAGGGTTCACACTGTGACAAACTGCAGCAGCATCCAGAGGGTTCACACTGTGACAGACAGCAGCAGCATCCAGAGGGTTCACACTGTGACAAACTGCAGCAGGATCCAGAGGGTTCACACTGTTCTAACTGCAGCAGCATCCAGAGGGTTCACACTATGACAAACTGCAGCAGCATCCAGAGTGTTCACACTGTGACAAACCGCAGCAGCATCCAGAGGGTTTGCACTGTGACAAACTGCAGCAGCATCAAGAGGGTTTGCACTGTGACAAACTGCAGCAGCATCCAGAGGGTTCACACTGTGACAAACTGCAGCAGCATCCAGAAGGTTCGCATTGTGACAAACTGAAGCAGCATCCAGATGGTTCACACTGTGACAAACTGCAGCAGCATCCAGAGGGTTCACACTGTGACAAACTGCATGAGCATCCAGAGGGTTCACACTGTGACAGACTGCAGCAGCATCAAGAGGGGTCGCATTGTGACAAACTGCAGCAGCATCAAGAGGGTTCGCATTGTGACAAACTGCAGTAGCACCAGAGGTTTCACACTGTGACAAACTGCAGCAGCATCCAGAGGTTTCACACACTGTGACAAACTGCAACATCATCCAGAGGGTTCACACTGTGGCAAACTGCAGCAGCATCCAGAGGGTTCGCATTGTGACAAACTGCAGCAGCATCCAGAGGTTTCACACACTGTGACAAACTGCAGCAGCATCCAGAGGGTTCACACTGTGACAAACTGCAGCAGCATCCAGAGGGTTCACACTGAGACAAATGGCAGCAGCATCCAGAGGGTTCACACTGTGACAAACTGCATGAGCATCCAGAGGGTTCACACTGTGACAAACTGCAGCAGCATCCAGAGGGTTCACACTGAGACAAATGGCAGCAGCATCCAGAGGGTTCACACTGTGCCAAACTGCAGCAGGATCCAGAAGGTTCGGACAGTGACACACTGCAGCAGCATCCAGAGGGTTCACACTGTGACAAACTACAGGAGCATCCAGAGGGTTTACACTGTGACAAACTGCAGCAGCATCCAGAGGGTTCACACTGTGACAAACTGCAGCAGCATCCTGAAGGTTCGCATTGTGACAAACTGCAGCAGCATCCAGAGGGTTCACACTGTGACAAACTGCAGCAGCATCCAGAGGGTTCACACTGTGACAAACTGCAGCAGCATCCAGAGCGTTCACACTGTGACAAACTGCAGCAGCATCCAGAGGGTTCGCATTGTGACAAACTGCAGCAGCATCCAGAGGTTTCACACTGTGACAAACTGCAGCAGCATCCAGAGGGTTCACACTGTGGCAAACTGCAGCAGCATCCAGAGGGTTCGCTTTGCGACAAACTGCAGCAGCATCCAGAGGTTTCACACACTGTGACAAACTGCAGCATCATCCAGAGGGTTCACACTGTGGCAAACTGCAGCAGCATCCAGAGGGTTCGCATTGTGACAAACTGCAGCAGCAACCAGAGGTTTCACACACTGTGATAAACTGCAGCATCATCCAGAGGGTTCACACTGTGGCAAACTGCAGCAGCATCCAGAGGGTTCACACTGTGACAAATTGCAGCAGCATCCAGAGGGTTCACACTGTGACAAACTGCAGTAGCATCCACAGGCTTCACACACTGTGAAAAACTGCAGCAGCATCCAGAGGTTTCATTCTGTGACAAACTGCAGCAGCATCCAGAGTGTGCACACTGTGACAAACTGCAGCATCCAGAGGGTTCACACACTGTGACAAATTGCAGCAGCATCCGGAGGGTTCACACTGTTACAAACTGCAGCAGCATCCAGAGGGATCACATTGTGACAAACTACAGCAGCATCCAGAGGGTTAACACTGTGACAAACTGCAGCAGCATCCAGAGGTTTCACACTGTGACAAACTGCATGAGCATCCAGAGGGTTGACACTGTGCCAAATTGCAGCAGGATCCAGAAGGTTCACACTGTGACAAACTGCAGCAGCATCCAGAAGGTTCACACTGTGACAAACTGCAGCAGCATCCAGAAGGTTCGCATTGTGACAAACTGCAGCAGCGTCCAGAGGGTTCACACTGTGACAAACTGTGGCAGCACCAGAGGTTTCACACACTGTGACAATCTGCAGCAGCATCCAGAGGGTTCACACTGTGACAAACTGCAGCAGCGTCCAGAGGGTTCACACTGTGACAAACTGTGGCAGAAACCAGAGGGTTCACACTGTGACAAACTGCAGCAGCATCCAGAGGGTTCGCATTGTGACAAACTGCAGCAGCATCCAGAGGGTTCGCATTGTGACAAACTGCAGCAGCATCCAGAGGTTTCACACACTGTGACAAACTGCAGCAGCATCCAGAGTGTTCACACTGTGACAGACTGCAGCAGCATCCAGAGGGTTCGCATTGTGACAAACTGCAGCAGCATCCAGAGGTTTCACACACTGTGACAAACTGCAGCAGCATCCAGAGGGTTCACACTGTGACAGACTGCAGCAGCATCCAGAGGGTTCACACTGTGACAAACTGCAGCAGGATCCAGAGGGTTCACACTGTTCTAACTGCAGCAGCATCCAGAGGGTTCACACTGTGACAAACTGCAGCAGCATCCAGAGGGTTCACACTGTGACAAACCGCAGCAGCATCCAGAGGGTTCACACTGTGACAAACTGCAGCAGCATCCAGTGGGTTCACACTGAGACAAATGGCAGCAGCATCCAGAGGGTTCACACTGTGAGAAACTGCAGCAGCATCCAGAGGGTTCACACTGAGACAAATGGCAGCAGCATCCAGAGGGTTCACACACTGTGAAAAACTGCAGCAGCATCCAGAGGGTTCACACTGTGACAAACTGCAGCAGCATCCAGAGGATTCACACTGTGACAGACTGCAGCAGCATCCAGAGGGTTCACATTGTGACAGACTGCAGCAGCATCCAGAGGGTTCACACTGTGACAAACTGCAGCAGCATCCAGAGGGTTCGCATTGTGACAAACTGCAGCAGCATCCAGAGGCTTCACAAACTGTGACAAACTGCAGCAGCATCCAGAGGGTTCACACTGTGACAGACAGCAGCAGCATCCAGAGGGTTCACTCTGTGACAAACTGCAGCAGGATCCAGAGGGTTCACACTGTTCTAACTGCAGCAGCATCCAGAGGGTTCACACTGTGACAAACTGCAGCAGCATCCAGAGAGTTCACACTGTGACAGACAGCAGCAGCATCCAGAGGGTTCACACTGTGACAAACTCCAGCAGCATCCAGAGAGTTCACACTGTGACAGACAGCAGCAGCATCCAGAGGGTTCACACTGTGACAAACTGCAGCAGCATCCAGAGGGTTCACACTGTGACAGACAGCAGCAGCATCCAGAGGGTTCACACTGTGACAAACTGCAGCAGGATCCAGAGGGTTCACACTGTTCTAACTGCAGCAGCATCCAGAGGGTTCACACTATGACAAACTGCAGCAGCATCCAGAGTGTTCACACTGTGACAAACCGCAGCAGCATCCAGAGGGTTTGCACTGTGACAAACTGCAGCAGCATCAAGAGGGTTTGCACTGTGACAAACTGCAGCAGCATCCAGAGGGTTCACACTGTGACAAACTGCAGCAGCATCCAGAAGGTTCGCATTGTGACAAACTGCAGCAGCATCCAGATGGTTCACACTGTGACAAACTGCAGCAGCATTCAGAGGGTTCACACTGTGACAAACTGCATGAGCATCCAGAGGGTTCACACTGTGACAGACTGCAGCAGCATCAAGAGGGTTCGCATTGTGACAAACTGCAGCAGCATCAAGAGGGTTCGCATTGTGACAAACTGCAGTAGCACCAGAGGTTTCACACTGTGACAAACTGCAGCAGCATGCAGAGGGTTCACACTGTGACAGACTGCAGCAGCATCCAGAGGGTTCACACTGTGACAAACTGCAGCAGTATCCAGAGGGTTCACACTGTTCTAACTGCAGCATCATCCAGAGGGTTCACACTGTGACAAATTGCAGCAGCATCCAGAGGGTTCACACTGTGACACACTGCAGCAGCATCCAGAGGGTTCACACTGTGACAAACTGCAGCAGCATCCAGAGGGTTCACACTGTGACACACTGCAGCAGCATCCAGATGGTTCACACTGTGACAAACTGTGGCATCATCCAGAGGGTTCACACTGTGACAAACTGCAGCAGCATCCAGTGGTTTCACACTGTGACACACTGCAGCAGCATCCAGAGGGTTCACACTGTGACAAACTGCAGCAGCATCCAGAGGTTTCACACACTGTGACAAACTGCAGCAGCATCCAGAGGGTTCACACTGTGACAGACTGCAGCAGCATCCAGAGGGTTCACACTGTGACAAACTGCAGCAGGATCCAGAGGGTTCACACTGTTCTAACTGCAGCAGCATCCAGAGGGTTCACACTGTGACAAACTGCAGCAGCATCCAGAGGGTTCACACTGTGACAAACCGCAGCAGCATCCAGAGGGTTCACACTGTGACAAACTGCAGCAGCATCCAGAGGGTTCACACTGAGACAAATGGCAGCAGCATCCAGAGGGTTCACACTGTGACAAACTGCAGCAGCATCCAGAGGGTTCACACTGAGACAAATGGCAGCAGCATCCAGAGGGTTCACACTGTGCCAAACTGCAGCAGGATCCAGAAGGTTCGGACAGTGACACGCTGCAGCAGCATCCAGAGGGTTCACACTGTGACAAACTACAGGAGCATCCAGAGGGTTTACACTGTGACAAACTGCAGCAGCATCCAGAGGGTTCACACTGTGACAAACTGCAGCAGCGTCCAGAAGGTTCACACTGTGACAAACTGTGGCAGCAACCAGAGGGTTCACACTGTGATAAACTGCAGCAGCATCCAGAGGGTTCGCATTGTGACAAACTGCAGCAGCATCCAGTGGTTTAACACACTGTGACAAACTGCAGCAGCATCCAGAGGGTTCACACTGTGACAAAATGCAGCAGCATCCAGAGGGTTCACCTTGTGACAAACTGCAGCAGCATCCAGAGGTTTCACACACTGTGACAAACTGCAGCAGCATCCAGAGGGTTCACACTGTGACAAATTGCAGCAGCATCCAGAGGGTTCACACTGTGAGAAACTGCAGCAGCATCCACAGGCTTCACACACTGTGAAAAACTGCAGCAGCATCCAGAGGGTTCACACTGTGACAAACTGCAGCAGCATCCAGAGGATTCACACTGTGACAAACTGCAGCATCATCCAGAGGGTTCACACTACAAACTGCAGCATCATCCAGCGGGTTCACACTACAAGCTGCAGCAGCATCCAGAGGGTTCACACTGTGACAAACTGCAGCAGCATCCAGAGGGTTCACACTGTGACAAACTGCAGCAGCATCCAGAGGGTTCACATTGTGACAAACTGCAGCAGCATCCAGAGGTTTCACACACTGTGACAAACTGCAGCAGCATCCAGAGGGTTCACACTGTGACAGACTGCAGCAGCATCCAGAGGGTTCACACTGTGACAGACTGCAGCAGCATCCAGAGGGTTCACACTGTGACAAACTGCAGCAGCATCCAGAGGGTTCGCATTGTGACAAACTGCAGCAGCATCCAGAGGTTTCACAAACTGTGACAAACTGCAGCAGCATCCAGAGGGTTCACACTGTGACAGACAGCAGCAGCATCCAGAGGGTTCACACTGTGACAAACTGCAGCAGGATCCAGAGGGTTCACACTGTTCTAACTGCAGCAGCATCCAGAGGGTTCACACTGTGACAAACTGCAGCAGCATCCAGAGGGTTCACACTATGACAAACTGCAGCAGCATCCAGAGTGTTCACACTGTGACAAACCGCAGCAGCATCCAGAGGGTTTGCACTGTGACAAACTGCAGCAGCATCAAGAGGGTTTGCACTGTGACAAACTGCAGCAGCATCCAGCGGGTTCACACTGTGACAAACTGCAGCAGCATCCAGAAGGTTCGCATTGTGACAAACTGCAGCAGCATCCAGAGGGTTCACACTGTGACAGACTGCAGCAGCATCAAGAGGATTCGCATTGTGACAAACTGCAGCAGCATCAAGAGGGTTCGCATTGTGACAAACTGCAGTAGCACCAGAGGTTTCACACTGTGACAAACTGCAGCAGCATCCAGAGGGTTCACACTGTGACAGACTGCAGCAGCATCCAGAGGGTTCACACTGTGACAAACTGCAGCAGTATCCAGAGGGTTCACACTGTTCTAACTGCAGCAGCATCCAGAGGGTTCACACTGTGACAAATTGCAGCAGCATCCAGAGGGTTCACACTGTGACACACTGCAGCAGCATCCAGAGGGTTCACACTGTGACAAACTGCAGCAGCATCCAGAGGGTTCACACTGTGACACACTGCAGCAGCTTCCAGAGGGTTCACACTGTGACAAACTGTGGCAGCATCCAGAGGGTTCACACTGTGACAAACTGCAGCAGCATCCAGTGGTTTCACACTGTGACACACTGCAGCAGCATCCAGAGGGTTCACACTGTGACAAACTGCAGCAGCATGCAGAGGGTTAGCATTGTGACAAACTGCAGCAGCATCCAGTGGTTTCACATACTGTGACAAACTGCAGCAGCATCCAGAGGGTTCACACTGTGACAAACTGCAGCAGTATCCAGAGGGTTCGCATTGTGACAAACTGCAGCAGCATCCAGAGGTTTCACACACTGTGACAAACTGCAGCAGCATCCAGAGGGTTCACACTGTGACAAACTGCAGCAGCATCCAGAGGGTTCACACTGAGACAAATGGCAGCAGCATCCAGAGGGTTCACACTGTGACAAACTGCAAGAGCATCCAGAGGGTTCACACTGTGACAAACTGCAGCAGCATCCAGAGGGTTCACACTGAGACAAATGGCAGCAACATCCAGAGGGTTCACACTGTGCCAAACTGCAGCAGGATCCAGAAGGTTCGGACAGTGACACACTGCAGCAGCATCCAGAGGGTTCACACTGTGACAAACTACAGGAGCATCCATAGGGTTTCACACTGTGACAAACTGCAGCAGCATCCACAGGGTTCACACTGTGACAAACTGCAGCAGCATCCAGAGGGTTCACACTATGACAAACTGCAGCAGCATCCAGAGTGTTCACACTGTGACAAACCGCAGCAGCATCCAGAGGGTTTGCACTGTGACAAACTGCAGCAGCATCAAGAGGGTTTGCACTGTGACAAACTGCAGCAGCATCCAGAGGGTTCACACTGTGACAAACTGCAGCAGCATCCAGAAGGTTCGCATTGTGACAAACTGCAGCAGCATCCAGAGGGTTCACACTGTGACAGACTGCAGCAGCATCAAGAGGGTTCGCATTGTGACAAACTGCAGTAGCACCAGAGGTTTCACACTGTGACAAACTGCAGCAGCATCCAGAGGGTTCACACTGTGACAGACTGCAGCAGCATCCAGAGGGTTCACACTGTGACAAACTGCAGCAGTATCCAGAGGGTTCACACTGTTCTAACTGCAGCAGCATCCAGAGGGTTCACACTGTGACAAACTGCAGCAGCATCCAGTAGGTACGCATTGTGACAAACTGCAGCAGCATCCAGAGGGTTCACACTGTGACACACTGCAGCAGCATCCAGAGGGTTCACACTGTGACAAACTGTGGCAGCATCCAGAGGGTTCACACTGTGACAAACTGCAGCAGCGTCCAGTGGTTTCACACTGTGACAAACTGCAGCAGCATGCAGAGGGTTAGCATTGTGACAAACTGCAGCAGCATCCAGTGGTTTCACACACTGTGACAAACTGCAGCAGCATCCAGAGGGTTCACACTGTGACAAACTGCAGCAGTATCCAGTGGGTTTGCATTGTGACAAACTGCAGCAGCATCCAGAGGTTTCACACACTGTGACAAACTGCAGCAGCATCCAGAGGGTTCACACTGTGACAAACTGCAGCAGCATCCAGAGGGTTCACACTGAGACAAATGGCAGCAGCATCCAGAGGGTTCACACTGTGACAAACTGCAGCAGCATCCAGAAGGTTCACACTGTGACAGACTGCAGCAGCATCAAGAGGGTTCGCATTGTGACAAACTGCAGCAGCATCAAGAGGGTTCGCATTGTGACAAACTGCAGTAGCACCAGAGGTTTCAGACTGTGACAAACTGCAGCAGCATCCAGAGGGTTCACACTGTGACAAACTGCAGCAGTATCCAGAGGGTTCACACTGTTCTAACTGCAGCAGCATCCAGAGGGTTCACACTGTGACAAACTGCAGCAGCATCCAGAAGGTTCGCATTGTGACAAACTGCAGCAGCATCAAGAGGGTTCGCATTGTGACAAACTGCAGTAGCACCAGAGGTTTCAGACTGTGACAAACTGCAGCAGCATCCAGAGGGTTCACACTGTGACAAACTGCAGCAGCATCCAGAAGGTTCGCATTGTGACAAACTGCAGCAGCATCCAGAGGGTTCACACTTTGACAAACTGCAGCAGCATCCAGAGGGTTCACACTGAGACAAACTGCAGCAGCATCCAGAGGGTTCACACTGAGACAAATGGCAGCAGCATCCAGAGGGTTCACACTGTGACAAACTGCAAGAGCATCCAGAGGGTTCACACTGTGACAAACTGCAGCAGCATCCAGAGGGTTCACACTGAGACAAATGGCAGCAGCATCCAGAGGGTTCACACTGTGCCAAACTGCAGCAGGATCCAGAAGGTTCGGACAGTGACACACTGCAGCAGCATCCAGAGGGTTCACACTGTGACAAACTGCAGCATCATCCAGAGGGTTCACACTGTGACAAACTGCAGCATCATCCAGAGGGTTCACACTGTGACAAACTACAGGAGCATCCAGAGGGTTTCACACTGTGACAAACTGCAGCAGCATCCAGAGGGTTCACACTGTGACAAACTGCAGCAGCATCCAGAGGTTTCACACTGTGACAAACTGCAGCAGCATCCAGAAGGTTCGCATTGTGACAAACTGCAGCAGCATCCAGAGGGTTCACACTGTGACAAACTGCAGCAGCATCCAGAGGGTTCACACTGTGACAAACTGCAGCAGCATCCAGAGGGTTCACACTGTGACAAACTGCAGCAGCATCCAGAGGGTTCGCATTGTGACAAACTGCAGCAGCATCCAGAGGTTTCACACACTGTGACCAACTGCAGCATCATCCAGAGGGTTCACACTGTGGCAAACTGCAGCAGCATCCAGAGGGTTCGCATTGTGACAAACTGCAGCAGCATCCAGAGGTTTCACACACTGTGATAAACTGCAGCATCATCCAGAGGGTTCACACTGTGGCAAACTGCAGCAGCATCCAGAGGGTTCACACTGTGACAAATTGCAGCAGCATCCGGAGGGTTCACACTGTTACAAACTGCAGCAGCATCCAGAGGGATCACATTGTGACAAACTACAGCAGCATCCAGAGGGTTAACACTGTGACAAACTGCAGCAGCATCCAGAGGTTTCACACTGTGACAAACTGCATGAGCATCCAGAGGGTTGACACTGTGCCAAATTGCAGCAGGATGCAGAAGGTTCGGACAGTGACAAACTGCAGCAGCATCCAGAGGGTTCACACTGTGACAAACTGCAGCAGCATCCACAGGCTTCACACACTGTGACAAACTGCAGCAGCATCCAGAGGGTTCACACACTGTGAAAAACTGCAGCAGCATCCAGAGGGTTCACACTGTGACAAACTGCAGCAGCATCCAGAGGATTCACACTGTGACAAACTGCAGCATCATCCAGAGGGTTCACACTACAAACTGCAGCATCATCCAGCGGGTTCACACTACAAGCTGCAGCAGCATCCAGAGGGTTCACACTGTGACAAACTGCAGCAGAATTCAGAGGCTTCACACTGTGACAGACTGCAGCAGCATCCAGAGGGTTCGCATTGTGACAAACTGCAGCAGCATCCAGATGTTTCACACACTGTAACAAACTGCAGCAGCATCCAGAGGGTTCACACTGTGACAAACTGCAGCAGCATCCAGAGTGTTCACACTGTGACAGACTGCAGCAGCTTCCAGAGGGTTCACACTGTGACAGACTGCAGCAGCATCCAGAGGGTTCACACTGTGACAAACTGCAGCAGCATCCAGAGGGTTCGCATTGTGACTAACTGCAGCAGCATCCAGAGGTTTCACACACTGTGACAAACTGCAGCAGCATCCTGAGGGTTCACACTGTGACAGACTGCAGCAGCATCCAGAGGGTTCACACTGTGACAAACTGCAGCAGGATCCAGAGGGTTCACACTGTTCTAACTGCAGCAGCATCCAGAGGGTTCACAATGTGACAAACTGCAGCAGCATCCAGAGGGTTCACACTATGACAAACTGCAGCAGCATCCAGAGTGTTCACACTGCGACAAACCGCAGCAGCATCCAGAGGGTTCACACTGTGACAAACTGCAGCAGCATCCAGAGGGTTCACACTGAGACAAATGGCAGCAGCATCCAGAGGGTTCGCACTGTGACAAACTGCAGCAGCATCCAGAGGGTTCACACTGAGACAAATGGCAGCAGTATCCAGAGGGTTCACACTGTGCCAAACTGCAGCAGGATCCAGAAGGTTCGGACAGTGACACACTGCAGCAGCATCCAGAGGGTTCACACTGTGACAAACTACAGGAGCATCCAGAGGGTTTACACTGTGACAAACTGCAGCAGCATCCAGAGGGTTCACACTGTGACAAACTGCAGCAGCATCCAGAAGGTTCGCATTGTGACAAACTGCAGCTGCATCCAGAGGGTTCACACTGTGACAAACTGCAGCAGCATCCAGAGGGTTCACACTGTGACAAACTGCAGCAGCATCCAGAGGGTTCACACTGTGACAAACTGCAGCAGCATCCAGAGGGGTCGCATTGTGACAAACTGCAGCAGCATCCAGAGGTTTCACACACTGTGACAAACTGCAGCATCATCCAGAGGGTTCACACTGTGGCAAACTGCAGCAGCATCCAGAGGATTCGCATTGTGACAAACTGCAGCAGCATCCAGAGGTTTCACACACTGTGATAAACTTCAGCATCATCCAGAGGGTTCACACTGTGGCAAACCGCAGCAGCATCCAGAGGGTTCACACTGAGACAAATTGCAGCAGCATCCAGAGGGTTCACACTGTGACAAACTGCAGTAGCATCCACAGGCTTCACACACTGTGAAAAACTGCAGCAGCATCCAGAGGTTTCATTCTGTGACAAACTGCAGCAGCATCCAGAGTGTGCACACTGTGACAAACTGCAGCATCCAGAGGGTTCACACACTGTGACAAATTGCAGCAGCATCCGGAGTGTTCACACTGTTACAAACTGCAGCAGCATCCAGAGGGATCACATTGTGACAAACTACAGCAGCATCCAGAGGGTTAACACTGTGACAAACTGCAGCAGCATCCAGAGGTTTCACACTGTGACAAACTGCATGAGCATCCAGAGGGTTGACACTGTGCCAAATTGCAGCAGGATCCAGAAGGTTCGGACAGTGACAAACTGCAGCAGCATCCAGAGGGTTCACACTGTGACAAACTGCAGCAGCATCCAGAAGGTTCGCATTGTGACAAACTGCAGTAGCACCAGAGGTTTCACACACTGTGACAATCTGCAGCAGCATCCAGAGGGTTCACACTGTGACAAACTGCAGCAGCGTCCAGAGGGTTCACACTGTGACAAACTGTGGCAGCAACCAGAGGGTTCACACTGTGACAAACTGCAGCAGCATCCAGAGGGTTCACACACTGTGAAAAACTGCAGCAGCATTCAGAGGGTTCACACTGTGACAAACTGCAGCAGCATCCACAGGATTCACACTGTGACAAACTGCAGCATCATCCAGAGGGTTCACACTACAAACTGCAGCATCATCCAGCGTGTTCACACTACAAGCTGCAGCAGCATCCAGAGGGTTCACACTGTGACAAACTGCAGCAGAAGTCAGAGGCTTCACACTGTGACAGACTGCAGCAGCATCCAGAGGGTTCGCATTGTGACAAACTGCAGCAGCATCCAGATGTTTCACACACTGTAACAAACTGCAGCAGCATCCAGAGGGTTCACACTGTGACAAACTGCAGCAGCATCCAGAGTGTTCACACTGTGACAGACTGCAGCAGCATCCAGAGGGTTCACACTGTGACAGACTGCAGCAGCATCCAGAGGGTTCACACTGTGACAAACTGCAGCAGCATCCAGAGGGTTCGCATTGTGACAAACTGCAGCAGCATCCAGAGGTTTCACACACTGTGACAAACTGCAGCAGCATCCAGAGGATTCACACTGTGACAGACTGCAGCAGCATCCAGAGGGTTCACACTGTGACAAACTGCAGCAGGATCCAGAGGGTTCACACTGTTCTAACTGCAGCAGCATCCAGAGGGTTCACAATGTGACAAACTGCAGCAGCATCCAGAGGGTTCACACTATGACAAACTGCAGCAGCATCCAGAGTGTTCACACTGTGACAAACCGCAGCAGCATCCAGAGGGTTCACACTGTGACAAACTGCAGCAGCATCCAGAGGATTCACACTGAGACAAATGGCAGCAGCATCCAGAGGGTTCACACTGTGACAAACTGCATGAGCATCCAAAGGGTTCACACTGTGACAAACTGCAGCAGCATCCAGAGGGTTCACACTGAGACAAATGGCAGCAGCATCCAGAGGGTTCACACTGTGCCAAACTGCAGCAGGATCCAGAAGGTTCGGACAGTGACACACTGCAGCAGCATCCAGAGGGTTCACACTGTGACAAACTGCAGCAGCATCCAGAAGGTTCGCATTGTGACAAACTGCAGCAGCATCCAGAGGGTTCACACTGTGACAAACTGCAGCAGCATCCAGAGGGTTCACACTGTGACAAACTGCAGCAGCATCCAGAGGGTTCACACTGTGACAAACTGCAGCAGCATGCAGAGGGTTCGCATTGTGACAAACTGCAGCAGCATCCAGAGGTTTCACACACTGTGACAAACTGCAGCATCATCCAGAGGGTTCACACTGTGGCAAACTGCAGCAGCATCCAGAGGATTCGCATTGTGACAAACTGCAGCAGCATCCAGAGGTTTCACACACTGTGATAAACTTCAGCATCATCCAGAGGGTTCACACTGTGGCAAACCGCAGCAGCATCCAGAGGGTTCACACTGTGACAAATTGCAGCAGCATCCAGAGGGTTCACACTGTGACAAACTGCAGTAGCATCCACAGGCTTCACACACTGTGAAAAACTGCAGCAGCATCCAGAGGTTTCATTCTGTGACAAACTGCAGCAGCATCCAGAGTGTGCACACTGTGACAAACTGCAGCATCCAGAGGGTTCACACACTGTGACAAATTGCAGCAGCATCCGGAGGGTTCACACTGTTACAAACTGCAGCAGCATTCAGAGGGATCACATTGTGACAAACTACAGCAGCATCCAGAGGGTTAACACTGTGACAAACTGCAGCAGCATCCAGAAGGATCGCACTGTGACAAACTGCAGTAGCACCAGAGGTTTCACACACTGTGACAATCTGCAGCAGCATCCAGAGGGTTCACACTGTGACAAACTGCAGCAGCGTCCAGAGGGTTCACACTGTGACAAACTGTGGCAGCAACCAGAGGGTTCATACTGTGACAAACTGCAGCAGCATCCAGAGGGTTCGCATTGTGACAAACTGCAGCAGCATCCAGTGGTTTCACACACTGTGATAAACTGCAGCAGCATCCAGATGGTTCACACTGTGACAAACTGCAGCAGCATCCAGAGGGTTCGCATTGTGACAAACTGCAGCAGCATCCAGAGGTTTCACACACTGTGACAAACTGCAGCAGCATCCAGAGGGTTCACACTGTGCCAAATTGCAGCAGCATCCAGAGGGTTCACACTGTGACAAACTGCAGCAGCATCCACAGGCTTCACACACTGTGAAAAACTGCAGCAGCATCCAGAGGGTTTACACTGTGACAAACTGCAGCAGCATCCAGAGGATTCACACTGTGACAAACTGCAGCATCATCCAGAGGTTTCACACTACAAACTGCAGCATCATCCAGCGGGTTCACACTACGAGCTGCAGCAGCATCCAGAGGGTTCACACTGTGACAAACTGCAGCAGAATTCAGAGGCTTCACACTGTGACAGACTGCAGCAGGATCCAGAGGGTTCGCATTGTGACAAACTGCAGCAGCATCCAGAGGTTTCACACACTGTGACAAACTGCAGCAGCATCCAGAGGGTTCACACTGTGACAAACTGCAGCAGCATCCAGAGTGTTCACACTGTGACAGACTGCAGCAGCATCCAGAGGGTTCACACTGTGACAGACTGCAGCAGCATCCAGAGGGTTCACACTGTGACAAACTGCAGCAGCATCCAGAGGGTTCGCATTGTGACAAACTGCAGCAGCATCCAGAGGTTTCACACACTGTGACAAACTGCAGCAGCATCCAGAGGGTTCACACTGTGACAGATTGCAGCAGCATCCAGAGGGTTCACACTGTGACAAACTGCAGCAGGATCCAGAGGGTTCACACTGTTCTAACTGCAGCAGCATCCAGAGGGTTCACACTGTGACAAACTGCAGCAGCATCCAGAGGGTTCACACTATGACAAACTGCAGCAGCATCCAGAGTGTTCACACTGTGACAAACCGCAGCAGCATCCAGAGGGTTCACACTGTGACAAACTGCAGCAGCATCCAGAGGGTTCACACTGAGACAAATCGCAGCAGCATCCAGAGGGTTCACACTGTGACAAACTGCATGAGCATCCAAAGGGTTCACACTGTGACAAACTGCAACAGCATCCAGAGGGTTCACACTGAGACAAATGGCAGCAGCATCCAGAGGGTTCACACTGTGCCAAACTGCAGCAGGATCCAGAAGGATCGGACAGTGACACACTGCAGCAGCATCCAGAGGGTTCACACTGTGACAAACTACAGGAGCATCCAGAGGGTTTACACTGTGACAAACTGCAGCAGCATCCAGAGGGTTCACACTGTGACAAACTGCAGCAGCATCCAGAAGGTTCGCATTGTGACAAACTGCAGCAGCATCCAGAGGGTTCACACTGTGACAAACTGCAGCAGCATCCAGAGGGTTCACACTGTGACAAACTGCAGCAGCATCCAGAGGGTTCACACTGTGACAAACTGCAGCAGCATCCAGAGGGTTCGCATTGTGACAAACTGCAGCAGCATCCAGAGGTTTCACACACTGTGACAAACTGCAACACCATCCAGAGGGTTCACACTGTGGAAAACTGCAGCAGCATCCAGAGGGTTCGCATTGTGACAAACTGCAGCAGCATCCAGAGGTTTCACACACTGTGATAAACTGCAGCATCATCCAGAGGGTTCACACTGTGGCAAACTGCAGCAGCATCCAGAGGGTTCACACTGTGACAAATTGCAGCAGCATCCAGAGGGTTCACACTGTGACAAACTGCAGTAGCATCCACAGGCTTCACACACTGTGAAAAACTGCAGCAGCATCCAGAGGTTTCATTCTGTGACAAACTGCAGCAGCATCCAGAGTGTGCACACTGTGACAAACTGCAGCATCCAGAGGGTTCACACACTGTGACAAATTGCAGCAGCATCCGGAGGGTTCACACTGTTACAAACTGCAGCAGCATCCAGAGGGATCACATTGTGACAAACTACAGCAGCATCCAGAGGGTTCACACTGTGACAAACTGCAGCAGAATTCAGAGGCTTCACACTGTGACAGACTGCAGCAGCATCCAGAGGGTTCGCATTGTGACAAACTGCAGCAGCATCCAGAGGTTTCACACACTGTGACAAACTGCAGCAGCATCCAGAGGGTTCACACTGTGACAAACTGCAGCAGCATCCAGAGTGTTCACACTGTGACAGACTGCAGCAGCATCCAGAGGGTTCACACTGTGACAGACTGCAGCAGCATCCAGAGGGTTCACACTGTGACAAACTGCAGCAGCATCCAGAGGGTTCGCATTGTGACAAACTGCAGCAGCATCCAGAGGTTTCACACACTGTGACAAACTGCAGCAGCATCCAGAGGGTTCACACTGTGACAGACTGCAGCAGCATCCAGAGGTTTCACACACTGTGACAAACTGCAGCAGCATCCAGAGGGTTCACACTGTGACAGACTGCAGCAGCATCCAGAGGGTTCACACTGTGACAAACTGCAGCAGGATCCAGAGGGTTCACACTGTTCTAACTGCAGCAGCATCCACAGGGTTCACACTGCGATCAACTGCGGCAGCATCCAGTGGGTTCACAATGTGACAATCTGCAGCAGCATCCAGAGAGTTCACACTGCGACAAACTGCAGCAGCATCCAGAGGGTTCACACTTTGACAAGCTGCAACATCATCCAGAGGGTTCGCACTGCGACAAACTGCAGCAGCATCCAGAGTGTTCACTCACTGTGACAAACTGCAGCAGCATCCAGAGGGTTCACACTGTGATGAACTGCAGCAGCATCCAGTGGGTTCACAGTGTGACAAACTGCAGCAGCACCCAGAGGGTTCACACTGTGATGAACTGCAGCAGCATCCAGAGAGTTCACACTGTGACAAACTGCAGCAGCATCCAGAGTGTTCACACTGTGATAAACCGCAGCAGCATCCACAGGTTTCACACTGTGACGAACTGCGGCAGCATCCAGTGGGTTCACACTGTGACAAACTGCAGCAGCATCCAGAGGGTTCGCATTGTGACAAACTGCAGCAGCATCCAGTGGTTTCACACACTGTGACAAACTGCAGAAGCATCCAGAGGTTTCACACACTGTGACAAACTGCAGCAGCATCCAGAGGGTTCACACTGTGACAAATTGCAGCAGCATCCAGAGGGTTCACACTGTGACAAACTGCAGCAGCATCCACAGGCTTCACACACTGTGAAAAACTGCAGCAGCATCCAGAGGGTTCACACTGTGACAAACTGCAGCAGCATCCAGAGGATTCACACTGTGACAAACTGCAGCATCATCCAGAGGGTTCACACTACAAACTGCAGCATCATCCAGCGGGTTCACACTACAAGCTGCAGCAGCATCCAGAGGGTTCACACTGTGACAAACTGCAGCAGAATTCAGAGGCTTCACACTGTGACAGACTGCAGCAGCATCCAGAGGGTTCACACTGTGACAAACTGCAGTAGCGTCCAGAGGGTTCACACTGTGACAAACTGTGGCAGCAACCAGAGGGTTCACACTGTGACAAACTGCAGCAGCGTCCAGAGGGTTCACACTGTGACAAACTGTGGCAGCAACCAGAGGGTTCACACTGTGACAAACTGCAGCAGCATCCAGAGGGTTCGCATTGTGACAAACTGCAGCAGCATCCAGTGGTTTCACACACTGTGACAAACTGCAGCAGCATCCAGATGGTTCACACTGTGACAATCTGCAGCAGCATCCAGAGGGTTCGCACTATGACAAACTGCAGCAGCATCCAGAGGTTTCACACACTGTGACAAACTGCAGCAGCATCCAGAGGGTTCACACTGTGACAAATTGCAGCAGCATCCAGAGGGTTCACACTGTGACAAACTGCAGCAGCATCCACAGGCTTCACACACTGTGAAAAACTGCCGCAGCATCCAGAGGGTTCACACTGTGACAAACTGCAGCAGCATCCAGAGGATTCACACTGTGACAAACTGCAGCATCATCCAGAGGGTTCACACTACAAACTGCAGCATCATCCAGCGGGTTCACACTACAAGCTGCAGCAGCATCCAGAGGGTTCACACTGTGACAAACTGCAGCAGAATTCAGAGTCTTCACACTGTGACAGATTGCAGCAGCATCCAGAGGGTTCGCATTGTGACAAACTGCAGCAGCATCCAGAGGTTTCACACACTGTGACAAACTGCAGCAGCATCCAGAGGGTTCACACTGTGACAAACTGCAGCAGCATCCAGAGTGTTCACACTGTGACAGACTGCAGCAGCATCCAGAGGGTTCACACTGTGACAGACTGCAGCAGCATCCAGAGGGTTCACACTGTGACAAACTGCAGCAGCATCCAGAGGGTTCGCATTGTGACAAACTGCAGCAGCATCCAGAGGTTTCACACACTGTGACAAACTGCAGCAGCATCCAGAGGGTTCACACTGTGACAGACTGCAGCAGCATCCAGAGGGTTCACACTGTGATAAACTGCAGCAGGATCCAGAGGGTTCACACTGTTCTAACTGCAGCAGCATCCAGAGGGTTCACACTGAGACAAACTGCAGCAGCATCCAGAGGGTTCACACTATGACAAACTGCAGCAGCATCCAGAGTGTTCACACTGTGACAAACCGCAGCAGCATCCAGAGGGTTCACACTGTGACAAACTGCAGCAGCATCCAGAGGGTTCACACTGAGACAAATGGCAGCCGCATCCAGAGGGTTCACACTGTGCCAAACTGCAGCAGGATCCAGAAGGTTCGGACAGTGACACACTGCAGCAGGATCCAGAAGGTTCGGACAGTGACTCACTGCATCAGCATCCAGAGGGTTCACACTGTGACAAACTACAGGAGCATCAAGAGGGTTTACACTGTGACAAACTGCAGCAGCATCCAGAGGGTTCACACTGTGACAAACTGCAGCAGCATCCAGAAGGTTCGCATTGTGACAAACTGCAGCAGCATCCAGAGGGTTCACACTGTGACAAACTGCAGCAGCATCCAGAGGGTTCACACTGTGACAAACTGCAGCAGCATCCAGAGGGTTCACACTGTGACAAACTGCAGCAGCATCCAGAGGGTTCGCATTGTGACAAACTGTAGCAGCATCCAGAGGTTTCACACACTGTGACAAACTGCAGCATCGTCCAGAGGGTTCACACTGTGGCAAACTGCAGCAGCATCCAGAGGGTTCACACTGTGACAAATTGCAGCAGCATCCAGAGGGTTCACACTGTGACAAATTGCAGTAGCATCCACAGGCTTCACACACTGTGACAAACTGCAGCATCCAGAGGGTTCGCATTGTGACAAACTGCAGCAGCATCCAGAGGTTTCACACACTGTGACAAACTGCAGCATCATCCAGAGGGTTCACACTGTGGCAAACTGCATCAGCATCCAGAGGGTTCACACTGTGACAAATTGCAGCAGCATCCAGAGGGTTCACACTGTGATAAACCGCAGCAGCATCCACAGGTTTCACACTGTGACGAACTGCGGCAGCATCCAGTGGGTTCACACTGTGACAAACTGCAGCAGCATCCAGAGGGTTCGCATTGTGACAAACTGCAGCAGCATCCAGTGGTTTCACACACTGTGACAAACTGCAGCAGCATCCAGAGGGTTCACACTGTGACAAATTGCAGCAGCATCCAGAGGGTTCACACTGTGACAAACTGCAGCAGCATCCACAGGCTTCACACACTGTGAAAAACTGCATCAGCATCCAGAGGGTTCACACTGTGACAAACTGCAGCAGCATCCAGAGGATTCACACTGTGACAAACTGCAGCATCATCCAGAGGGTTCACACTACAAACTGCAGCATCATCCAGAGGGTTCACACTACAAGCTGCAGCAGCATCCAGAGGGTTCACACTGTGACAAACTGCAGCAGAATTCAGAGGCTTCACACTGTGACAGACTGCAGCAGCATCCAGAGGGTTCACACTGTGACAAACTGCAGTAGCGTCCAGAGGGTTCACACTGTGACAAACTGTGGCAGCAACCAGAGGGTTCACACTGTGACAAACTGCAGCAGCGTCCAGAGGGTTCACACTGTGACAAACTGTGGCAGCAACCAGAGGGTTCACACTGTGACAAACTGCAGCAGCATCCAGAGGGTTCGCATTGTGACAAACTGCAGCAGCATCCAGTGGTTTCACACACTGTGACAAACTGCAGCAGCATCCAGAGGGTTCACACTGTGACAAACTGCAGCAGCATCCAGAGGGTTCGCACTATGACAAACTGCAGCAGCATCCAGAGATTTCACACACTGTGACAAACTACAGCAGCATCCAGAGGGTTCACACTGTGACAAATTGCAGCAGCATCCAGAGGGTTCACACGGTGACAAACTGCAGCAGCATCCACAGGCTTCACACACTGTGAAAAAATGCCGCAGCATCCAGAGGGTTCACACTGTGACAAACTGCAGCACCATCCAGAGGATTCACACTGTGACAAACTGCAGCATCATCCAGAGGGTTCACACTACAAGCTGCAGCATCATCCAGCGGGTTCACACTACAAGCTGCAGCAGCATCCAGAGGGTTCACACTGTGACAAACTGCAGCAGAATTCAGAGTCTTCACACTGTGACAGATTGCAGCAGCATCCAGAGGGTTCGCATTGTGACAAACTGCAGCAGCATCCAGAGGTTTCACACACTGTGACAAACTGCAGCAGCATCCAGAGGGTTCACACTGTGACAAACTGCAGCAGCATCCAGAGTGTTCACACTGTGACAGACTGCAGCAGCATCCAGAGGGTTCACACTGTGACAGACTGCAGCAGCATCCAGAGGGTTCACACTGTGACAAACTGCAGCAGCATCCAGAGGGTTCGCATTGTGACAAACTGCAGCAGCATCCAGAGGTTTCACACACTGTGACAAACTGCAGCAGCATCCAGAGGGTTCACACTGTGACAGACTGCAGCAGCATCCAGAGGGTTCACACTGTGACAAACTGCAGCAGCATCCAGAGGGTTCACACTGTTCTAACTGCAGCAGCATCCAGAGGGTTCACACTGTGACAAACTGCAGCAGCATCCAGAGGGTTCACACTATGACAAACTGCAGCAGCATCCAGAGTGTTCACACTGTGACAAACCGCAGCAGCATCCAGAGGGTTCACACTGTGACAAACTGCAGCAGCATCCAGAGGGTTCACACTGAGACAAATGGCAGCAGCATCCAGAGGGTTCACACTGTGACAAACTGCATGAGCATCCAAAGGGTTCACACTGTGACAAACTGCAGCACCATCCAGAGGGTTCACACTGAGACAAATGGCAGCAGCATCCAGAGGGTTCACACTGTGCCAAACTGCAGCAGCATCCAGAAGGTTCGGACAGTGACACACTGCAGCAGCATCCAGAGGGTTCACACTGTGACAAACTACAGGAGCATCCAGAGGGTTTACACTGTGACAAACTGCAGCAGCATCCAGAGGGTTCACACTGTGACAAACTGCAGCAGCATCCAGAAGGTTCGCATTGTGACAAACTGCAGCAGCATCCAGAGGGTTCACACTGTGACAAACTGCAGCAGCATCCAGAGGGTTCGCACTGTGACAAACTGCAGCAGCATCCAGAGGGTTCACAATGTGACAAACTGCAGCAGCATCCAGAGGGTTCGCATTGTGACAAACTGCAGCAGCATCCAGAGGTTTCACACACTGTGACAAACTGCAGCATCATCCAGAGGGTTCACACTGTGGCAAACTGCAGCAGCATCCAGAGGGTTCACACTGTGACAAATTGCAGCAGCATGCAGAGGGTTCACACTGTGACAAACTGCAGTAGCATCCACAGGCTTCACACACTGTGAAAAACTGCAGCAGCATCCAGAGGTTTCATTCTGTGACAAACTGCAGCAGCATCCAGAGTGTGCACACTGACAAACTGCAGCATCCAGAGGGTTCACACACTGTGACAAATTGCAGCAGCATCCGGAGGGTTCACACTGTTACAAACTGCAGCAGCATCCAGAGGGATCACATTGTGACAAACTACAGCAGCATCCAGAGGGTTAACACTGTGACAGACTGCAGCAGCATCCAGAGGGTTCACAATGTGACAAACTGCAGCAGAATTCAGAGGCTTCACACTGTGACAGACTGCAGCAGCATCCAGAGGGTTCACACTGTGACAAACCGCAGTAGCGTCCAGAGGGTTCACACTGTGACAAACTGTGGCAGCAACCAGAGGGTTCACACTGTGACAAACTGCAGCAGCGTACAGAGGGTTCACACTGTGACAAACTGTGGCAGCAACCAGAGGGTTCACACTGTGACAAACTGCAGCAGCATCCAGAGGGTTCGCATTGTGACAAACTGCAGCAGCATCCAGTGGTTTCACACACTGTGACAAACTGCAGCAGCATCCAGAGGGTTCACACTGTGACAAACTGCAGCAGCATCCAGAGGGTTCGCACTATGACAAACTGCAGCAGCATCCAGAGGTTTCACACACTGTGACAAACTGCAGCAGCATCCAGAGGGTTCACACTGTGACAAATTGCAGCAGCATCCAGAGGGTTCACACTGTGACAAACTGCAGCAGCATCCACAGGCTTCACACACTGTGAAAAACTGCCGCAGCATCCAGAGGGTTCACACTGTGACAAACTGCAGCAGCATCCAGAGGATTCACACTGTGACAAACTGCAGCATCATCCAGAGGGTTCACACTACAAACTGCAGCATCATCCAGCGGGTTCACACTACAAGCTGCAGCAGCATCCAGAGGGTTCACACTGTGACAAACTGCAGCAGAATTCAGAGTCTTCACACTGTGACAGATTGCAGCAGCATCCAGAGGGTTCGCATTGTGACAAACTGCAGCAGCATCCAGAGGTTTCACACACTGTGACAAACTGCAGCAGCATCCAGAGGGTTCACACTGTGACAAACTGCAGCAGCATCCAGAGTGTTCACACTGTGACAGACTGCAGCAGCATCCAGAGGGTTCACACTGTGACAGACTGCAGCAGCATCCAGAGGGTTCACACTGTGACAAACTGCAGCAGCATCCAGAGGGTTCGCATTGTGACAAACTGCAGCAGCATCCAGAGGTTTCACACACTGTGACAAACTGCAGCAGCATCCAGAGGGTTCACACTGTGACAGACTGCAGCAGCATCCAGAGGGTTCACACTGTGACAAACTGCAGCAGGATCCAGAGGGTTCACACTGTTCTAACTGCAGCAGCATCCAGAGGGTTCACACTGTGACAAACTGCAGCAGCATCCAGAGGGTTCACACTATGACAAACTGCAGCAGCATCCAGAGTGTTCACACTGTGACAAACCGCAGCAGCATCCAGAGGGTTCACACTGTGACAAACTGCAGCAGCATCCAGAGGGTTCACACTGAGACAAATGGCAGCAGCATCCAGAGGGTTCACACTGTGCCAAACTGCAGCAGGATCCAGAAGGTTCGGACAGTGACACACTGCAGCAGCATCCAGAGGGTTCACACTGTGACAAACTACAGGAGCATCCAGAGGGTTTACACTGTGACAAACTGCTGCAGCATCCAGAGGGTTCACACTGTGACAAACTGCAGCAGCATCCAGAAGGTTCGCATTGTGACAAACTGCAGCAGCATCCAGAGGGTTCACACTGTGACAAACTGCAGCAGCATCCAGAGGGTTCACACTGTGACAAACTGCAGCAGCATCCAGAGGGTTCACACTGTGACAAACTGCAGCAGCATCCAGAGGGTTCGCATTGTGACAAACTGCAGCAGCATCCAGAGGTTTCACACACTGTGACAAACTGCAGCATCGTCCAGAGGGTTCACACTGTGGCAAACTGCAGCAGCATCCAGAGGGTTCACACTGTGACAAATTGCAGCAGCATCCAGAGGGTTCACACTGTGACAAACTGCAGTAGCATCCACAGGCTTCACACACTGTGACAAACTGCAGCATCCAGAGGGTTCGCATTGTGACAAACTGCAGCAGCATCCAGAGGTTTCACATACTGTGACAAACTGCAGCATCATCCAGAGGGTTCACACTGTGGCAAACTGCAGCAGCATCCAGAGGGTTCACACTGTGACAAATTGCAGCAGCATCCAGAGGGTTCACACTGTGATAAACCGCAGCAGCATCCACAGGTTTCACACTGTGACGAACTGCGGCAGCATCAATGTGGGTTCACACTGTGACAAACTGCAGCAGCATCCAGAGGGTTCGTATTGTGACAAACTGCAGCAGCATCCAGTGGTTTCACACACTGTGACAAACTGCAGCAGCATCCAGAGGGTTCACACTGTGACAAATTGCAGCAGCATCCAGAGGGTTCACACTGTGACAAACTGCAGCAGCATCCACAGGCTTCACACACTGTGAAAAACTGCCGCAGCATCCAGAGGGTTCACACTGTGACAAACTGCAGCAGCATCCAGAGGATTCACACTGTGATAAACTGCAGCATCATCCAGAGGGTTCACACTACAAACTGCAGCATCATCCAGCGGGTTCACACTACAAGCTGCAGCAGCATCCAGAGGGTTCACACTGTGACAAACTGCAGCAGAATTCAGAGTCTTCACACTGTGACAGATTGCAGCAGCATCCAGAGGGTTCGCATTGTGACAAACTGCAGCAGCATCCAGAGGTTTCACACACTGTGACAAACTGCAGCAGCATCCAGAGGGTTCACACTGTGACAAACTGCAGCAGCATCCAGAGTGTTCACACTGTGACAGACTGCAGCAGCATCCAGAGGGTTCACACTGTGACAGACTGCAGCAGCATCCAGAGGGTTCACACTGTGACAAACTGCAGCAGCATCCAGAGGGTTCGCATTGTGACAAACTGCAGCAGCATCCAGAGGTTTCACACACTGTGACAAACTGCAGCAGCATCCAGAGGGTTCACACTGTGACAGACTGCAGCAGCATCCAGAGGGTTCACACTGTGACAAACTGCAGCAGGATCCAGAGGGTTCACACTGTTCTAACTGCAGCAGCATCCAGAGGGTTCACACTGTGACAAACTGCAGCAGCATCCTGAGGGTTCACACTATGACAAACTGCAGCAGCATCCAGAGTGTTCACACTGTGACAAACTACAGGAGCATCCAGAGGGTTTACACTGTGACAAACTGCAGCAGCATCCAGAGGGTTCACACTGTGACAAACTGCAGCAGCATCCAGAAGGTTCGCATTGTGACAAACTGCAGCAGCATCCAGAGGGTTCACACTGTGACAAACTGCAGCAGCATCCAGAGGGTTCACACTGTGACAAACTGCAGCAGCATCCAGAGGGTTCACACTGTGACAAACTGCAGCAGCTTCCAGAGGGTTCGCATTGCGACAAACTGCAGCAGCATCCAGAGGTTTCACACACTGTGACAAACTGCAGCATCGTCCAGAGGGTTCACACTGTGGCAAACTGCAGCAGCATCCAGAGGGTTCACACTGTGACAAATTGCAGCAGCATCCAGAGGGTTCACACTGTGACAAACTGCAGTAGCATCCACAGGCTTCACACACTGTGACAAACTGCAGCATCCAGAGGGTTCGCATTGTGACAAACTGCAGCAGCATCCAGAGGTTTCACATACTGTGACAAACTGCAGCATCATCCAGAGGGTTCACACTGTGGCAAACTGCAGCAGCATCCAGAGGGTTCACACTGTGACAAATTGCAGCAGCATCCAGAGGGTTCACACTGTGATAAACCGCAGCAGCATCCACAGGTTTCACACTGTGACGAACTGCGGCAGCATCCAGTGGGTTCACACTGTGACAAACTGCAGCAGCATCCAGAGGGTTCGCATTGTGACAAACTGCAGCAGCATCCAGTGGTTTCACACACTGTGACAAACTGCAGCAGCATCCAGAGGGTTCACACTGTGACAAATTGCAGCAGCATCCAGAGGGTTCACACTGTGACAAACTGCAGCAGCATCCACAGGCTTCACACACTGTGAAAAACTGCAGCAGCATCCAGAGGGTTCACACTGTGACAAACTGCAGCAGCATCCAGAGGATTCACACTGTGACAAACTGCAGCATCATCCAGAGGGTTCACACTACAAACTGCAGCATCATCCAGCGGGTTCAGACTACAAGCTGCAGCAGCATCCAGAGGGTTCACACTGTGACAAACTGCAGCAGAATTCAGAGGCTTCACACTGTGACAGACTGCAGCAGCATCCAGAGGGTTCACACTGTGACAAACTGCAGTAGCGTCCAGAGGGTTCACACTGTGACGAACTGTGGCAGCAACCAAAGGGTTCACACTGTGACAAACTGCAGCAGCGTCCAGAGGGTTCACACTGTGACAAACTGTGGCAGCAACCAGAGGGTTCACACTGTGACAAACTGCAGCAGCATCCAGAGGGTTCGCATTGTGACAAACTGCAGCAGCATCCAGTGGTTTCACACACTGTGACAAACTGCAGCAGCATCCAGAGGGTTCACACTGTGACAAACTGCAGCAGCATCCAGAGGGTTCGCACTATGACAAACTGCAGCAGCATCCAGAGGTTTCACACACTGTGACAAACTGCAGCAGCATCCAGAGGGTTCACACTGTGACAAATTGCAGCAGCATCCAGAGGGTTCACACTGTGACAAACTGCAGCAGCATCCACAGGCTTCACACACTGTGAAAAACTGCCGCAGCATCCAGAGGGTTCACACTGTGACAAACTGCAGCAGCATCCAGAGGATTCACACTGTGACAAACTGCAGCATCATCCAGAGGGTTCACACTACAAACTGCAGCATCATCCAGCGGGTTCACACTACAAGCTGCAGCAGCATCCAGAGGGTTCACACTGTGACAAACTGCAGCAGAATTCAGAGTCTTCACACTGTGACAGATTGCAGCAGCATCCAGAGGGTTCGCATTGTGACAAACTGCAGCAGCATCCAGAGGTTTCACACACTGTGACAAACTGCAGCAGCATCCAGAGGGTTCACACTGTGACAAACTGCAGCAGCATCTAGAGTGTTCACACTGTGAAAGACTGCAGCAGCATCCAGAGGGTTCACACTGTGACAGACTGCAGCAGCATCCAGAGGGTTCACGCTGTGACAAACTGCAGCAGCATCCAGAGGGTTTGCATTGTGACAAATTGCAGCAGCATCCAGAGGTTTCACACACTGTGACAAACTGCAGCAGCATCCAGAGGGTTCACACTGTGACAGACTGCAGCAGCATCCAGAGGGTTCACACTGTGACAAACTGCAGCAGGATCCAGAGGGTTCACACTGTTCTAACTGCAGCAGCATCCAGAGGGTTCACACTGTGACAAACTGCAGCAGCATCCAGAGGGCTCACACTATGACAAACTGCAGCAGCATCCAGAGGGTTCACACTGTGACAAACCGCAGCAGCATCCAGAGGGTTCACACTGTGACAAACTGCAGCAGCATCCAGAGGGTTCACACTGAGACAAATGGCAGCAGCATCCAGAGGGTTCACACTGTGACAAACTGCATGAGCATCCAAAGGGTTCACACTGTGACAAACTGCAGCAGCATCCAGAGGGTTCACACTGAGACAAATGGCAGCAGCATCCAGAGGGTTCACACTGTGCCAAACTGCAGCAGGATCCAGAAGGTTCGGACAGTGACACACTGCAGCAGCATCCAGAGGGTTCACACTGTGACAAACTACAGGAGCATCCAGAGGGTTTACACTGTGACAAACTGAAGCAGCATCCAGAGGGTTCACACTGTGACAAACTGCAGCAGCATCCAGAAGGTTCGCATTGTGACAAACTGCAGCAGCATCCAGAGGGTTCACACTGTGACAAACTGCAGCAGCATCCAGAGGGTTCACACACTGTGACAAACTGCAGCAGCATCCAGAGGGTTCGCATTGTGACAAACTGCAGCAGCATCCAGAGGTTTCACACACTGTGACAAACTGCAGCATCATCCAGAGGGTTCACACTGTGACAAATTGCAGCAGCATCCAGAGGGTTCACACTGTGACAAACTGCAGTAGCATCCACAGGCTTCACACACTGTGAAAAACTGCAGCAGCATCCAGAGGTTTCATTCTGTGACAAACTGCAGCAGCATCCAGAGTGTGCACACTGTGACAAACTGCAGCATCCAGAGGGTTCACACACTGTGACAAATTGCAGCAGCATCCGGAGGGTTCACACTGTTACAAACTGCAGCAGCATCCAGAGGGATCACATTGTGACAAACTACAGCAGCATCCAGAGGGTTAACACTGTGACAAACTGCAGCAGCATCCAGAGGTTTCACACTGTGACAAACTGCATGAGCATCCAGAGGGTTGACACTGTGCCAAATTGCAGCAGGATCCAGAAGGTACGGACAGTGACAAACTGCAGCAGCATCCAGAGGGTTCACACTGTGACAAACTGCAGCAGCATCCAGAGGGTTAACACTGTGACAAACTGCAGCAGCATCCAGAAGGTTCGAATTGTGACAAACTGCAGTAGCACCAGAGGTTTCACACACTGTGACAATCTGCAGCAGCATCCAGAGGGTTCACACTGTGACAAACTGCAGTAGCATCCACAGGCTTCACACACTGTGAAAAACTGCAGCAGCATCCAGAGGTTTCATTCTGTGACAAACTGCAGCAGCATCCAGAGTGTGCACACTGTGACAAACTGCAGCATCCAGAGGGTTCACACACTGTGACAAATTGCAGCAGCATCCGGAGGGTTCACACTGTTACAAACTGCAGCAGCATCCAGAGGGATCACATTGTGACAAACTACAGCAGCATCCAGAGGGTTAACACTGTGACAAACTGCAGCAGCATCCAGAGGTTTCACACTGTGACAAACTGCATGAGCATCCAGAGGGTTGACACTGTGCCAAATTGCAGCAGGATCCAGAAGGTTCGGACAGTGACAAACTGCAGCAGCATCCAGAGGGTTCACACTGTGACAAACTGCAGCAGCATGCAGAAGGTTCACACTGTGACAAACTGCAGCAGCATCTAGAGTGTTCACACTGTGACAGACTGCAGCAGCATCCAGAGGGTTCACACTGTGACAGACTGCAGCAGCATCCAGAGGGTTCACACTGTGACAAACTGCAGCAGCATCCAGAGGGTTCGCATTGTGACAAACTGCAGCAGCATCCAGAGGTTTCACACACTGTGACAAACTGCAGCAGCATCCAGAGGGTTCACACTGTGACAGACTGCAGCAGCATCCAGAGGGTTCACACTGTGACAAACTGCAGCAGGATCCAGAGGGTTCACACTGTTCTAACTGCAGCAGCATCCAGAGGGTTCACACTGTGACAAACTGCAGCAGCATCCAGAGGGTTCACACTGTGACAAACCGCAGCAGCATCCAGAGGGTTCACACTGTGACAAACTGCAGCAGCATCCAGAGGGTTCACACTGAGACAAATGGCAGCAGCATCCAGAGGGTTCACACTGTGACAAACTGCATGAGCATCCAAAGGGTTCACACTGTGACAAACTGCAGCAGCATCCAGAGGGTTCACACTGAGACAAATGGCAGCAGCATCCAGAGGGTTCACACTGTGACAAACCGCAGCAGCATCCAGAGGGTTCACACTGTGACAAACTGCAGCAGCATCCAGAGGGTTCACACTGAGACAAATGGCAGCAGCATCCAGAGGGTTCACACTGTGACAAACTGCATGAGCATCCAAAGGGTTCACACTGTGACAAACTGCAGCAGCATCCAGAGGGTTCACACTGAGACAAATGGCAGCAGCATCCAGAGGGTTCACACTGTGCCAATCTGCAGCAGGATCCAGAAGGTTCGGACAGTGACACACTGCAGCAGCATCCAGAGGGTTCACACTGTGACAAACTACAGGAGCATCCAGAGGGTTTACACTGTGACAAACTGAAGCAGCATCCAGAGGGTTCACACTGTGACAAACTGCAGCAGCATCCAGAAGGTTCGCATTGTGACAAACTGCAGCAGCATCCAGAGGGTTCACACTGTGACAAACTGCAGCAGCATCCAGAGGGTTCACACACTGTGACAAACTGCAGCAGCATCCAGAGGGTTCGCATTGTGACAAACTGCAGCAGCATCCAGAGGTTTCACACACTGTGACAAACTGCAGCAGCATCCAGAGGGTTCACACTGTGACAAACTGCAGCAGCATCCAGAGGGTTCACACTGTGACAAATTGCAGCAGCATCCAGAGGGTTCACACTGTGACAAACTGCAGCATCATCCAGAGGGTTCACACTGTGACAAATTGCAGCAGCATCCAGAGGGTTCACACTGTGACAAACTGCAGTAGCATCCACAGGCTTCACACACTGTGAAAAACTGCAGCAGCATCCAGAGGTTTCATTCTGTGACAAACTGCAGCAGCATCCAGAGTGTGCACACTGTGACAAACTGCAGCATCCAGAGGGTTCACACACTGTGACAAATTGCAGCAGCATCCGGAGGGTTCACACTGTTACAAACTGCAGCAGCATCCAGAGGGATCACATTGTGACAAACTACAGCAGCATCCAGAGGGTTAACACTGTGACAAACTGCAGCAGCATCCAGAGGTTTCACACTGTGACAAACTGCATGAGCATCCAGAGGGTTGACACTGTGCCAAATTGCAGCAGGATCCAGAAGGTTCGGACAGTGACAAACTGCAGCAGCATCCAGAGGGTTCACACTGTGACAAACTGCAGCAGCATCCAGAGGGTTCACACTGTGACAAACTGCAGCAGCATCCAGAAGGTTCGCATTGTGACAAACTGCAGTAGCACCAGAGGTTTCACACACTGTGACAATCTGCAGCAGCATCCAGAGGGTTCACACTGTGACAAACTGCAGTAGCATCCACAGGCTTCACACACTGTGAAAAACTGCAGCAGCATCCAGAGGTTTCATTCTGTGACAAACTGCAGCAGCATCCAGTGTGTGCACACTGTGACAAACTGCAGCATCCAGAGGGTTCACACACTGTGACAAATTGCAGCAGCATCCGGAGGGTTCACACTGTTACAAACTGCAGCAGCATCCAGAGGGATCACATTGTGACAAACTACAGCAGCATCCAGAGGGTTAACACTGTGACAAACTGCAGCAGCATCCAGAGGTTTCACACTGTGACAAACTGCATGAGCATCCAGAGGGTTGACACTGTGCCAAATTGCAGCAGGATCCAGAAGGTTCGGACAGTGACAAACTGCAGCAGCATCCAGAGGGTTCACACTGTCACAAACTGCAGCAGCATCCAGAGGGTTCACACTGTGACAAACTGCAGCAGCATCCAGAAGGTTCGCATTGTGACAAACTGCAGTAGCACCAGAGGTTTCACACACTGTGACAATCTGCAGCAGCATCCAGAGGGTTCACACTGTGACAAACTGCAGCAGCATCCAGAGGGTTCGCATTGTGACAAACTGCAGCAGCATCCAGTGGTTTCACACACTGTGACAAACTGCAGCAGCAACCAGATGGTTCACACTGTGACAAACTGCAGCAGCATCCAGAGGGTTCGCATTGTGACAAACTGCAGCAGCATCCAGTGGTTTCACACACTGTGACAAACTGCAGCAGCAACCAGATGGTTCACACTGTGACAAACTGCAGCAGCATCCAGAGGGTTCGCATTGTGACAAACTGCAGCAGCATCCAGAGGTTTCACACACTGTGAAAAACTGCAGCAGCATCCAGAGGGTTCACACGGTGACAAACTGCAGCAGCATCCAGAGGATTCACACTGTGACAAACTGCAGCAGCATCCAGAAGGTTCGCATTGTGACAAACTGCAGCAGCATCCAGAGGGTTCACACTGTGACAAACTGCAGCAGCATCCAGAGGGTTCACACACTGTGACAAACTGCAGCAGCATCCAGAGGGTTCGCATTGTGACTAACTGCAGCAGCATCCAGAGGGTTCACACTGTGACAAACTGCAGTAGCATCCACAGGCTTCACACACTGTGAAAAACTGCAGCAGCATCCAGAGGTTTCATTCTGTGACAAACTACAGCAGCATCCAGAGTGTGCACACTGTGACAAACTGCAGCATCCAGAGGGTTCACACACTGTGACAAATTGCAGCAGCATCCGGAGGGTTCACACTGTTACAAACTGCAGCAGCATCCAGAGGATTCACATTGTGACAAACTACAGCAGCATCCAGAGGGTTAACACTGTGACAAACTGCAGCAGCATCCAGAGGTTTCACACTGTGACAAACTGCATGAGCATCCAGAGGGTTGACACTGTGCCAAATTGCAGCAGGATCCAGAAGGTTCGGACAGTGACAAACTGCAGCAGCATCCAGAGGGTTCACACTGTGACAAACTGCAGCAGCATCCAGAGGGTTCACACTGTGACAAACTGCAGCATCCAGAAGGTTCGCATTGTGACAAACTGCAGTTGCACCAGAGGTTTCACACACTGTGACAATCTGCGGCAGCATCCAGAGGGTTCACACTGTGACAAACTGCAGCAGCATCCAGAGGGTTCGCATTGTGACAAACTGCAGCAGCATCCAGTGGTTTCACACACTGTGACAAACTGCAGCAGCAACCAGATGGTTCACACTGTGACAAACTGCAGCAGCATCCAGAGGGTTCGCATTGTGACAAACTGCAGCAGCATCCAGAGGTTTCACACACTGTGACAAACTGCAGCAGCATCCAGAGGGTTCACACTGTGACAAATTGCAGCAGCATCCAGAGGGTTCACACTGTGACAAACTGCAGCAGCATCCACAGGCTTCACACACTGTGAAAAACTGCAGCAGCATCCAGAGGGTTCACACTGTGACAAACTGCAGCAGCATCCAGAGGATTCACACTGTGACAAACTGCAGCATCATCCAGCGGGTTCACACTACAAGCTGCAGCAGCATCCAGAGGGTTTACACTGTGACAAACTGCAGCAGAATTCAGAGGCTTCACACTGTGACAGACTGCAGCAGCATCCAGAGGGTTCGCTTTGTGACAAACTGCAGCAGCATCCAGAGGTTTCACACACTGTGACAAACTGCAGCAGCATCCAGAGGGTTCACACTGTGACAAACTGCAGCAGCGTCCAGAGGGTTCACACTGTGACAAACTGTGGCAGCAACCAGAGGGTTCACACTGTGACAAACTGCAGCAGCATCCAGAGGGTTCGCATTGTGACAAACTGCAGCAGCATCCAGAGGTTTCACACACTGTGAAAAACTGCAGCAGCATCCAGAGGGTTCACACTGTGACAAACTGCAGCAGCATCCAGAGGATGCACACTGTGACAAACTGCAGCATCATCCAGAGGGTTCACACTACAAACTGCAGCATCATCCAGCGGGTTCACACTACAAGCTGCAGCAGCATCCAGAGGGTTCACACTGTGACAAACTGCAGCAGAATTCAGAGGCTTCACACTGTGACAGACTGCAGCAGCATCCAGAGGGTTCGCATTGTGACAAACTGCAGCAGCATCCAGAGGTTTCACACACTGTGACAAACTGCAGCAGCATCCAGAGGGTTCACACTGTGACAAACTGCAGCAGCATCCAGAGTGTTCACACTGTGACAGACTGCAGCAGCATCCAGAGGGTTCACACTGTGACAGACTGCAGCAGCATCCAGAGGGTTCACACTGTGACAAACTGCAGCAGCATCCAGAGGGTTCGCATTGTGACAAACTGCAGCAGCATCCAGAGGTTTCACACACTGTGACAAACTGCAGCAGCATCCAGAGGGTTCACACTGTGACAGACTGCAGCAGCATCCAGAGGGTTCACACTGTGACAAACTGCAGCAGGATCCAGAGGGTTCACACTGTTCTAACTGCAGCAGCATCCAGAGGGTTCACACTGCGATCAACTGCGGCAGCATCCAGTGGGTTCACAATGTGACAATCTGCAGCAGCATCCAGAGAGTTCACACTGCGACAAACTGCAGCAGCATCCAGAGTGTTCACTCACTGTGACAAACTGCAGCAGCATCCAGAGGATTCACACTGTGATGAACTGCAGCAGCATCCAGTGGGTTCACAGTGTGACAAACTGCAGCAGCACCCAGAGGGTTCACACTGGGATGAACTGCAGCAGCATCCAGTGGTTTCACACTGTGACAAACTGCAGCAGCATCCAGAGTGTTCACACTGTGATAAACCGCAGCAGCATCCACAGGTTTCACACTGAGACGAACTGCGGCAGCATCCAGTGGGTTCACACTGTGACAAACTGCAGCAGCATCCAGAGGGTTCGCATTGTGACAAACTGCAGCAGCATCCAGTGGGTTCACACACTGTGACAAACTGCAGCAGCATCCAGAGGTTTCACACACTGTGACAAACTGCAGCAGCATCCAGAGGGTTCACACTGTGACAAATTGCAGCAGCATCCAGAGGGTTCACACTGTGACAAACTGCAGCAGCATCCACAGGCTTCACACACTGTGAAAAACTGCAGCAGCATCCAGAGGGTTCACACTGTGACAAACTGCAGCAGCATCCAGAGGATTCACACTGTGACAAACTGCAGCATCATCCAGAGGGTTCACACTACAAACTGCAGCATCATCCAGCGGGTTCACACTACAAGCTGCAGCAGCATCCAGAGGGTTCACACTGTGACAAACTGCAGCAGAATTCAGAGGCTTCACACTGTGACAGACTGCAGCAGCATCCAGAGGGTTCACACTGTGACAAATTGCAGCAGCATCCAGAGGGTTCACACTGTGACAAACTGCAGTAGCATCCACAGGCTTCACACACTGTGAAAAACTGCAGCAGCATCCAGAGGTTTCATTCTGTGACAAACTGCAGCAGCATCCAGAGTGTGCACACTGTGACAAACTGCAGCATCCAGAGGGTTCACACACTGTGACAAATTGCAGTAGCATCCGGAGGGTTCACACTGTTCCAAACTGCAGCAGCATCCAGAGGGATCACATTGTGACAAACTACAGCAGCATCCAGAGGGTTAACACTGTGACAAACTGCAGCAGCATCCAGAGGTTTCACACTGTGACAAACTGCATGAGCATCCAGAGGGTTGACACTGTGCCAAATTGCAGCAGGATCCAGAAGGTTCGGACAGTGACAAACTGCAGCAGCATCCAGAGGGTTCACACTGTGACAAACTGCAGCAGCATCCAGAGGGTTCACACTGTGACAAACTGCAGCAGCATCCAGAAGGTTCGCATTGTGACAAACTGCAGTAGCACCAGAGGTTTCACACACTGTGACAATCTGCAGCAGCATCCAGAGGGTTCACAATGTGACAAACTGCAGTAGCATCCACAGGCTTCACACACTGTGACAAATTGCAGCAGCATCCGGAGGGTTCACACTGTTACAAACTGCAGCAGCATCCAGAGGGATCACATTGTGACAAACTACAGCAGCATCCAGAGGGTTAACACTGTGACAAACTGCAGCAGCATCCAGAGGTTTCACACTGTGACAAACTGCATGAGCATCCAGAGGGTTGACACTGTGCCAAATTGCAGCAGGATCCAGAAGGTTCGGACAGTGACAAACTGCAGCAGCATCCAGAGGGTTCACACTGTCACAAACTGCAGCAGCATCCAGAGGGTTCACACTGTGACAAACTGCAGCAGCATCCAGAAGGTTCGCATTGTGACAAACTGCAGTAGCACCAGAGGTTTCACACACTGTGACAATCTGCAGCAGCATCCAGAGGGTTCACACTGTGACAAACTGCAGCAGCATCCAGAGGGTTCGCATTGTGACAAACTGCAGCAGCATCCAGTGGTTTCACACACTGTGACAAACTGCAGCAGCAACCAGATGGTTCACACTGTGACAAACTGCAGCAGCATCCAGAGGGTTCGCATTGTGACAAACTGCAGCAGCATCCAGTGGTTTCACACACTGTGACAAACTGCAGCAGCAACCAGATGGTTCACACTGTGACAAACTGCAGCAGCATCCAGAGGGTTCGCATTGTGACAAACTGCAGCAGCATCCAGAGGTTTCACACACTGTGACAAACTGCAGCAGCATCCAGAGGGTTCACACTGTGACAAATTGCAGCAGCATCCAGAGGGTTCACACTGTGACAAACTGTAGCAGCATCCACAGGCTTCACACACTGTGAAAAACTGCAGCAGCATCCAGAGGGTTCACACTGTGACAAACTGCAGCAGCATCCAGAGGATTCACACTGTGACAAACTGCAGCAGCATCCAGAAGGTTCGCATTGTGACAAACTGCAGCAGCATCCAGAGGGTTCACACTGTGACAAACTGCAGCAGCATCCAGAGGGTTCACACACTGTGACAAACTGCAGCAGCATCCAGAGGGTTCGCATTGTGACAAACTGCAGCAGCATCCAGAGGGTTCACACTGTGACAAACTGCAGTAGCATCCACAGGCTTCACACACTGTGAAAAACTGCAGCAGCATCCAGAGGTTTCATTCTGTGACAAACTGCAGCAGCATCCAGAGTGTGCACACTGTGACAAACTGCAGCATCCAGAGGGTTCACACACTGTGACAAATTGCAGCAGCATCCGGAGGGTTCACACTGTTACAAACTGCAGCAGCATCCAGAGGATTCACATTGTGACAAACTACAGCAGCATCCAGAGGGTTAACACTGTGACAAACTGCAGCAGCATCCAGAGGTTTCACACTGTGACAAACTGCATGAGCATCCAGAGGGTTGACACTGTGCCAAATTGCAGCAGGATCCAGAAGGTTCGGACAGTGACAAACTGCAGCAGCATCCAGAGGGTTCACACTGTGACAAACTGCAGCAGCATCCAGAGGGTTCACACTGTGACAAACTGCAGCAGCATCCAGAAGGTTCGCATTGTGACAAACTGCAGTTGCACCAGAGGTTTCACACACTGTGACAATCTGCGGCAGCATCCAGAGGGTTCACACTGTGACAAACTGCAGCAGCATCCAGAGGGTTCGCATTGTGACAAACTGCAGCAGCATCCAGTGGTTTCACACACTGTGACGAACTGCAGCAGCAACCAGATGGTTCACACTGTGACAAAGTGCAGCAGCATCCAGAGGGTTCGCATTGTGACAAACTGCAGCAGCATCCAGAGGTTTCACACACTGTGACAAACTGCAGCAGCATCCAGAGGGTTCACACTGTGACAAATTGCAGCAGCATCCAGAGGGTTCACACTGTGACAAACTGCAGCAGCATCCACAGGCTTCACACACTGTGAAAAACTGCAGCAGCATCCAGAGGGTTCACACTGTGACAAACTGCAGCAGCATCCAGAGGATTCACACTGTGACAAACTGCAGCATCATCCAGTGGGTTCACACTACAAGCTGCAGCAGCATCCAGAGGGTTTACACTGTGACAAACTGCAGCAGAATTCAGAGGCTTCACACTGTGACAGACTGCAGCAGCATCCAGAGGGTTCGCTTTGTGACAAACTGCAGCAGCATCCAGAGGTTTCACACACTGTGACAAACTGCAGCAGCATCCAGAGGGTTCACACTGTGACAAACTGCAGCAGCGTCCAGAGGGTTCACACTGTGACAAACTGTGGCAGCAACCAGAGGGTTCACACTGTGACAAACTGCAGCAGCATCCAGAGGGTTCGCATTGTGACAAACTGCAGCAGCATCCAGAGGTTTCACACACTGTGAAAAACTGCAGCAGCATCCAGAGGGTTCACACTGTGACAAACTGCAGCAGCATCCAGAGGATGCACACTGTGACAAACTGCAGCATCATCCAGAGGGTTCACACTACAAACTGCAGCATCATCCAGCGGGTTCACACTACAAGCTGCAGCAGCATCCAGAGGGTTCACACTGTGACAAACTGCAGCAGAATTCAGAGGCTTCACACTGTGACAGACTGCAGCAGCATCCAGAGGGTTCGCATTGTGACAAACTGCAGCAGCATCCAGAGGTTTCACACACTGTGACAAACTGCAGCAGCATCCAGAGTGTCCACACTGTGACAGACTGCAGCAGCATCCAGAGGGTTCACACTGTGACAGACTGCAGCAGCATCCAGAGGGTTCACACTGTGACAAACTGCAGCAGCATCCAGAGGGTTCGCATTGTGACAAACTGCAGCAGCATCCAGAGGTTTCACACACTGTGACAAACTGCAGCAGCATCCAGAGGGTTCACACTGTGACAGACTGCAGCAGCATCCAGAGGGTTCACACTGTGACAAACTGCAGCAGGATCCAGAGGGTTCACACTGTTTTAACTGCAGCAGCATCCAGAGGGTTCACACTGCGATCAACTGCGGCAGCATCCAGTGGGTTCACAATGTGACAATCTGCAGCAGCATCCAGAGAGTTCACACTGTGACAAACTGCAGCAGCATCCAGAGTGTTCACTCACTGTGACAAACTGCAGCAGCATCCAGAGGGTTCACACTGTGATGAACTGCAGCAGCATCCAGTGGGTTCACAGTGTGACAAACTGCAGCAGCACCCAGAGGGTTCACACTGGGATGAACTGCAGCAGCATCCAGTGGGTTCACACTGTGACAAACTGCAGCAGCATCCAGAGTGTTCACACTGTGATAAACCGCAGCAGCATCCACAGGTTTCACATTGTGACGAACTGCGGCAGCATCCAGTGGGTTCACACTGTGACAAACTGCAGCAGCATCCAGAGGGTTCGCATTGTGACAAACTGCAGCAGCATCCAGTGGGTTCACACACTGTGACAAACTGCAGCAGCATCCAGAGGTTTCACACACTGTGACAAACTGCAGCAGCATCCAGAGGGTTCACACTGTGACAAATTGCAGCAGCATCCAGAGGGTTCACACTGTGACAAACTGCAGCAGCATCCACAGGCTTCACACACTGTGAAAAACTGCAGCAGCATCCAGAGGGTTCACACTGTGACAAACTGCAGCAGCATCCAGAGGATTCACACTGTGACAAACTGCAGCATCATCCAGAGGGTTCACACTACAAACTGTGGCAGCAACCAGAGGGTTCACACTGTGACAAACTGCAGCAGCGTCCAGAGGGTTCACACTGTGACAAACTGTGGCAGCAACCAGAGGGTTCACACTGTGACAAACTGCAGCAGCATCCAGAGGGTTCGCATTGTGACAAACTGCAGCAGCATCCAGTGGTTTCACACACTGTGACAAACTGCAGCAGCATCCAGAGGGTTCACACTGTGACAAACTGCAGCAGCATCCAGAGGGTTCGCACTATGACAAACTGCATCAGAATCCAGAGGTTTCACACACTGTGACAAACTGCAGCAGCATCCAGAGGGTTCACACTGTGACAAACTGCAGCAGCATCCACAGGCTTCACACACTGTGAAAAACTGCCGCAGCATCCAGAGGGTTCACAATGTGACAAACTGCAGCAGCATCCAGAGGGTTCACACTGTGACAAACTGCAGCATCATCCAGAGGGTTCACACTACAAACTGCAGCATCATCCAGCGGGTTCACACTACAAGCTGCAGCAGCATCCAGAGGGTTCACACTGTGACAAACTGCAGCAGAATTCAGAGTCTTCACACTGTGACAGATTGCAGCAGCATCCAGAGGGTTCGCATTGTGACAAACTGCAGCAGCATCCAGAGGTTTCACACACTGTGACAAACTGCAGCAGCATCCAGAGGGTTCACACTGTGACAAACTGCAGCAGCATCCAGAGTGTTCACACTGTGACAGACTGCAGCAGCATCCAGAGGGTTCACACTGTGACAGACTGCAGCAGCATCCAGAGGATTCACACTGTGACAAACTGCAGCAGCATCCAGAGGGTTCGCATTGTGACAAACTGCAGCAGCATCCAGAGGTTTCACACACTGTGACAAACTGCAGCAGCATCCAGAGGGTTCACACTGTGACAAACTGCAGCAGCATCCAGAGTGTTCACACTGTGACAGACTGCAGCAGCATCCAGAGGGTTCACACTGTGACAAACTGCAACAGCATCCAGAGCGTTCACACTGTGACAGACTGCAGCAGCATCCAGAGGGTTCACACTGTGACAAACTGCAGCAGCATCCAGAGTGTTCACACTGTGACAAACTGCAGCAGCATCCAGAGGGTTCACACTGTGACAAACTGCAGCAGCATCCAGAGGTTTCGCATTGTGACTAACTGCAGCAGCATCCAGAGGGTTCACACTGTGACAGACTGCAGCAGCATCCAGAGGGTTCACACTGTGACAAACTGCAGCAGCATCCAGAGGGTTCACACACTGTGACAAACTGCAGCAGCATCCAGAGGGTTCGCACTGTGACAAACTGCAGCAGCATCCAGAGTGTTCACACTGTGACAAACTGCAGCAGCATCCAGAGGGTTCACACTGTGACAAACTGCAGCAGCATCCAGAGGTTTCGCATTGTGACTAACTGCAGCAGCATCCAGAGGGTTCACACTGTGACAGACTGCAGCAGCATCCAGAGGGTTCACACTGTGACAAACTGCAGCAGCATCCAGAGGGTTCACACACTGTGACAAACTGCAGCAGCATCCAGAGGGTTCGCATTGTGACAAACTGCAGCAGCATCCAGAGGTTTCACACACTGTGACAAACTGCAGCATCATCCAGAGGGTTCACACTGTGACAAATTGCAGCAGCATCCAGAGGGTTCACACTGTGACAAACTGCAGTAGCATCCACAGGCTTCACACACTGTGAAAAACTGCAGCAGCATCCAGAGGTTTCATTCTGTGACAAACTGCAGCAGCATCCAGAGTGTGCACACTGTGACAAACTGCAGCATCCAGAGGGTTCACACACTGTGACAAATTGCAGCAGCATCTTGAGGGTTCACACTGTTACAAACTGCAGCAGCATCCAGAGGGATCACATTGTGACAAACTACAGCAGCATCCAGAGGGTTAACACTGTGACAAACTGCAGCAGCATCCAGAGGTTTCACACTGTGACAAACTGCATGAGCATCCAGAGGGTTGACACTGTGCCAAATTGCAGCAGGATCCAGAAGGTTCGGACAGTGACAAACTGCAGCAGCATCCAGAGGGTTCACACTGTGACAAACTGCAGCAGCATCCAGAGGGTTCACACTGTGACACCTGCAGCAGCATCCAGAAGGTTCGCATTGTGACAAACTGCAGTAGCACCAGAGGTTTCACACACTGTGACAATCTGCGGCAGCATCCAGAGGGTTCACACTGTGACAAACTGCAGCAGCATCCAGAGGGTTCGCATTGTGACAAACTGCAGCAGCATCCAGTGGTTTCACACACTGTGACAAACTGCAGCAGCAACCAGATGGTTCACACTGTGACAAACTGCAGCAGCATCCAGAGGGTTCGCATTGTGACAAACTGCAGCAGCATCCAGAGGTTTCACACACTGTGACAAACTGCAGCAGCATCCAGAGGGTTCACACTGTGACAAATTGCAGCAGCATCCAGAGGGTTCACACTGTGACAAACTGCAGCAGCATCCACAGGCTTCACACACTGTGAAAAACTGCAGCAGCATCCAGAGGGTTCACACTGTGACAAACTGCAGCAGCATCCAGAGGATTCACACTGTGACAAACTGCAGCATCATCCAGCGGGTTCACACTACAAGCTGCAGCAGCATCCAGAGGGTTTACACTGTGACAAACTGCAGCAGAATTCAGAGGCTTCACACTGTGACAGACTGCAGCAGCATCCAGAGGGTTCGCTTTGTGACAAACTGCAGCAGCATCCAGAGGTTTCACACACTGTGACAAACTGCAGCAGCATCCAGAGGGTTCACACTGTGACAAACTGCAGCAGCGTCCAGAGGGTTCACACTGTGACAAACTGTGGCAGCAACCAGAGGGTTCACACTGTGACAAACTGCAGGAGCATCCAGAGGGTTCACACACTGTGACAAACTGCAGCAGCATCCAGAGGTTTCACACACTGTGACAAACTGCAGCAGCATCCAGAGGGTTCGCATTGTGACAAACTGCAGCAGCATCCAGAGGTTTCACACTGTGACAGACTGCAGCAGCATCCAGAGGGTTCACACTGTGACAAACTGCAGCAGCATCCAGAGTGTTCACACTGTGACAAACTGCAGCAGCATCCAGAGGGTTCACACTGTGACAAACTGCAGCAGCATCCAGAGGTTTCGCATTGTGACAAACTGCAGCAGCATCCAGAGGTTTCACACACTGTGACAAACTGCAGCAGCATCCAGAGGGTTCACACTGTGACAGACTGCAGCAGCATCCAGAGGGTTCACACTGTGACAAACTGCAGCAGCATCCAGAGGGTTCACACACTGTGACAAACTGCAGCAGCATCCAGAGGGTTCGCATTGTGACAAACTGCAGCAGCATCCAGAGGTTTCACACACTGTGACAAACTGCAGCATCATCCAGAGGGTTCACACTGTGACAAATTGCAGCAGCATCCAGAGGGTTCACACTGTGACAAACTGCAGTAGCATCCACAGGCTTCACACACTGTGAAAAACTGCAGCAGCATCCAGAGGTTTCATTCTGTGACAAACTGCAACAGCATCCAGAGTGTGCACACTGTGACAAACTGCAGCATCCAGAGGGTTCACACACTGTGACAAATTGCAGCAGCATCCGGAGGGTTCACACTGTTACAAACTGCAGCAGCATCCAGAGGGATCACATTGTGACAAACTACAGCAGCATCCAGAGGGTTAACACTGTGACAAACTGCAGCAGCATCCAGAGGTTTCACACTGTGACAAACTGCATGAGCATCCAGAGGGTTGACACTGTGCCAAATTGCAGCAGGATCCAGAAGGTTCGGACAGTGACAAACTGCAGCAGCATCCAGAGGGTTCACACTGTGACAAACTGCAGCAGCATCCAGAGGGTTCACACTGTGACAAACTGCAGCAGCATCCAGAAGGTTCGCATTGTGACAAACTGCAGTAGCACCAGAGGTTTCACACACTGTGACAATCTGCGGCAGCATCCAGAGGGTTCACACTGTGACAAACTGCAGCAGCATCCAGAGGGTTCGCATTGTGACAAACTGCAGCAGCATCCAGTGGTTTCACACACTGTGACAAACTGCAGCAGCAACCAGATGGTTCACACTGTGACAAACTGCAGCAGCATCCAGAGGGTTCGCATTGTGACAAACTGCAGCAGCATCCAGAGGTTTCACACACTGTGACAAACTGCAGCAGCATCCAGAGGGTTCACACTGTGACAAATTGCAGCAGCATCCAGAGGGTTCACACTGTGACAAACTGCAGCAGCATCCACAGGCTTCACACACTGTGAAAAACTGCAGCAGCATCCAGAGGGTTCACACTGTGACAAACTGCAGCAGCATCCAGAGGATTCACACTGTGACAAACTGCAGCATCATCCAGCGGGTTCACACTACAAGCTGCAGCAGCATCCAGAGGGTTTACACTGTGACAAACTGCAGCAGAATTCAGAGGCTTCACACTGTGACAAACTGCAGCAGCATCCAGAGGGTTCGCTTTGTGACAAACTGCAGCAGCATCCAGAGGTTTCACACACTGTGACAAACTGCAGCAGCATCCAGAGGGTTCACACTGTGACAAACTGCAGCAGCGTCCAGAGGGTTCACACTGTGACAAACTGTGGCAGCAACCAGAGGGTTCACACTGTGACAAACTGCAGCAGCATCCAGAGGGTTCGCATTGTGACAAACTGCAGCAGCATCCAGAGGTTTCACACACTGTGAAAAACTGCAGCAGCATCCAGAGGGTTCACACTGTGACAAACTGCAGCAGCATCCAGAGGATGCACACTGTGGCAAACTGCAGCATCATCCAGAGGGTCCACACTACAAACTGCAGCATCATCCAGCGGGTTCACACTACAAGCTGCAGCAGCATCCAGAGGGTTCACACTGTGACAAACTGCAGCAGAATTCAGAGGCTTCACACTGTGACAGACTGCAGCAGCATCCAGAGGGTTCACACTGTGACAAACTGCAGCAGCATCCAGAAGGTTCGCATTGTGACAAACTGCAGTTGCACCAGAGGTTTCACACACTGTGACAATCTGCGGCAGCATCCAGAGGGTTCACACTGTGACAAACTGCAGCAGCATCCAGAGGGTTCGCATTGTGACAAACTGCAGCAGCATCCAGTGGTTTCACACACTGTGACAAACTGCAGCAGCAACTAGATGGTTCACACTGTGACAAACTGCAGCAGCATCCAGAGGGTTCGCATTGTGACAAACTGCAGCAGCATCCAGAGGTTTCACACACTGTGACAAACTGCAGCAGCATCCAGAGGGTTCACACTGTGACAAATTGCAGCAGCATCCAGAGGGTTCATTCTGTGACAAACTGCAGCAGCATCCAGAGTGTGCACACTGTGACAAACTGCAGCATCCAGAGGGTTCACACACTGTGACAAATTGCAGCAGCATCCGGAGGGTTCACACTGTTACAAACTGCAGCAGCATCCAGAGGGATCACATTGTGACAAACTACAGCAGCATCCAGAGGGTTAACACTGTGACAAACTGCAGCAGCATCCAGAGGTTTCACACTGTGACAAACTGCATGAGCATCCAGAGGGTTGACACTGTGCCAAATTGCAGCAGGATCCAGAAGGTTCGGACAGTGACAAACTGCAGCAGCATTCAGAGGGTTCACACTGTGACAAACTGCAGCAGCATCCAGAGGGTTCACACTGTGACACCTGCAGCAGCATCCAGAAGGTTCGCATTGTGACAAACTGCAGTAGCACCAGAGGTTTCACACACTGTGACAATCTGCGGCAGCATCCAGAGGGTTCACACTGTGACAAACTGCAGCAGCATCCAGAGGGTTCGCATTGTGACAAACTGCAGCAGCATCCAGTGGTTTCACACACTGTGACAAACTGCAGCAGCAAGCAGATGGTTCACACTGTGACAAACTGCAGCAGCATCCAGAGGGTTCGCATTGTGACAAACTGCAGCAGCATCCAGAGGTTTCACACACTGTGACAAACTGCAGCAGCATCCAGAGGGTTCACACTGTGACAAATTGCAGCAGCATCCAGAGGGTTCACACTGTGACAAACTGCAGCAGCATCCAAAGGCTTCACACACTGTGAAAAACTGCAGCAGCATCCAGAGGGTTCACACTGTGACAAACTGCAGCAGCATCCAGAGGATTCACACTGTGACAAACTGCAGCATCATCCAGCGGGTTCACACTACAAGCTGCAGCAGCATCCAGAGGCTTTACACTGTGACAAACTGCAGCAGAATTCAGAGGCTTCACACTGTGACAGACTGCAGCAGCATCCAGAGGGTTCGCTTTGTGACAAACTGCAGCAGCATCCAGAGGTTTCACACACTGTGACAAACTGCAGCAGCATCCAGAGGGTTCACACTGTGACAATCTGCAGCAGCATCCAGAGGGTTCACACTGTGACAAACTGCAGCAGAATTCCGAGGCTTCACACTGTGACAGACTGCAGCAGCATCCAGAGGGTTCACACTGTGACAAACTGCAGCAGCATCCAGAAGGTTCGCATTGTGACAAACTGCAGTTGCACCAGAGGTTTCACACACTGTGACAATCTGCGGCAGCATCCAGAGGGTTCACACTGTGACAAACTGCAGCAGCATCCAGAGGGTTCGCATTGTGACAAACTGCAGCAGCATCCAGTGGTTTCACACACTGTGACAAACTGCAGCAGCAACCAGATGGTTCACACTGTGACAAACTGCAGCAGCATCCAGAGGGTTCGCATTGTGACAAACTGCAGCAGCATCCAGAGGTTTCACACACTGTGACAAACTGCAGCAGCATCCAGAGGGTTCACACTGTGACAAATTGCAGCAGCATCCAGAGGGTTCACACTGTGACAAACTGCAGCAGCATCCAGAGTGTTCACACTGTGACAGACTGCAGCAGCATCCAGAGGGTTCACACTGTGACAAACTGCAACAGCATCCAGAGCGTTCACACTGTGACAGACTGCAGCAGCATCCAGAGGGTTCACACTGTGACAAACTGCAGCAGCATCCAGAGTGTTCACACTGTGACAAACTGCAGCAGCATCCAGAGGGTTCACACTGTGACAAACTGCAGCAGCATCCAGAGGTTTTGCATTGTGACTAACTGCAGCAGCATCCAGAGGTTTCACACACTGTGACAAACTGCAGCAGCATCCAGAGGGTTCACACTGTGACAGACTGCAGCAGCATCCAGAGGGTTCACACTGTGACAAACTGCAGCAGCATCCAGAGGGTTCACACACTGTGACAAACTGCAGCAGCATCCAGAGGGTTCGCATTGTGACAAACTGCAGCAGCATCCAGAGGTTTCACACACTGTGACAAACTGCAGCATCATCCAGAGGGTTCACACTGTGACAAATTGCAGCAGCATCCAGAGGGTTCACACTGTGACAAACTGCAGTAGCATCCACAGGCTTCACACACTGTGAAAAACTGCAGCAGCATCCAGAGGTTTCATTCTGTGACAAACTGCAGCAGCATCCAGAGTGTGCACACTGTGACAAACTGCAGCATCCAGAGGGTTCACACACTGTGACAAATTGCAGCAGCATCCGGAGGGTTCACACTGTTACAAACTGCAGCAGCATCCAGAGGGATCACATTGTGACAAACTACAGCAGCATCCAGAGGGTTAACACTGTGACAAACTGCAGCAGCATCCAGAGGTTTCACACTGTGACAAACTGCATGAGCATCCAGAGGGTTGACACTGTGCCAAATTGCAGCAGGATCCAGAAGGTTCGGACAGTGACAAACTGCAGCAGCATCCAGAGGGTTCACACTGTGACAAACTGCAGCAGCATCCAGAGGGTTCACACTGTGACACCTGCAGCAGCATCCAGAAGGTTCGCATTGTGACAAACTGCAGTAGCACCAGAGGTTTCACACACTGTGACAATCTGCGGCAGCATCCAGAGGGTTCACACTGTGACAAACTGCAGCAGCATCCAGAGGGTTCGCATTGTGACAAACTGCAGCAGCATCCAGTGGTTTCACACACTGTGACAAACTGCAGCAGCAAGCAGATGGTTCACACTGTGACAAACTGCAGCAGCATCCAGAGGGTTCGCATTGTGACAAACTGCAGCAGCATCCAGAGGTTTCACACACTGTGACAAACTGCAGCAGCATCCAGAGGGTTCACACTGTGACAAATTGCAGCAGCATCCAGAGGGTTCACACTGTGACAAACTGCAGCAGCATCCACAGGCTTCACACACTGTGAAAAACTGCAGCAGCATCCAGAGGGTTCACACTGTGACAAACTGCAGCAGCATCCAGAGGATTCACACTGTGACAAACTGCAGCATCATCCAGCGGGTTCACACTACAAGCTGCAGCAGCATCCAGAGGGTTTACACTGTGACAAACTGCAGCAGAATTCAGAGGCTTCACACTGTGACAGACTGCAGCAGCATCCAGAGGGTTCGCTTTGTGACAAACTGCAGCAGCATCCAGAGGTTTCACACACTGTGACAAACTGCAGCAGCATCCAGAGGGTTCACACTGTGACAAACTGCAGCAGCGTCCAGAGGGTTCACTCTGTGACAAACTGTGGCAGCAACCAGAGGGTTCACACTGTGACAAACTGCAGCAGCATCCAGAGGGTTCGCATTGTGACAAACTGCAGCAGCATCCAGAGGTTTCACACTGTGACAGACTGCAGCAGCATCCAGAGGGTTCACACTGTGACAAACTGCAGCAGCATCCAGAGTGTTCACACTGTGACAAACTGCAGCAGCATCCAGAGGGTTCACACTGTGACAAACTGCAGCAGCATCCAGAGGTTTCGCATTGTGACAAACTGCAGCAGCATCCAGAGGTTTCACACACTGTGACAAACTGCAGCAGCATCCAGAGGGTTCACACTGTGACAGACTGCAGCAGCATCCAGAGGGTTCACACTGTGACAAACTGCAGCAGCATCCAGAGGGTTCACACACTGTGACAAACTGCAGCAGCATCCAGAGGGTTCGCATTGTGACAAACTGCAGCAGCATCCAGAGGTTTCACACACTGTGACAAACTGCAGCATCATCCAGAGGGTTCACACTGTGACAAATTGCAGCAGCATCCAGAGGGATCACACTGTGACAAACTGCAGTAGCATCCACAGGCTTCACACACTGTGAAAAACTGCAGCAGCATCCAGAGGTTTCATTCTGTGACAAACTGCAACAGCATCCAGAGTGTGCACACTGTGACAAACTGCAGCATCCAGAGGGTTCACACACTGTGACAAATTGCAGCAGCATCCGGAGGGTTCACACTGTTACAAACTGCAGCAGCATCCAGAGGGATCACATTGTGACAAACTACAGCAGCATCCAGAGGGTTAACACTGTGACAAACTGCAGCAGCATCCAGAGGTTTCACACTGTGACAAACTGCATGAGCATCCAGAGGGTTGACACTGTGCCAAATTGCAGCAGGATCCAGAAGGTTCGGACAGTGACAAACTGCAGCAGCATCCAGAGGGTTCACACTGTGACAAACTGCAGCAGCATCCAGAGGGTTCACACTGTGACAAACTGCAGCAGCATCCAGAAGGTTCGCATTGTGACAAACTGCAGTAGCACCAGAGGTTTCACACACTGTGACAATCTGCGGCAGCATCCAGAGGGTTCACACTGTGACAAACTGCAGCAGCATCCAGAGGGTTCGCATTGTGACAAACTGCAGCAGCATCCAGTGGTTTCACACACTGTGACAAACTGCAGCAGCAACCAGATGGTTCACACTGTGACAAACTGCAGCAGCATCCAGAGGGTTCGCATTGTGACAAACTGCAGCAGCATCCAGAGGTTTCACACACTGTGACAAACTGCAGCAGCATCCAGAGGGTTCACACTGTGACAAATTGCAGCAGCATCCAGAGGGTTCACACTGTGACAAACTGCAGCAGCATCCACAGGCTTCACACACTGTGAAAAACTGCAGCAGCATCCAGAGGGTTCACACTGTGACAAACTGCAGCAGCATCCAGAGGATTCACACTGTGACAAACTGCAGCATCATCCAGCGGGTTCACACTACAAGCTGCAGCAGCATCCAGAGGGTTTACACTGTGACAAACTGCAGCAGAATTCAGAGGCTTCACACTGTGACAGACTGCAGCAGCATCCAGAGGGTTCGCTTTGCGACAAACTGCAGCAGCATCCAGAGGTTTCACACACTGTGACAAACTGCAGCAGCATCCAGAGGGTTCACTCTGTGACAAACTGCAGCAGCGTCCAGAGGGTTCACACTGTGACAAACTGTGGCAGCAACCAGAGGGTTCACACTGTGACAAACTGCAGCAGCATCCAGAGGGTTCGCATTGTGACAAACTGCAGCAGCATCCAGAGGTTTCACACACTGTGAAAAACTGCAGCAGCATCCAGAGGGTTCACACTGTGACAAACTGCAGCAGCATCCAGAGGATGCACACTGTGGCAAACTGCAGCATCATCCAGAGGGTTCACACTACAAACTGCAGCATCATCCAGCGGGTTCACACTACAAGCTGCAGCAGCATCCAGAGGGTTCACACTGTGACAAACTGCAGCAGAATTCAGAGGCTTCACACTGTGACAGACTGCAGCAGCATCCAGAGGGTTCACACTGTGACAAACTGCAGCAGCATCCAGAAGGTTTGCATTGTGACAAACTGCAGTTGCACCAGAGGTTTCACACACTGTGACAATCTGCGGCAGCATCCAGAGGGTTCACACTGTGACAAACTGCAGCAGCATCCAGAGGGTTCGCATTGTGACAAACTGCAGCAGCATCCAGTGGTTTCACACACTGTGACAAACTGCAGCAGCATCCAGAGGGTTCACACTGTGACAAACTGCAGCAGCATCCAGAGGTTTCACACTGTGACAAACTGCAGCAGCATCCAGAGGGTTCACACTGTGACAAATTGCAGCAGCATCCAGAGGGTTCACACTGTGACAAACTGCAGCAGCATCCACAGGCTTCACACACTGTGAAATACTGCAGCAGCATCCAGAGGGTTCACGCTGTGACAAACTGCAGCAGCATCCAGAGGATTCACACTGTGACAAACTGCAGCATCATCCAGCGGGTTCACACTACAAGCTGCAGCAGCATCCAGAGGGTTTACACTGTGACAAACTGCAGCAGAATTCAGAGGCTTCACACTGTGACAGACTGCAGCAGCATCCAGAGGGTTCGCTTTGTGACAAACTGCAGCAGCATCCAGAGGTTTCACACACTGTGACAAACTGCAGCAGCATCCAGAGGGTTCACACTGTGACAAACTGCAGCAGCGTCCAGAGGGTTCACACTGTGACAAACTGTGGCAGCAACCAGAGGGTTCACACTGTGACAAACTGCAGCAGCATCCAGAGGGTTTGCATTGTGACAAACTGCAGCAGCATCCAGAGGTTTCACACACTGTGAAAAACTGCAGCAGCATCCAGAGGGTTCACACTGTGACAAACTGCAGCAGCATCCACAGGCTTCACACACTGTGAAAAACTGCAGCAGCATCCAGAGGGTTCACACTGTGACAAACTGCAGCAGCATCCAGAGGATTCACACTGTGACAAACTGCAGCATCATCCAGCGGGTTCACACTACAAGCTGCAGCAGCATCCAGAGGGTTTACACTGTGACAAACTGCAGCAGAATTCAGAGGCTTCACACTGTGACAGACTGCAGCAGCATCCAGAGGGTTCGCTTTGCGACAAACTGCAGCAGCATCCAGAGGTTTCACACACTGTGACAAACTGCAGCAGCATCCAGAGGGTTCACACTGTGACAAACTGCAGCAGCGTCCAGAGGGTTCACACTGTGACAAACTGTGGCAGCAACCAGAGGGTTCACACTGTGACAAACTGCAGCAGCATCCAGAGGGTTCGCATTGTGACAAACTGCAGCAGCATCCAGAGGTTTCACACACTGTGAAAAACTGCAGCAGCATCCAGAGGGTTCACACTGTGACAAACTGCAGCAGCATCCAGAGGATGCACACTGTGGCAAACTGCAGCATCATCCAGAGGGTTCACACTACAAACTGCAGCATCATCCAGCGGGTTCACACTACAAGCTGCAGCAGCATCCAGAGGGTTCACACTGTGACAAACTGCAGCAGAATTCAGAGGCTTCACACTGTGACAGACTGCAGCAGCATCCAGAGGGTTCACACTGTGACAAACTGCAGCAGCATCCAGAAGGTTTGCATTGTGACAAACTGCAGTTGCACCAGAGGTTTCACACACTGTGACAATCTGCGGCAGCATCCAGAGGGTTCACACTGTGACAAACTGCAGCAGCATCCAGAGGGTTCGCATTGTGACAAACTGCAGCAGCATCCAGTGGTTTCACACACTGTGACAAACTGCAGCAGCATCCAGAGGGTTCACACTGTGACAAACTGCAGCAGCATCCAGAGGTTTCACACTGTGACAAACTGCAGCAGCATCCAGAGGGTTCACACTGTGACAAATTGCAGCAGCATCCAGAGGGTTCACACTGTGACAAACTGCAGCAGCATCCACAGGCTTCACACACTGTGAAATACTGCAGCAGCATCCAGAGGGTTCACGCTGTGACAAACTGCAGCAGCATCCAGAGGATTCACACTGTGACAAACTGCAGCATCATCCAGCGGGTTCACACTACAAGCTGCAGCAGCATCCAGAGGGTTTACACTGTGACAAACTGCAGCAGAATTCAGAGGCTTCACACTGTGACAGACTGCAGCAGCATCCAGAGGGTTCGCTTTGTGACAAACTGCAGCAGCATCCAGAGGTTTCACACACTGTGACAAACTGCAGCAGCATCCAGAGGGTTCACACTGTGACAAACTGCAGCAGCGTCCAGAGGGTTCACACTGTGACAAACTGTGGCAGCAACCAGAGGGTTCACACTGTGACAAACTGCAGCAGCATCCAGAGGGTTTGCATTGTGACAAACTGCAGCAGCATCCAGAGGTTTCACACACTGTGAAAAACTGCAGCAGCATCCAGAGGGTTCACACTGTGACAAACTGCAGCAGCATCCAGAGGATGCACACTGTGACAAACTGCAGCATCATCCAGAGGGTTCACACTACAAACTGCAGCATCATCCAGCGGGTTCACACTACAAGCTGCAGCAGCATCCAGAGGGTTCACACTGTGACAAACTGCAGCAGAATTCAGAGGCTTCACACTGTGACAGACTGCAGCAGCATCCAGAGGGTTCGCATTGTGACAAACTGCAGCAGCATCCAGAGGTTTCACACACTGTGACAAACTGCAGCAGCATCCAGAGGGTTCACACTGTGACAAACTGCAGCAGCATCCAGAGTGTTCACACTGTGACAGACTGCAGAAGCATCCAGAGGGTTCACACTGTGACAGACTGCAGCAGCATCCAGAGGGTTCACACTGTGACAAACTGCAGCAGCATCCAGAGGGTTCGCATTGTGACAAACTGCAGCAGCATCCAGAGGTTTCACACACTGTGACAAACTGCAGCAGCATCCAGAGGGTTCACACTGTGACAGACTGCAGCAGCATCCAGAGGGTTCACACTGTGACAAACTGCAGCAGGATCCAGGGGGTTCACACTGTTCTAACTGCAGCAGCATCCAGAGGGTTCACACTGCGATCAACTGCGGCAGCATCCAGTGGGTTCACAATGTGACAATCTGCAGCAGCATCCAGAGAGTTCACACTGCGACAAACTGCAGCAGCATCCAGAGTGTTCACTCACTGTGACAAACTGCAGCAGCATCCAGAGGGTTCACACTGTGATGAACTGCAGCAGCATCCAGTGGGTTCACAGTGTGACAAACTGCAGCAGCACCCAGAGGGTTCACACTGGGATGAACTGCAGCAGCATCCAGTGGGTTCACACTGTGACAAACTGCAGCAGCATCCAGAGTGTTCACACTGTGATAAACCGCAGCAGCATCCACAGGTTTCACACTGTGACGAACTGCGGCAGCATCCAGTGGGTTCACACTGTGACAAACTGCAGCAGCATCCAGAGGGTTCGCATTGTGACAAACTGCAGCAGCATCCAGTGGGTTCACACACTGTGACAAACTGCAGCAGCATCCAGAGGTTTCACACACTGTGACAAACTGCAGCAGCATCCAGAGGGTTCACACTGTGACAAATTGCAGCAGCATCCAGAGGGTTCACACTGTGACAAACTGCAGCAGCATCCACAGGCTTCACACACTGTGAAAAACTGCAGCAGCATCCAGAGGGTTCACACTGTGACAAACTGCAGCAGCATCCAGAGGATTCACACTGTGACAAACTGCAGCATCATCCAGAGGGTTCACACTACAAACTGCAGCATCATCCAGCGGGTTCACACTACAAGCTGCAGCAGCATCCAGAGGGTTCACACTGTGACAAACTGCAGCAGAATTCAGAGGCTTCACACTGTGACAGACTGCAGCAGCATCCAGAGGGTTCACACTGTGACAAACTGCAGTAGCGTCCAGAGGGTTCACACTGTGCCAAACTGTGGCAGGAACCAGAGGGTTCACACTGTGACAAACTGCAGCAGCGTCCAGAGGGTTCACACTGTGACAAACTGTGGCAGCAACCAGAGGGTTCACACTGTGACAAACTGCAGCAGCATCCAGAGGGTTCGCATTGTGACAAACTGCAGCAGCATCCAGTGGTTTCACACACTGTGACAAACTGCAGCAGCATCCAGAGGGTTCACACTGTGACAAACTGCAGCAGCATCCAGAGGGTTCGCACTATGACAAACTGCATCAGCATCCAGAGGTTTCACACACTGTGACAAACTGCAGCAGCATCCAGAGGGTTCACACTGTGACAAACTGCAGCAGCATCCACAGGCTTCACACACTGTGAAAAACTGCCGCAGCATCCAGAGGGTTCACAATGTGACAAACTGCAGCAGCATCCAGAGGGTTCACACTGTGACAAACTGCAGCCTCATCCAGAGGGTTCACACTACAAACTGCAGCATCATCCATCGGGTTCACACTACAAGCTGCAGCAGCATCCAGAGGGTTCACACTGTGACAAACTGCAGCAGAATTCAGAGTCTTCACACTGTGACAGATTGCAGCAGCATCCAGAGGGTTCGCATTGTGACAAACTGCAGCAGCATCCAGAGGTTTCACACACTGTGACAAACTGCAGCAGCATCCAGAGGGTTCACACTGTGACAAACTGCAGCAGCATCCAGAGTGTTCACACTGTGACAGACTGCAGCAGCATCCAGAGGGTTCACACTGTGACAGACTGCAGCAGCATCCAGAGGATTCACACTGTGACAAACTGCAGCAGCATCCAGAGGGTTCGCATTGTGACAAACTGCAGCAGCATCCAGAGGTTTCACACACTGTGACAAACTGCAGCAGCATCCAGAGGGTTCACACTGTGACAAACTGCAGCAGCATCCAGAGTGTTCACACTGTGACAGACTGCAGCAGCATCCAGAGGGTTCACACTGTGACAAACTGCAACAGCATCCAGAGCGTTCACACTGTGACAGACTGCAGCAGCATCCAGAGGGTTCACACTGTGACAAACTGCAGCAGCATCCAGAGTGTTCACACTGTGACAAACTGCAGCAGCATCCAGAGGGTTCACACTGTGACAAACTGCAGCAGCATCCAGAGGTTTCGCATTGTGACTAACTGCAGCAGCATCCAGAGGTTTCACACACTGTGACAAACTGCAGCAGCATCCAGAGGGTTCACACTGTGACAGACTGCAGCAGCATCCAGAGGGTTCACACTGTGACAAACTGCAGCAGCATCCAGAGGGTTCACACACTGTGACAAACTGCAGCAGCATCCAGAGGGTTCGCATTGTGACAAACTGCAGCAGCATCCAGAGGTTTCACACACTGTGACAAACTGCAGCATCATCCAGAGGGTTCACACTGTGACAAATTGCAGCATCCAGAGGGTTCACACACTGTGACAAATTGCAGCAGCATCCGGAGGGTTCACACTGTGACAAACTGCAGTAGCATCCACAGGCTTCACACACTGTGAAAAACTGCAGCAGCATCCAGAGGTTTCATTCTGTGACAAACTGCAGCAGCATCCAGAGTGTGCACACTGTGACAAACTGCAGCATCCAGAGGGTTCACACACTGTGACAAATTGCAGCAGCATCCGGAGGGTTCACACTGTTACAAACTGCAGCAGCATCCAGAGGGATCACATTGTGACAAACTACAGCAGCATCCAGAGGGTTAACACTGTGACAAACTGCAGCAGCAACCAGAGGTTTCACACTGTGACAAACTGCATGAGCATCCAGAGGGTTGACGCTGTGCCAAATTGCAGCAGGATCCAGAAGGTTCGGACAGTGACAAACTGCAGCAGCATCCAGAGGGTTCACACTGTGACAAACTGCAGCAGCATCCAGAGGGTTCACACTGTGACAAACTGCAGCAGCATCCAGAAGGTTCGCATTGTGACAAACTGCAGTAGCACCAGAGGTTTCACACACTGTGACAATCTGCGGCAGCATCCAGAGGGTTCACACTGTGACAAACTGCAGCAGCATCCAGAGGGTTCGCATTGTGACAAACTGCAGCAGCATCCAGTGGTTTCACACACTGTGACAAACTGCAGCAGCAACCAGATGGTTCACACTGTGACAAACTGCAGCAGCATCCAGAGGGTTCGCATTGTGACAAACTGCAGCAGCATCCAGAGGTTTCACACACTGTGACAAACTGCAGCAGCATCCAGAGGGTTCTCACTGTGACAAATTGCAGCAGCATCCAGAGGGTTCACACTGTGACAAACTGCAGCAGCATCCACAGGCTTCACACACTGTGAAAAACTGCAGCAGCATCCAGAGGGTTCACACTGTGACAAACTGCAGCAGCATCCAGAGGATTCACACTGTGACAAACTGCAGCATCATCCAGCGGGTTCACACTACAAGCTGCAGCAGCATCCAGAGGGTTTACACTGTGACAAACTGCAGCAGAATTCAGAGGCTTCACACTGTGACAGACTGCAGCAGCATCCAGAGGGTTCGCTTTGTGACAAACTGCAGCAGCATCCAGAGGTTTCACACACTGTGACAAACTGCAGCAGCATCCAGAGGGTTCACACTGTGACAAACTGCAGCAGCGTCCAGAGGGTTCACACTGTGACAAACTGTGGCAGCAACCAGAGGGTTCACACTGTGACAAACTGCAGCAGCATCCAGAGGGTTCGCATTGTGACAAACTGCAGCAGCATCCAGAGGTTTCACACTGTGACAGACTGCAGCAGCATCCAGAGGGTTCACACTGTGACAAACTGCAACAGCATCCAGAGTGTTCACACTGTGACAGACTGCAGCATCATCCAGAGGGTTCACACTGTGACAAACTGCAGCAGCATCCAGAGTGTTCACACTGTGACAAACTGCAGCAGCATCCAGAGGGTTCACACTGTGACAAACTGCAGCAGCATCCAGAGGTTTCGCATTGTGACAAACTGCAGCAGCATCCAGAGGTTTCACACACTGTGACAAACTGCAGCAGCATCCAGAGGGTTCACACTGTGACAGACTGCAGCAGCATCCAGAGGGTTCACACTGTGACAAACTGCAGCAGCATCCAGAGGGTTCAAACACTGTGACAAACTGCAGCAGCATCCAGAGGGTTCGCATTGTGACAAACTGCAACAGCATCCAGAGGTTTCACACACTGTGACAAACTGCAGCATCATCCAGAGGGTTCACACTGTGACAAATTGCAGCAGCATCCAGAGGGTTCACACTGTGACAAACTGCAGTAGCATCCACAGGCTTCACACACTGTGAAAAACTGCAGCAGCATCCAGAGGTTTCATTCTGTGACAAACTGCAGCAGCATCCAGAGTGTGCACACTGTGACAAACTGCAGCATCCAGAGGGTTCACACACTGTGACAAATTGCAGCAGCATCCGGAGGGTTCACACTGTTACAAACTGCAGCAGCATCCAGAGGGATCACATTGTGACAAACTACAGCAGCATCCAGAGGGTTAACACTGTGACAAACTGCAGCAGCATCTAAAGGTTACACACTGTGACAAACTGCATGAGCATCCAGAGGGTTGACACTGTGCCAAATTGCAGCAGGATCCAGAAGGTTCGGACAGTGACAAACTGCAGCAGCATCCAGAGGGTTCACACTGTGACAAACTGCAGCAGCATCCAGAGGGTTCACACTGTGACAAACTGCAGCAGCATCCAGAAGGTTCGCATTGTGACAAACTGCAGTAGCACCAGAGGTTTCACACACTGTGACAATCTGCGGCAGCATCCAGAGGGTTCACACTGTGACAAACTGCAGGAGCATCCAGATTGTTCGCATTGTGACAAACTGCAGCAGCATCCAGAGGTTTCACACACTGTGACAAACTGCAGCAGCATCCAGAGGGTTCACACTGTGACAAATTGCAGCAGCATCCAGAGGGTTCACACTGTGACAAACTGCAGCAGCATCCACAGGCTTCACACACTGTGAAAAACTGCAGCAGCATCCAGAGGGTTCACACTGTGACAAACTGCAGCAGCATCCAGAGGATTCACACTGTGACAAACTGCAGCATCATCCAGCGGGTTCACACTACAAGCTGCAGCAGCATCCAGAGGGTTTACACTGTGACAAACTGCAGCAGAATTCAGAGGCTTCACACTGTGACAGACTGCAGCAGCATCCAGAGGGTTCGCTTTGTGACAAACTGCAGCAGCATCCAGAGGTTTCACACACTGTGACAAACTGCAGCAGCATCCAGAGGGTTCACACTGTGACAAACTGCAGCAGCGTCCAGAGGGTTCACACTGTGACAAACTGTGGCAGCAACCAGAGGGTTCACACTGTGACAAACTGCAGCAGCATCCAGAGGGTTCGCATTGTGACAAACTGCAGCAGCATCCAGAGGTTTCACACACTGTGAAAAACTGCAGCAGCATCCAGAGGGTTCACACTGTGACAAACTGCAGCAGCATCCAGAGGATGCACACTGTGGCAAACTGCAGCATCATCCAGAGGGTTCACACTACAAACTGCAGCATCATCCAGCGGGTTCACACTACAAGCTGCAGCAGCATCCAGAGGGTTCACACTGTGACAAACTGCAGCAGAATTCAGAGGCTTCACACTGTGACAGACTGCAGCAGCATCCAGAGGGTTCGCATTGTGACAAACTGCAGCAGCATCCAGAGGTTTCACACACTGTGACAAACTGCAGCAGCATCCAGAGGGTTCACACTGTGACAAACTGCAGCAGCATCCAGAGTGTTCACACTGTGACAGACTGCAGCAGCATCCAGAGGGTTCACACTGTGACAGACTGCAGCAGCATCCAGAGGGTTCACACTGTGACAAACTGCAGCAGCATCCAGAGGGTTCGCATTGTGACAAACTGCAGCAGCATCCAGAGGTTTCACACACTGTGACAAACTGCAGCAGCATCCAGAGGGTTCACACTGTGACAGACTGCAGCAGCATCCAGAGGGTTCACACTGTGACAAACTGCAGCAGGATCCAGAGGGTTCGCACTGTTCTAACTGCAGCAGCATCCAGAGGGTTCACACTGCGATCAACTGCGGCAGCATCCAGTGGGTTCACAATGTGACAATCTGCAGCAGCATCCAGAGAGTTCACACTGCGACAAACTGCAGCAGCATCCAGAGTGTTCACTCACTGTGACAAACTGCAGCAGCATCCAGAGGGTTCACACTGTGATGAACTGCAGCAGCATCCAGTGGGTTCACAGTGTGACAAACTGCAGCAGCACCCAGAGGGTTCACACTGGGATGAACTGCAGCAGCATCCAGTGGGTTCACACTGTGACAAACTGCAGAAGCATCCAGAGTGTTCACACTGTGATAAACCGCAGCAGCATCCACAGGTTTCACACTGTGACGAACTGCGGCAGCATCCAGTGGGTTCACACTGTGACAAACTGCAGCAGCATCCAGAGGGTTCGCATTGTGACAAACTTCAGCAGCATCCAGTGGGTTCACACACTGTGACAAACTGCAGCAGCATCCAGAGGTTTCACACACTGTGACAAACTGCAGCAGCATCCAGAGGGTTCACACTGTGACAAATTGCAGCAGCATCCAGAGGGTTCACACTGTGACAAACTGCAGCAGCATCCACAGGCTTCACACACTGTGAAAAACTGCAGCAGCATCCAGAGGGTTCACACACTGTGACAATCTGCGGCAGCATCCAGAGGGTTCACACTGTGACAAACTGCAGCAGCATCCAGAGGGTTCGCATTGTGACAAACTGCAGCAGCATCCAGTGGTTTCACACACTGTGACAAACTGCAGCAGCAACCAGATGGTTCACACTGTGACAAACTGCAGCAGCATCCAGAGGGTTCGCATTGTGCAAACTGCAGCAGCATCCAGAGGTTTCACACACTGTGACAAACTGCAGCAGCATCAAGAGGGTTCACACTGTGACAAATTGCAGCAGCATCCAGAGGGTTCACACTGTGACAAACTGCAGCAGCATCCACAGGCTTCACACACTGTGAAAAACTGCAGCAGCATCCAGAGGGTTCACACTGTGACAAACTGCAGCAGCATCCAGAGGATTCACACTGTGACAAACTGCAGCAGCATCCAGAGGGTTCACACTGTGACAAACTGCAGCAGCATCCAGAGGGTTCGCATTGTGGCAAACTGCAGCAGCATCCAGAGGTTTCACACACTGTGACAAACTGCAGCAGCATCCAGAGGGTTCACACTGTGACAGACTGCAGCAGCATCCAGAGGGTTCACACTGTGACAAACTGCAGCAGGATCCAGAGGGTTCGCACTGTTCTAACTGCAGCAGCATCCAGAGGGTTCACACTGCGATCAACTGCGGCAGCATCCAGTGGGTTCACAATGTGACAATCTGCAGCAGCATCCAGAGAGTTCACACTGCGACAAACTGCAGCAGCATCCAGAGTGTTCACTCACTGTGACAAACTGCAGCAGCATCCAGAGGGTTCACACTGTGATGAACTGCAGCAGCATCCAGTGGGTTCACAGTGTGACAAACTGCAGCAGCACCCAGAGGGTTCACACTGGGATGAACTGCAGCAGCATCCAGTGGGTTCACACTGTGACAAACTGCAGCAGCATCCAGAGTGTTCACACTGTGATAAACCGCAGCAGCATCCACAGGTTTCACACTGTGACGAACTGCGGCAGCATCCAGTGGGTTCACACTGTGACAAACTGCAGCAGCATCCAGAGGGTTCGCATTGTGACAAACTGCAGCAGCATCCAGAGGTTTCACACACTGTGACAAACTGCAGCAGCATCCAGAGGGTTCACACTGTGACAGACTGCAGCAGCATCCAGAGGGTTCACACTGTGACAAACTGCAGCAGCATCCAGAGGGTTCAAACACTGTGACAAACTGCAGCAGCATCCAGAGGGTTCGCATTGTGACAAACTGCAACAGCATCCAGAGGTTTCACACACTGTGACAAACTGCAGCATCATCCAGAGGGTTCACACTGTGACAAATTGCAGCAGCATCCAGAGGGTTCACACTGTGACAAACTGCAGTAGCATCCACAGGCTTCACACACTGTGAAAAACTGCAGCAGCATCCAGAGGTTTCATTCTGTGACAAACTGCAGCAGCATCCAGAGTGTGCACACTGTGACAAACTGCAGCATCCAGAGGGTTCACACACTGTGACAAATTGCAGCAGCATCCGGAGGGTTCACACTGTTACAAACTGCAGCAGCATCCAGAGGGATCACATTGTGACAAACTACAGCAGCATCCAGAGGGTTAACACTGTGACAAACTGCAGCAGCATCTAGAGGTTACACACTGTGACAAACTGCATGAGCATCCAGAGGGTTGACACTGTGCCAAATTGCAGCAGGATCCAGAAGGTTCGGACAGTGACAAACTGCAGCAGCATCCAGAGGGTTCACACTGTGACAAACTGCAGCAGCATCCAGAGGGTTCACACTGTGACAAACTGCAGCAGCATCCAGAAGGTTCGCATTGTGACAAACTGCAGTAGCACCAGAGGTTTCACACACTGTGACAATCTGCGGCAGCATCCAGAGGGTTCACACTGTGACAAACTGCAGCAGCATCCAGAGGGTTCGCATTGTGACAAACTGCAGCAGCATCCAGTGGTTTCACACACTGTGACAAACTGCAGCAGCAACCAGATGGTTCACACTGTGACAAACTGCAGGAGCATCCAGATTGTTCGCATTGTGACAAACTGCAGCAGCATCCAGAGGTTTCACACACTGTGACAAACTGCAGCAGCATCCAGAGGGTTCACACTGTGACAAATTGCAGCAGCATCCAGAGGGTTCACACTGTGACAAACTGCAGCAGCATCCACAGGCTTCACACACTGTGAAAAACTGCAGCAGCATCCAGAGGGTTCACACTGTGACAAACTGCAGCAGCATCCAGAGGATTCACACTGTGACAAACTGCAGCATCATCCAGCGGGTTCACACTACAAGCTGCAGCAGCATCCAGAGGGTTTACACTGTGACAAACTGCAGCAGAATTCAGAGGCTTCACACTGTGACAGACTGCAGCAGCATCCAGAGGGTTCGCTTTGTGACAAACTGCAGCAGCATCCAGAGGTTTCACACACTGTGACAAACTGCAGCAGCGTCCAGAGGGTTCACACTGTGACAAACTGTGGCAGCAACCAGAGGGTTCACACTGTGACAAACTGCAGCAGCATCCAGAGGGTTCGCATTGTGACAAACTGCAGCAGCATCCAGAGGTTTCACACACTGTGAAAAACTGCAGCAGCATCCAGAGGGTTCACACTGTGACAAACTGCAGCAGCATCCAGAGGATGCACACTGTGGCAAACTGCAGCATCATCCAGAGGGTTCACACTACAAACTGCAGCATCATCCAGCGGGTTCACACTACAAGCTGCAGCAGCATCCAGAGGGTTCACACTGTGACAAACTGCAGCAGAATTCAGAGGCTTCACACTGTGACAGACTGCAGCAGCATCCAGAGGGTTCGCATTGTGACAAACTGCAGCAGCATCCAGAGGTTTCACACACTGTGACAAACTGCAGCAGCATCCAGAGGGTTCACACTGTGACAAACTGCAGCAGCATCCAGAGTGTTCACACTGTGACAGACTGCAGCAGCATCCAGAGGGTTCACACTGTGACAGACTGCAGCAGCATCCAGAGGGTTCACACTGTGACAAACTGCAGCAGCATCCAGAGGGTTCGCATTGTGACAAACTGCAGCAGCATCCAGAGGTTTCACACACTGTGACAAACTGCAGCAGCATCCAGAGGGTTCACACTGTGACAGACTGCAGCAGCATCCAGAGGGTTCACACTGTGACAAACTGCAGCAGGATCCAGAGGTTTCGCACTGTTCTAACTGCAGCAGCATCCAGAGGGTTCACACTGCGATCAACTGCGGCAGCATCCAGTGGGTTCACAATGTGACAATCTGCAGCAGCATCCAGAGAGTTCACACTGCGACAAACTGCAGCAGCATCCAGAGTGTTCACTCACTGTGACAAACTGCAGCAGCATCCAGAGGGTTCACACTGTGATGAACTGCAGCAGCATCCAGTGGGTTCACAGTGTGACAAACTGCAGCAGCACCCAGAGGGTTCACACTGGGATGAACTGCAGCAGCATCCAGTGGGTTCACACTGTGACAAACTGCAGAAGCATCCAGAGTGTTCACACTGTGATAAACCGCAGCAGCATCCACAGGTTTCACACTGTGACGAACTGCGGCAGCATCCAGTGGGTTCACACTGTGACAAACTGCAGCAGCATCCAGAGGGTTCGCATTGTGACAAACTTCAGCAGCATCCAGTGGGTTCACACACTGTGACAAACTGCAGCAGCATCCAGAGGTTTCACACACTGTGACAAACTGCAGCAGCATCCAGAGGGTTCACACTGTGACAAATTGCAGCAGCATCCAGAGGGTTCACACTGTGACAAACTGCAGCAGCATCCACAGGCTTCACACACTGTGAAAAACTGCAGCAGCATCCAGAGGGTTCACACACTGTGACAATCTGCGGCAGCATCCAGAGGGTTCACACTGTGACAAACTGCAGCAGCATCCAGAGGGTTCGCATTGTGACAAACTGCAGCAGCATCCAGTGGTTTCACACACTGTGACAAACTGCAGCAGCAACCAGATGGTTCACACTGTGACAAACTGCAGCAGCATCCAGAGGGTTCGCATTGTGACAAACTGCAGCAGCATCCAGAGGTTTCACACACTGTGACAAACTGCAGCAGCATCAAGAGGGTTCACACTGTGACAAATTGCAGCAGCATCCAGAGGGTTCACACTGTGACAAACTGCAGCAGCATCCACAGGCTTCACACACTGTGAAAAACTGCAGCAGCATCCAGAGGGTTCACACTGTGACAAACTGCAGCAGCATCCAGAGGATTCACACTGTGACAAACTGCAGCAGCATCCAGAGGGTTCACACTGTGACAAACTGCAGCAGCATCCAGAGGGTTCGCATTGTGGCAAACTGCAGCAGCATCCAGAGGTTTCACACACTGTGACAAACTGCAGCAGCATCCAGAGGGTTCACACTGTGACAGACTGCAGCAGCATCCAGAGGGTTCACACTGTGACAAACTGCAGCAGGATCCAGAGGGTTCGCACTGTTCTAACTGCAGCAGCATCCAGAGGGTTCACACTGCGATCAACTGCGGCAGCATCCAGTGGGTTCACAATGTGACAATCTGCAGCAGCATCCAGAGAGTTCACACTGCGACAAACTGCAGCAGCATCCAGAGTGTTCACTCACTGTGACAAACTGCAGCAGCATCCAGAGGGTTCACACTGTGATGAACTGCAGCAGCATCCAGTGGGTTCACAGTGTGACAAACTGCAGCAGCACCCAGAGGGTTCACACTGGGATGAACTGCAGCAGCATCCAGTGGGTTCACACTGTGACAAACTGCAGCAGCATCCAGAGTGTTCACACTGTGATAAACCGCAGCAGCATCCACAGGTTTCACACTGTGACGAACTGCGGCAGCATCCAGTGGGTTCACACTGTGACAAACTGCAGCAGCATCCAGAGGGTTCGCATTGTGACAAACTGCAGCAGCATCCAGTGGGTTCACACACTGTGACAAACTGCAGCAGCATCCAGAGGTTTCACACACTGTGACAAACTGCAGCAGCATCCAGAGGGTTCACACTGTGACAAATTGCAGCAGCATCCAGAGGGTTCACACTGTGACAAACTGCAGCAGCATCCACAGGCTTCACACACTGTGAAAAACTGCAGCAGCATCCAGAGGGTTCACACTGTGACAAACTGCAGCAGCATCCAGAGGATTCACACTGTGACAAACTGCAGCATCATCCAGAGGGTTCACACTACAAACTGCAGCATCATCCAGCGGGTTCACACTACAAGCTGCAGCAGCATCCAGAGGGTTCATACTGTGACAAACTGCAGCAGAATTCAGAGGCTTCACACTGTGACAGACTGCAGCAGCATCCAGAGGGTTCACACTGTGACAAACTGCAGTAGCGTCCAGAGGGTTCACACTGTGACAAACTGTGGCAGCAACCAGAGGGTTCACACTGTGACAAACTGCAGCAGCGTCCAGAGGGTTCACACTGTGACAAACTGTGGCAGCAACCAGAGGGTTCACACTGTGACAAACTGCAGCAGCATCCAGAGGGTTCGCATTGTGACAAACTGCAGCAGCATCCAGTGGTTTCACACACTGTGACAAACTGCAGCAGCATCCAGAGGGTTCACACTGTGACAAACTGCAGCAGCATCCAGAGGGTTCGCACTATGACAAACTGCATCAGCATCCAGAGGTTTCACACACTGTGACAAACTGCAGCAGCATCCAGAGGGTTCACACTGTGACAAACTGCAGCAGCATCCACAGTCTTCACACACTGTGAAAAACTGCCGTAGCATCCAGAGGGTTCACAATGTGACAAACTGCAGCAGCATCCAGAGGGTTCACACTGTGACAAACTGCAGCATCATCCAGAGGGTTCACACTACAAACTGCAGCATCATCCAGCGGGTTCACACTACAAGCTGCAGCAGCATCCAGAGGGTTCACACTGTGACAAACTGCAGCAGAATTCAGAGTCTTCACACTGTGACAGATTGCAGCAGCATCCAGAGGGTTCGCATTGTGACAAACTGCAGCAGCATCCAGAGGTTTCACACACTGTGACAAACTGCAGCAGCATCCAGAGGGTTCACACTGTGACAAACTGCAGCAGCATCCAGAGTGTTCACACACTGTGACAAACTGCAGCAGCATCCAGAGGGTTCACACTGTGACAAACTGCAGCAGCATCCATTGTGTTCACACTGTGACAGACTGCAGCAGCATCCAGAGGGTTCACACTGTGACAAACTGCAACAGCATCCAGAGTGTTCACACTGTGACAGACTGCAGCAGCATCCAGAGGGTTCACACTGTGACAAACTGCAGCAGCATCCAGAGTGTTCACACTGTGACAAACTGCAGCAGCATCCAGAGGGTTCACACTGTGACAAACTGCAGCAGCATCCAGAGGGTTCGCATTGTGACAAACTGCAGCAGCATCCAGAGGTTTCACACACTGTGACAAACTGCAGCAGCATCCAGAGGGTTCACACTGTGACAGACTGCAGCAGCATCCAGAGGGTTCACACTGTGACAAACTGCAGCAGGATCCAGAGGGTTCACACTGTTCTAACTGCAGCAGCATCCAGAGGGTTCACACTGTGACAAACTGCAGCAGCATCCAGAGGGTTCACACTATGACAAACTGCAGCAGCATCCAGAGTGTTCACACTGTGACAAACCGCAGCAGCATCCAGAGGGTTCACACTGTGACAAACTGCAGCAGCATCCAGAGTGTTCACACTGAGACAAATGGCAGCAGCATCCAGAGGGTTCACACTGTGACAAACTGCATGAGCATCCAAAGGGTTCACACTGTGACAAACTGCAGCAGCATCCAGAGGGTTCACACTGAGACAATTGGCAGCAGCATCCAGAGGGTTCACACTGTGCCAAACTGCAGCAGGATCCAGAAGGTTCGGACAGTGACACACTGCAGCAGCATCCAGAGGGTTCACACTGTGACAAACTACAGGAGCATCCAGAGGGTTTACACTGTGACAAACTGCAGCAGCATCCAGAGGGTTCACACTGTGCCAAACTGCAGCAGGATCCAGAAGGTTCGGACAGTGACACACTGCAGCAGCATCCAGAGGGTTCACACTGTGCCAAACTGCAGCAGGATCCAGAAGGTTCGGACAGTGACACACTGCAGCAGCATCCAGAGGGTTCACACTGTGACAAACTGCAGCAGCATCCAGAGGGTTCACACTGTGACAAACTGCAGCAGCATCCAGAAGGTTCGCATTGTGACAAACTGCAGCAGCATCCAGAGGGTTCACACAGTGACAAACTGCAGCAGCATCCAGAGGGTTCACACTGTGACAAACTGCAGCAGCATCCAGAGGGTTCACACTGTGACAAACTGCAGCAGCATCCAGAGGGTTCGCATTGTGACAAACTGCAGCAGCATCCAGAGGTTTCACACACTGTGACAAACTGCAGCATCATCCAGAGGGTTCACACTGTGGCAAACTGCAGCAGCATCCAGAGGGTTCGCATTGTGACAAACTGCAGCAGCATCCAGAGGTTTCACACACTGTGATAAACTGCAGCATCATCCAGAGGGTTCACACTGTGGCAAAACTGCAGCAGCATCCAGAGGGTTCACACTGTGACAAATTGCAGCAGCATCCAGAGGGTTCACACTGTGACAAACTGCAGTAGCATCCACAGGCTTCACACACTGTGAAAAACTGCAGCAGCATCCAGAGGTTTCATTCTGTGACAAACTGCAGCAGCATCCAGAGTGTGCACACTGTGACAAACTGCAGCATCCAGAGGGTTCACACATTGTGACAAATTGCAGCAGCATCCGGAGGGTTCACACTGTTACAAACTGCAGCAGCATCCAGAGGGATCATATTGTGACAAACTACAGCAGCATCCAGAGGGTTAACACTGTGACAAACTGCAGCAGCATCCAGAGGGTTCACACTGTGATAAACCGCAGCAGCATCCACAGGTTTCACACTGTGACGAACTGCGGCAGCATCCAGTGGGTTCACACTGTGACAAACTGCAGCAGCATCCAGAGGGTTCGCATTATGACAAACTGCAGCAGCATCCAGTGGTTTCACACACTGTGACAAACTGCAGCAGCATCCAGAGGGTTCACACTGTGACAAATTGCAGCAGCATCCAGAGGGTTCACACTGTGACAAACTGCAGCAGCATCCACAGGCTTCACACACTGTGAAAAACTGTAGCAGCATCCAGAGGGTTCACACTGTGACAAACTGCAGCAGCATCCAGAGGATTCACACTGTGACAAACTGCAGCATCATCCAGAGGGTTCACACTACAAACTGCAGCATCATCCAGCGGGTTCACACTACAAGCTGCAGCAGAATCCAGAGGGTTCACACTGTGACAAACTGCAGCAGAATTCAGAGGCTTCACACTGTGACAGACTGCAGCAGCATCCAGAGGGTTCACACTGTGACAAACTGCAGTAGCGTCCAGAGGGTTCACACTGTGACAAACTGTGGCAGCAACCAGAGGGTTCACACTGTGACAAACTGCAGCAGCGTCCAGAGGGTTCACACTGTGACAAACTGTGGCAGCAACCAGAGGGTTCACACTGTGACAAACTGCAGCAGCATCCAGAGGGTTCGCATTGTGACAAACTGCAGCAGCATCCAGTGGTTTCACACACTGTGACAAACTGCAGCAGCATCCAGAGGGTTCACACTGTGACAAACTGCAGCAGCATCCAGAGGGTTCGCACTATGACAAACTGCAGCAGCATCCAGAGGTTTCACACACTGTGACAAACTGCAGCAGCATCCAGAGGGTTCACACTGTGACAAATTGCAGCAGCATCCAGAGGGTTCACACTGTGACAAACTGCAGCAGCATCCACAGGCTTCACACTCTGTGAAAAACTGCCGCAGCATCCAGAGGGTTCACACTGTGACAAACTGCAGCAGCATCCAGAGGATTCACACTGTGACAAACTGCAGCATCATCCAGAGGGTTCACACTACAAACTGCAGCATCATCCAGCGGGTTCACACTACAAGCTGCAGCAGCATCCAGAGGGTTCACACTGTGACAAACTGCAGCAGAATTCAGAGTCTTCACACTGTGACAGATTGCAGCAGCATCCAGAGGGTTCGCATTGTGACAAACTGCAGCAGCATCCAGAGGTTTCACACACTGTGACAAACTGCAGCAGCATCCAGAGGGTTCACACTGTGACAAACTGCAGCAGCATCCAGAGTGTTCACACTGTGACAGACTGCAGCAGCATCCAGAGGGTTCACACTGTGACAGACTGCAGCAGCATCCAGAGGGTTCACACTGTGACAAACTGCAGCAGCATCCAGAGGGTTCGCATTGTGACAAACTGCAGCAGCATCCAGAGGTTTCACACACTGTGACAAACTGCAGCAGCATCGAGAGGGTTCACACTGTGACAGACTGCAGCAGCATCCAGAGGGTTCACACTGTGACAAACTGCAGCAGGATCCAGAGGGTTCACACTGTTCTAACTGCAGCAGCATCCAGAGGGTTCACACTTTGACAAACTGCAGCAGCATCCAGAGCGTTCACACTATGACAAACTGCAGCAGCATCCAGAGTGTTCACACTGTGACAAACCGCAGCAGCATCCAGAGGGTTCACACTGTGACAAACTGCAGCAGCATCCAGAGGGTTCACACTGAGACAAATGGCAGCAGCATCCAGAGGGTTCACACTGTGACAAACTGCATGAGCATCCAAAGGGTTCACACTGTGACAAACTGCAGCAGCATCCAGAGGGTTCACACTGAGACAAATGGCAGCAGCATCCAGAGGGTTCACACTGTGCCAAACTGCAGCAGGATCCAGAAGGTTCGGACAGTGACACACTGCAGCAGCATCCAGAGGGTTCACACTGTGACAAACTACAGGAGCATCCAGAGGGTTTACACTGTGACAAACTGCAGCAGCATCCAGAGGGTTCACACTGTGACAAACTGCAGCAGCATCCAGAAGGTTTGCATTGTGACAAACTGCAGCAGCATCCAGAGGGTTCACACTGTGACAAACTGCAGCAGCATCCAGAGGGTTCACACTGTGATAAACTGCAGCAGCATCCAGAGGGTTCACACTGTGACAAACTGCAGCAGCATCCAGAGGGTTCGCATTGTGACAAACTGCAGCAGCATCCAGAGGTTTCACACACTGTGACAAACTGCAGCATCATCCAGAGGGTTCACACTGTGGCAAACTGCAGCAGCATCCAGAGGGTTCACACTGTGACAAATTGCAGCAGCATCCAGAGGGTTCACACTGTGACAAACTGCAGTAGCATCCACAGGCTTCACACACTGTGAAAAACTGCAGCAGCATCCAGAGGTTTCATTCTGTGACAAACTGCAGCAGCATCCAGAGTGTGCACACTGTGACAAACTGCAGCATCCAGAGGGTTCACACACTGTGACAAATTGCAGCAGCATCCGGAGGGTTCACACTGTTACAAACTGCAGCAGCATCCAGAGGGATCACATTGTGACAAACTACAGCAGCATCCAGAGGGTTAACACTGTGACAAACTGCAGCAGCATCCAGAGGTTTCACACTGTGACAAACTGCATGAGCATCCAGAGGGTTGACACTGTGCCAAATTGCAGCAGGATCCAGAAGGTTCGGACAGTGACAAACTGCAGCAGCATCCAGAGGGTTCACACTGTGACAAACTGCAGCAGCATCCAGAGGGTTCACACTGTGACAAACTGCAGCAGCATCCAGAAGGTTCGCATTGTGACAAACTGCAGTAGCACCAGAGATTTCACACACTGTGACAATCTGCAGCAGCATCCAGAGGGTTCACACTGTGACAAACTGCAGCAGCATCCAGAGGGTTCGCATTGTGACAAACTGCAGCAGCATCCAGTGGTTTCACACACTGTGACAAACTGCAGCAGCAACCAGATGGTTCACACTGTGACAAACTGCAGCAGCATCCAGAGGGTTCGCATTGTGACAAACTGCAGCAGCATCCAGAGGTTTCACACACTGTGACAAACTGCAGCAGCATCCAGAGGGTTCACACTGTGACAAATTGCAGCAGCATCCAGAGGGTTCACACTGTGACAAACTGCAGCAGCATCCACAGGCTTCACACACTGTGAAAAACTGCAGCAGCATCCAGAGGGTTCACACTGTGACAAACTGCAGCAGCATCCAGAGGATTCACACTGTGACAAACTGCAGCATCATCCAGCGGGTTCACACTACAAGCTGCAGCAGCATCCAGAGGGTTTACACTGTGACAAACTGCAGCAGAATTCAGAGGCTTCACACTGTGACAGACTGCAGCAGCATCCAGAGGGTTCGCTTTGTGACAAACTGCAGCAGCATCCAGAGGTTTCACACACTGTGACAAACTGCAGCAGCATCCAGAGGGTTCACACTGTGACAAACTGCAGCAGCTTCCAGAGGGTTTACACTGTGACAAACTGCAGCAGCATCCAGAGGGTTCGCATTGTGACAAACTGCAGCAGCATCCAGAGGTTTCACACACTGTGAAAAACTGCAGCAGCATCCATAGGGTTCACACTGTGACAAACTGCAGCAGCATCCAGAGGATGCACACTGTGACAAACTGCAGCATCATCCAGAGGGTTCACACTACAAACTGCAGCATCATCCAGCGGGTTCACACTACAAGCTGCAGCAGCATCCAGAGGGTTCACACTGTGACAAACTGCAGCAGAATTCAGAGGCTTCACACTGTGACAGACTGCAGCAGCATCCAGAGGGTTCGCATTGTGACAAACTGCAGCAGCATCCAGAGGTTTCACACACTGTGACAAACTGCAGCAGCATCCAGAGGGTTCACACTGTGACAAACTGCAGCAGCATCCAGAGTGTTCACACTGTGACAGACTGCAGCAGCATCCAGAGGGTTCACACTGTGACAGACTGCAGCAGCATCCAGAGGGTTCACACTGTGACAAACTGCAGCAGCATCCAGAGGGTTCGCATTGTGACAAACTGCAGCAGCATCCAGAGGTTTCACACACTGTGACAAACTGCAGCAGCATCCAGAGGGTTCACACTGTGACAGACTGCAGCAGCATCCAGAGGGTTCACACTGTGACAAACTGCAGCAGGATCCAGAGGGTTCACACTGTTCTAACTGCAGCAGCATCCAGAGGGTTCACACTGCGATCAACTGCGGCAGCATCCAGTGGGTTCACAATGTGACAATCTGCAGCAGCATCCAGAGAGTTCACACTGCGACAAACTGCAGCAGCATCCAGAGTGTTCACTCACTGTGACAAACTGCAGCAGCATCCAGAGGGTTCACACTGTGATGAACTGCAGCAGCATCCAGTGGGTTCACAGTGTGACAAACTGCAGCAGCACCCAGAGGGTTCACACTGGGATGAACTGCAGCAGCATCCAGTGGGTTCACACTGTGACAAACTGCAGCAGCATCCAGAGTGTTCACACTGTGATAAACCGCAGCAGCATCCACAGGTTTCACACTGTGACGAACTGCGGCAGCATCCAGTGGGTTCACACTGTGACAAACTGCAGCAGCATCCAGAGGGTTCGCATTGTGACAAACTGCAGCAGCATCCAGTGGGTTCACACACTGTGACAAACTGCAGCAGCATCCAGAGGTTTCACACACTGTGACAAACTGCAGCAGCATCCAGAGGGTTCACACTGTGACAAATTGCAGCAGCATCCAGAGGGTTCACACTGTGACAAACTGCAGCAGCATCCACAGGCTTGACACACTGTGAAAAACTGCAGCAGCATCCAGAGGGTTCACACTGTGACAAACTGCAGCAGCATCCAGAGGATTCACACTGTGACAAACTGCAGCATCATCCAGAGGGTTCACACTACAAACTGCAGCATCATCCAGCGGGTTCACACTACAAGCTGCAGCAGCATCCAGAGGGTTCACACTGTGACAAACTGCATCAGAATTCAGAGGCTTCACACTGTGACAGACTGCAGCAGCATCCAGAGGGTTCACACTGTGACAAACTGCAGCAGCATCCAGAGTGTTCACTCACTGTGACAAACTGCAGCAGCATCCAGAGGGTTCACACTGTGATGAACTGCAGCAGCATCCAGTGGGTTCACAGTGTGACAAACTGCAGCAGCACCCAGAGGGTTCACACTGGGATGAACTGCAGCAGCATCCAGTGGGTTCACACTGTGACAAACTGCAGCAGCATCCAGAGTGTTCACACTGTGATAAACCGCAGCAGCACCCACAGGTTTCACACTGTGACGAACTGCGGCAGCATCCAGTGGGTTCACACTGTGACAAACTGCAGCAGCATCCAGAGGGCTCGCATTGTGACAAACTGCAGCAGCATCCAGTGGGTTCACACACTGTGACAAACTGCAGCAGCATCCAGAGGTTTCACACACTGTGACAAACTGCAGCAGCATCCAGAGGGTTCACACTGTGACAAATTGCAGCAGCATCCAGAGGGTTCACACTGTGACAAACTGCAGCAGCATCCACAGGCTTCACACACTGTGAAAAACTGCAGCAGCATCCAGAGGGTTCACACTGTGACAAACTGCAGCAGCATCCAGAGGATTCACACTGTGACAAACTGCAGCATCATCCAGAGGGTTCACACTACAAACTGCAGCATCATCCAGCGGGTTCACACTACAAGCTGCAGCAGCATCCAGAGGGTTCACACTGTGACAAACTGCATCAGAATTCAGAGGCTTCACACTGTGACAGACTGCAGCAGCATCCAGAGGGTTCACACTGTGACAAACTGCAGTAGCGTCCAGAGGGTTCACACTGTGACAAACTGTGGCAGCAACCAGAGGGTTCACACTGTGACAAACTGCAGCAGCGTCCAGAGGGTTCACACTGTGACAAACTGTGGCAGCAACCAGAGGGTTCACACTGTGACAAACTGCAGCAGCATCCAGAGGGTTCGCATTGTGACAAACTGCAGCAGCATCCAGTGGTTTCACACACTGTGACAAACTGCAGCAGCATCCAGAGTGTTCACACTGTGACAAACTGCAGCAGCATCCAGAGGGTTCGCACTATGTCAAACTGCATCAGCATCCAGAGGTTTCACACACTGTGACAAACTGCAGCAGCATCCAGAGGGTTCACACTGTGACAAACTGCAGCAGCATCCACAGGCTTCACACACTGTGAAAAACTGCCGCAGCATCCAGAGGGTTCACACTGTGACAAACTGCAGCAGCATCCAGAGGGTTCACACTGTGACAAACTGCAGCATCATCCAGAGGGTTCACACTACAAACTGCAGCATCATCCAGCGGGTTCACACTACAAGCTGCAGCAGCATCCAGAGGGTTCACACTGTGACAAACTGCAGCAGAATTCAGAGTCTTCACACTGTGACAGATTGCAGCAGCATCCAGAGGGTTCGCATTGTGACAAACTGCAGCAGCATCCAGAGGTTTCACACACTGTGACAAACTGCAGCAGCATCCAGAGGGTTCACACTGTGACAAACTGCAGCAGCATCCAGAGTGTTCACACTGTGACAGACTGCAGCAGCATCCAGAGGGTTCACACTGTGACAGACTGCAGCAGCATCCAGAGGGTTCACACTGTGACAAACTGCAGCAGCATCCAGAGGGTTCACACTGTGACAGACTGCAGCAGCATCCAGAGGGTTCACACTGTGACTAACTGCAACAGCATCCAGAGTGTTCACACTGTGACAGACTGCAGCAGCATCCAGAGGGTTCACACTGTGACAAACTGCAGCAGCATCCAGAGTGTTCACACTGTGACAAACTGCAGCAGCATCCAGAGGGTTCACACTGTGACAAACTGCAGCAGCATCCAGAGGGTTCGCATTGTGACAAACTGCAGCAGCATCCAGAGGTTTCACACACTGTGACAAACTGCAGCAGCATCCAGAGGGTTCACACTGTGACAGACTGCAGCAGCATCCAGAGGGTTCACACTGTGACAAACTGCAGCAGGATCCAGAGGGTTCACACTGTTCTAACTGCAGCAGCATCCAGAGGGTTCACACTGTGACAAACTGCAGCAGCATCCAGAGGGTTCACACTATGACAAACTGCAGCAGCATCCAGAGTGTTCACACTGTGACAAACCGGAGCAGCATCCAGAGGGTTCACACTGTGACAAACTGCAGCAGCATCCAGAGTGTTCACACTGAGACAAATGGCAGCAGCATCCAGAGGGTTCACACTGTGACAAACTGCATGAGCATCCAAAGGGTTCACACTGTGACAAACTGCAGCAGCATCCAGAGGGTTCACACTGAGACAATTGGCAGCAGCATCCAGAGGGTTCACACTGTGCCAAACTGCAGCAGGATCCAGAAGGTTTGGACAGTGACACACTGCAGCAGCATCCAGAGGGTTCACACTGTGACAAACTACAGGAGCATCCAGAGGGTTTACACTGTGACAAACTGCAGCAGCATCCAGAGGGTTCACACTGTGACCAATTGCAGCAGCATCCGGAGGGTTCACACTGTTACAAACTGCAGCAGCATCCAGAGGGATCACATTGTGACAAACTACAGCAGCATCCAGAGGGTTAACACTGTGACAAACTGCAGCAGCATCCAGAGGTTTCACACTGTGACAAACTGCATGAGCATCCAGAGGGTTGACACTGTGCCAAATTGCAGCAGGATCCAGAAGGTTCGGACAGTGACAAACTGCAGCAGCATCCAGAGGGTTCACACTGTGACAAACTGCAGCAGCATCCAGAGGGTTCACACTGTGACAAACTGCAGCAGCATCCAGAAGGTTCGCATTGTGACAAACTGCAGTAGCACCAGAGGTTTCACACACTGTGACAATCTGCAGCAGCATCCAGAGGGTTCACACTGTGACAAACTGCAGCAGCATCCAGAGGGTTCGCATTGTGACAAACTGCAGCAGCATCCAGTGGTTTCACACACTGTGACAAACTGCAGCAGCAACCAGATGGTTCACACTGTGACAAACTGCAGCAGCATCCAGAGGGTTCGCATTGTGACAAACTGCAGCAGCATCCAGAGGTTTCACACACTGTGACAAACTGCAGCAGCATCCAGAGGGTTCACACTGTGACAAATTGCAGCAGCATCCAGAGGGTTCACACTGTGACAAACTGCAGCAGCATCCACAGGCTTCACACACTGTGAAAAACTGCAGCAGCATCCAGAGGGTTCACACTGTGACAAACTGCAGCAGCATCCAGAGGATTCACACTGTGACAAACTGCAGCATCATCCAGCGGGTTCACACTACAAGCTGCAGCAGCATCCAGAGGGTTTGCACTGTGACAAACTGCAGCAGAATTCAGAGGCTTCACACTGTGACAGACTGCAGCAGCATCCAGAGGGTTCGCTTTGTGACAAACTGCAGCAGCATCCAGAGGTTTCACACACTGTGACAAACTGCAGCAGCATCCAGAGGGTTCACACTGTGACAAACTGCAGCAGCGTCCAGAGGGTTCACACTGTGACAAACTGTGGCAGCAACCAGAGGGTTTACACTGTGACAAACTGCAGCAGCATCCAGAGGGTTCGCATTGTGACAAACTGCAGCAGCATCCAGAGGTTTCACACACTGTGAAAAACTGCAGCAGCATCCATAGGGTTCACACTGTGACAAACTGCAGCAGCATCCAGAGGATGCACACTGTGACAAACTGCAGCATCATCCAGAGGGTTCACACTACAAACTGCAGCATCATCCAGCGGGTTCACACTACAAGCTGCAGCAGCATCCAGAGGGTTCACACTGTGACAAACTGCAGCAGAATTCAGAGGCTTCACACTGTGACAGACTGCAGCAGCATCCAGAGGGTTCGCATTGTGACAAACTGCAGCAGCATCCAGAGGTTTCACACACTGTGACAAACTGCAGCAGCATCCAGAGGGTTCACACTGTGACAAACTGCAGCAGCATCCAGAGTGTTCACACTGTGACAGACTGCAGCAGCATGCAGAGGGTTCACACTGTGACAGACTGCAGCAGCATCCAAAGGGTTCACACTGTGACACACTGCAGCAGCATCCAGAGGGTTCGCATTGTGACAAACTGCAGCAGCATCCAGAGGTTTCACACACTGTGACAAACTGCAGCAGCATCCAGAGGGTTCACACTGTGACAGACTGCAGCAGCATCCAGAGGGTTCACACTGTGACAAACTGCAGCAGGATCCAGAGGGTTCACACTGTTCTAACTGCAGCAGCATCCAGAGGGTTCACACTGCGATCAACTGCGGCAGCATCCAGTGGGTTCACAATGTGACAATCTGCAGCAGCATCCAGAGAGTTCACACTGCGACAAACTGCAGCAGCATCCAGAGTGTTCACTCACTGTGACAAACTGCAGCAGCATCCAGAGGGTTCACACTGTGATGAACTGCAGCAGCATCCAGTGGGTTCACAGTGTGACAAACTGCAGCAGCACCCAGAGGGTTCACACTGGGATCAACTGCAGCAGCATCCAGTGGGTTCACACTGTGACAAACTGCAGCAGCATCCAGAGTGTTCACACTGTGATAAACCGCAGCAGCATCCACAGGTTTCACACTGTGACGAACTGCGGCAGCATCCAGTGGGTTCACACTGTGACAAACTGCAGCAGCATCCAGAGGGTTCGCATTGTGACAAACTGCAGCAGCATCCAGTGGGTTCACACACTGTGACAAACTGCAGCAGCATCCAGAGGTTTCACACACTGTGACAAACTGCAGCAGCATCCAGAGGGTTCACACTGTGACAAATTGCAGCAGCATCCAGAGGGTTCACACTGTGACAAACTGCAGCAGCATCCACAGGCTTGACACACTGTGAAAAACTGCAGCAGCATCCAGAGGGTTCACACTGTGACAAACTGCAGCAGCATCCAGAGGATTCACACTGTGACAAACTGCAGCATCATCCAGAGGGTTCACACTACAAACTGCAGCATCATCCAGCGGGTTCACACTACAAGCTGCAGCAGCATCCAGAGGGTTCACACTGTGACAAACTGCATCAGAATTCAGAGGCTTCACACTGTGACAGACTGCAGCAGCATCCAGAGGGTTCACACTGTGACAAACTGCAGCAGCATCCAGAGTGTTCACTCACTGTGACAAACTGCAGCAGCATCCAGAGGGTTCACACTGTGATGAACTGCAGCAGCATCCAGTGGGTTCACAGTGTGACAAACTGCAGCAGCACCCAGAGGGTTCACACTGGGATGAACTGCAGCAGCATCCAGTGGGTTCACACTGTGACAAACTGCAGCAGCATCCAGAGTGTTCACACTGTGATAAACCGCAGCAGCATCCACAGGTTTCACACTGTGACGAACTGCGGCAGCATCCAGTGGGTTCACACTGTGACAAACTGCAGCAGCATCCAGAGGGCTCGCATTGTGACAAACTGCAGCAGCATCCAGTGGGTTCACACACTGTGACAAACTGCAGCAGCATCCAGAGGTTTCACACACTGTGACAAACTGCAGCAGCATCCAGAGGGTTCACACTGTGACAAATTGCAGCAGCATCCAGAGGGTTCACACTGTGACAAACTGCAGCAGCATCCACAGGCTTCACACACTGTGAAAAACTGCAGCAGCATCCAGAGGGTTCACACTGTGACAAACTGCAGCAGCATCCAGAGGATTCACACTGTGACAAACTGCAGCATCATCCAGAGGGTTCACACTACAAACTGCAGCATCATCCAGCGGGTTCACACTACAAGCTGCAGCAGCATCCAGAGGGTTCACACTGTGACAAACTGCATCAGAATTCAGAGGCTTCACACTGTGACAGACTGCAGCAGCATCCAGAGGGTTCACACTGTGACAAACTGCAGTAGCGTCCAGAGGGTTCACACTGTGACAAACTGTGGCAGCAACCAGAGGGTTCACACTGTGACAAACTGCAGCAGCGTCCAGAGGGTTCACACTGTGACAAACTGTGGCAGCAACCAGAGGGTTCACACTGTGACAAACTGCAGCAGCATCCAGAGGGTTCGCATTGTGACAAACTGCAGCAGCATCCAGTGGTTTCACACACTGTGACAAACTGCAGCAGCATCCAGAGTGTTCACACTGTGACAAACTGCATCAGCATCCAGAGGGTTCGCACTATGACAAACTGCATCAGCATCCAGAGGTTTCACACACTGTGACAAACTGCAGCAGCATCCAGAGGGTTCACACTGTGACAAACTGCAGCAGCATCCACAGGCTTCACACACTGTGAAAAACTGCCGCAGCATCCAGAGGGTTCACACTGTGACAAACTGCAGCAGCATCCAGAGGGTTCACACTGTGACAAACTGCAGCATCATCCAGAGGGTTCACACTACAAACTGCAGCATCATCCAGCGGGTTCACACTACAAGCTGCAGCAGCATCCACAGGGTTCACACTGTGACAAACTGCAGCAGAATTCAGAGTCTTCACACTGTGACAGATTGCAGCAGCATCCAGAGGGTTCGCATTGTGACAAACTGCAGCAGCATCCAGAGGTTTCACACACTGTGACAAACTGCAGCAGCATCCAGAGGGTTCACACTGTGACAAACTGCAGCAGCATCCAGAGTGTTCACACTGTGACAGACTGCAGCAGCATCCAGAGGGTTCACACTGTGACAGACTGCAGCAGCATCCAGAGGGTTCACACTGTGACAAACTGCAGCAGCATCCAGAGGGTTCACACTGTGACAGACTGCAGCAGCATCCAGAGGGTTCACACTGTGACTAACTGCAACAGCATCCAGAGTGTTCACACTGTGACAGACTGCAGCAGCATCCAGAGGGTTCACACTGTGACAAACTGCAGCAGCATCCAGAGTGTTCACACTGTGACAAACTGCAGCAGCATCCAGAGGGTTCACACTGTGACAAACTGCAGCAGCATCCAGAGGGTTCGCATTGTGACAAACTGCAGCAGCATCCAGAGGTTTCACACACTGTGACAAACTGCAGCAGCATCCAGAGGGTTCACACTGTGACAGACTGCAGCAGCATCCAGAGGGTTCACACTGTGACAAACTGCAGCAGGATCCAGAGGGTTCACACTGTTCTAACTGCAGCAGCATCCAGAGGGTTCACACTGTGACAAACTGCAGCAGCATCCAGAGGGTTCACACTATGACAAACTGCAGCAGCATCCAGAGTGTTCACACTGTGACAAACCGCAGCAGCATCCAGAGGGTTCACACTGTGACAAACTGCAGCAGCATCCAGAGTGTTCACACTGAGACAAATGGCAGCAGCATCCAGAGGGTTCACACTGTGACAAACTGCATGAGCATCCAAAGGGTTCACACTGTGACAAACTGCAGCAGCATCCAGAGGGTTCACACTGAGACAATTGGCAGCAGCATCCAGAGGGTTCACACTGTGCCAAACTGCAGCAGGATCCAGAAGGTTTGGACAGTGACACACTGCAGCAGCATCCAGAGGGTTCACACTGTGACAAACTACAGGAGCATCCAGAGGGTTTACACTGTGACAAACTGCAGCAGCATCCAGAGGGTTCACACTGTGACAAACTGCAGCAGCATCCAGAAGGTTCGCATTGTGACAAACTGCAGCAGCATCCAGAGGGTTCACAGAGTGACAAACTGCAGCAGCATCCAGAGGGTTCACACTGTGACAAACTGCAGCAGCATCCAGAGGGTTCACACTGTGACAAACTGCAGCAGCATCCAGAGGGTTCGCATTGTGACAAACTGCAGCAGCATCCAGAGGTTTCACACACTGTGACAAACTGCAGCATCATCCAGAGGGTTCACACTGTGGCAAACTGCAGCAGCATCCAGAGGGTTCGCATTGTGACAAACTGCAGCAGCATCCAGAGGTTTCACACACTGTGATAAACTGCAGCATTATGCAGAGGGTTCACACTGTGGCAAACTGCAGCAGCATCCAGAGGGTTCACACTGTGACAAATTGCAGCAGCATCCAGAGGGTTCACACTGTAACAAACTGCAGTAGCATCCACAGGCTTCACACACTGTGAAAAACTGCAGCAGCATCCAGAGGTTTCATTCTGTGACAAACTGCAGCAGCATCCAGAGTGTGCACACTGTGACAAACTGCAGCATCCAGAGGGTTCACACATTGTGACAAATTGCAGCAGCATCCGGAGGGTTCACACTGTTACAAACTGCAGCAGCATCCAGAGGGATCACATTGTGACAAACTACAGCAGCATCCAGAGGGTTAACACTGTGACAAACTGCATCAGCATCCAGAGGTTTCACACACTGTGACAAACTGCAGCAGCATCCAGAGGGTTCACACTGTGACAAACTGCAGCAGCATCCACAGGCTTCACACACTGTGAAAAACTGCCGCAGCATCCAGAGGGTTCACACTGCGACAAACTGCAGCAGCATCCAGAGGGTTCACACTGTGACAAACTGCAGCATCATCCAGAGGGTTCACACTACAAACTGCAGCATCATCCAGCGGGTTCACACTACAAGCTGCAGCAGCATCCAGAGGGTTCACACTGTGACAAACTGCAGCAGAATTCAGAGTCTTCACACTGTGACAGATTGCAGCAGCATCCAGAGGGTTCGCATTGTGACAAACTGCAGCAGCATCCAGAGGTTTCACACACTGTGACAAACTGCAGCAGCATCCAGAGGGTTCACACTGTGACAAACTGCAGCAGCATCCAGAGTGTTCACACTGTGACAGACTGCAGCAGCATCCAGAGGGTTCACACTGTGACAGACTGCAGCAGCATCCAGAGGGTTCACACTGTGACAAACTGCAGCAGCATCCAGAGGGTTCGCATTGTGACAAACTGCAGCAGCATCCAGAGGTTTCATCACTGTGACAAACTGCAGCAGCATCCAGAGGTTTCACACACTGTGATAAACTGCAGCATTATGCAGAGGGTTCACACTGTGGCAAACTGCTGCAGCATCCAGAGGGTTCACACTGTGACAAATTGCAGCAGCATCCAGAGGGTTCACACTGTAACAAACTGCAGTAGCATCCACAGGCTTCACACACTGTGAAAAACTGCAGCAGCATCCAGAGGTTTCATTCTGTGACAAACTGCAGCAGCATCCAGAGTGTGCACACTGTGACAAACTGCAGCATCCAGAGGGTTCACACATTGTGACAAATTGCAGCAGCATCCGGAGGGTTCACACTGTTACAAACTGCAGCAGCATCCAGAGGGATCACATTGTGACAAACTACAGCAGCATCCAGAGGGTTAACACTGTGACAAACTGCATCAGCATCCAGAGGTTTCACACACTGTGACAAACTGCAGCAGCATCCAGAGGGTTCACACTGTGACAAACTGCAGCAGCATCCACAGGCTTCACACACTGTGAAAAACTGCCGCAGCATCCAGAGGGTTCACACTGCGACAAACTGCAGCAGCATCCAGAGGGTTCACACTGTGACAAACTGCAGCATCATCCAGAGGGTTCACACTACAAACTGCAGCATCATCCAGCGGGTTCACACTACAAGCTGCAGCAGCATCCAGAGGGTTCACACTGTGACAAACTGCAGCAGAATTCAGAGTCTTCACACTGTGACAGATTGCAGCAGCATCCAGAGGGTTCGCATTGTGACAAACTGCAGCAGCATCCAGAGGTTTCACACACTGTGACAAACTGCAGCAGCATCCAGAGGGTTCACACTGTGACAAACTGCAGCAGCATCCAGAGTGTTCACACTGTGACAGACTGCAGCAGCATCCAGAGGGTTCACACTGTGACAGACTGCAGCAGCATCCAGAGGGTTCACACTGTGACAAACTGCAGCAGCATCCAGAGGGTTCGCATTGTGACAAACTGCAGCAGCATCCAGAGGTTTCATCACTGTGACAAACTGCAGCAGCATCCAGAGTGTTCACACTGTGACAGACTGCAGCAGCATCCAGAGGGTTCACACTGTGACAAACTGCAACAGCATCCAGAGTGTTCACACTGTGACAGACTGCAGCAGCATCCAGAGGGTTCACACTGTGACAAACTGCAGCAGCATCCAGAGTGTTCACACTGTGACAAACTGCAGCAGCATCCAGAGGGTTCACACTGTGACAAACTGCAGCAGCATCCAGAGGGTTCGCATTGTGACAAACTGCAGCAGCATCCAGAGGTTTCACACACTGTGAAAAACTGCAGCAGCATCCAGAGGGTTCACACTGTGACAGACTGCAGCAGCATCCAGAGGGTTCACACTGTGACAAACTGCAGCAGGATCCAGAGGGTTCACACTGTTCTAACTGCAGCAGCATCCAGAGGGTTCACACTGTGACAAACTGCAGCAGCATCCAGAGGGTTCACACTATGACAAACTGCAGCAGCATCCAGAGTGTTCACACTGTGACAAACCGCAGCAGCATCCAGAGGGTTCACACTGTGACAAACTGCAGCAGCATCCAGAGTGTTCACACTGAGACAAATGGCAGCAGCATCCAGAGGTTTCACACTGTGACAAACTGCATGAGCATCCAGAGGGTTTACACTGTGCCAAATTGTATCAGGATCCAGAAGGTTCGGACAGTGACAAACTGCAGCAGCATCCAGAGGGTTCACACTGTGACAAACTGCAGCAGCATCCAGAAGGTTCGCATTGTGACAAACTGCAGTAGCACCAGAGGTTTCACACACTGTGACAATCTGCAGCAGCATCCAGAGGGTTCACACTGTGACAAACTGCAGCAGCGTCCAGAGGGTTCACACTGTGACAAACTGCAGCAGCATCCAGAGGGTTCGCATTGTGACAAACTACAGCAGCATCCAGAGGGTTAACACTGTGACAAACTGCAGCAGCATCCAGAGGTTTCACACTGTGACAAACTGCATGAGCATCCAGAGGGTTGACACTGTGCCAAATTGCAGCAGGATCCAGAAGGTTCGGACAGTGACAAACTGCAGCAGCATCCAGAGGGTTCACACTGTGACAAACTGCAGCAGCATCCAGAGGGTTCACACTGTGACAAACTGCAGCAGCATCCAGAAGGTTCGCATTGTGACAAACTGCAGTAGCACCAGAGGTTTCACACACTGTGACAAACTGCAGCATCATCCAGAGGGTTCACACTGTGGCAAACTGCAGCAGCATCCAGAGGGTTCACACTGTGACAAATTGCAGCAGCATCCAGAGGGTTCACACTGTGACAAACTGCAGTAGCATCCACAGGCTTCACACACTGTGAAAAACTGCAGCAGCATCCAGAGGTTTCATTCTGTGACAAACTGCAGCAGCATCCAGAGTGTGCACACTGTGACAAACTGCAGCATCCAGAGGGTTCACACACTGTGACAAATTGCAGCAGCATCCGGAGGGTTCACACTGTTACAAACTGCAGCAGCATCCAGAGGGATCACATTGTGACAAACTACAGCAGCATCCAGAGGGTTAACACTGTGACAAACTGCAGCAGCATCCAGAGGTTTCACACTGTGAAAAACTGCATGAGCATCCAGAGGGTTGACACTGTGCCAAATTGCAGCAGGATCCAGAAGGTTCGGACAGTGACAAACTGCAGCAGCATCCAGTGGTTTCACACACTGTGACAAACTGCAGCAGCAACCAGATGGTTCACACTGTGACAAACTGCAGCAGCATCCAGAGGGTTCGCATTGTGACAAACTGCAGCAGCATCCAGAGGTTTCACACACTGTGACAAACTGCAGCAGCATCCAGAGGGTTCACACTGTGACAAATTGCAGCAGCATCCAGAGGGTTCACACTGTGACAAACTGCAGCAGCATCCACAGGCTTCACACACTGTGAAAAACTGCAGCAGCATCCAGAGGGTTCACACTGTGACAAACTGCAGCAGCATCCAGAGGATTCACACTGTGACAAACTGCAGCATCATCCAGCGGGTTCACACTACAAGCTGCAGCAGCATCCAGAGGGTTTACACTGTGACAAACTGCAGCAGAATTCAGAGGCTTCACACTGTGACAGACTGCAGCAGCATCCAGAGGGTTCGCTTTGTGACAAACTGCAGCAGCATCCAGAGGTTTCACACACTGTGACAAACTGCAGCAGCATCCAGAGGGTTCACACTGTGACAAACTGCAGCAGCGTCCAGAGGGTTCACACTGTGACAAACTGTGGCAGCAACCAGAGGGTTCACACTGTGACAAACTGCAGCAGCATCCAGAGGGTTCGCATTGTGACAAACTGCAGCAGCATCCGAGGTTTCACACACTGTGAAAAACTGCAGCAGCATCCAGAGGGTTCACACTGTGACAAACTGCAGCAGCATCCAGAGGATGCACACTGTGACAAACTGCAGCACCATCCAGAGGTTTCACACTACAAACTGCAGCATCATCCAGCGGGTTCACACTACAAGCTGCAGCAGCATCCAGAGGGTTCACACTGTGACAAACTGCAGCAGAATTCAGAGGCTTCACACTGTGACAGACTGCAGCAGCATCCAGAGGGTTCGCATTGTGACAAACTGCAGCAGCATCCAGAGGTTTCACACACTGTGACAAACTGCAGCAGCATCCAGAGGGTTCACACTGTGACAAACTGCAGCAGCATCCAGAGTGTTCACACTGTGACAGACTGCAGCAGCATCCAGAGGGTTCACACTGTGACAGACTGCAGCAGCATCCAGAGGGTTCACACTGTGACAAACTGCAGCAGCATCCAGAGGGTTCGCATTGTGACAAACTGCAGCAGCATCCAGAGGTTTCACACACTGTGACAAACTGCAGCAGCATCCAGAGGGTTCACACTGTGACAGACTGCAGCAGCATCCAGAGGGTTCACACTGTGACAAACTGCAGCAGGATCCAGAGGGTTCACACTGTTCTAACTGCAGCAGCATCCAGAGGGTTCACACTGCGATCAACTGCGGCAGCATCCAGTGGGTTCACAATGTGACAATCTGCAGCAGCATCCAGAGATTTCACACTGCGACAAACTGCAGCAGCATCCAGAGTGTTCACTCACTGTGACAAACTGCAGCAGCATCCAGAGGGTTCACACTGTGATGAACTGCAGCAGCATCCAGTGGGTTCACAGTGTGACAAACTGCAGCAGCACCCAGAGGGTTCACACTGGGATGAACTGCAGCAGCATCCAGTGGGTTCACACTGTGACAAACTGCAGCAGCATCCAGAGTGTTCACACTGTGATAAACCGCAGCAGCATCCACAGGTTTCACACTGTGACGAACTGCGGCAGCATCCAGTGGGTTCACACTGTGACAAACTGCAGCAGCATCCAGAGGGTTCGCATTGTGACAAACTGCAGCAGCATCCAGTGGGTTCACACACTGTGACAAACTGCAGCAGCATCCAGAGGTTTCACACACTGTGACAACTGCAGCAGCATCCGGAGGGTTCACACTGTGACAGACTGCAGCAGCATCCAGAGGGTTCACACTGTGACAAACTGCAGCAGCATCCAGAGGGTTCGCATTGTGACAAACTGCAGCAGCATCCAGAGGTTTCATCACTGTGACAAACTGCAGCAGCATCCAGAGTGTTCACACTGTGACAGACTGCAGCAGCATCCAGAGGGTTCACACTGTGACAAACTGCAACAGCATCCAGAGTGTTCACACTGTGACAGACTGCAGCAGCATCCAGAGGGTTCACACTGTGACAAACTGCAGCAGCATCCAGAGTGTTCACACTGTGACAAACTGCAGCAGCATCCAGAGGGTTCACACTGTGACAAACTGCAGCAGCATCCAGAGGGTTCGCATTGTGACAAACTGCAGCAGCATCCAGAGGTTTCACACACTGTGAAAAACTGCAGCAGCATCCAGAGGGTTCACACTGTGACAGACTGCAGCAGCATCCAGAGGGTTCACACTGTGACAAACTGCAGCAGGATCCAGAGGGTTCACACTGTTCTAACTGCAGCAGCATCCAGAGGGTTCACACTGTGACAAACTGCAGCAGCATCCAGAGGGTTCACACTATGACAAACTGCAGCAGCATCCAGAGTGTTCACACTGTGACAAACCGCAGCAGCATCCAGAGGGTTCACACTGTGACAAACTGCAGCAGCATCCAGAGTGTTCACACTGAGACAAATGGCAGCAGCATCCAGAGGGTTCACACTGTGACAAACTGCATGAGCATCCAAAGGGTTCACACTGTGACAAACTGCAGCAGCATCCAGAGGGTTCACACTGAGACAATTGGCAGCAGCATCCAGAGGGTTCACACTGTGCCAAACTGCAGCAGGATCCAGAAGGTTCGGACAGTGACACACTGCAGCAGCATCCAGAGGGTTCACACTGTGACAAACTACAGGAGCACCCAGAGGGTTTACACTGTGACAAACTGCAGCAGCATCCAGAGGGTTCACACTGTGACAAACTGCAGCAGCATCCAGAAGGTTCGCATTGTGACAAACTGCAGCAGCATCCAGAGGGTTCACGCAGTGACAAACTGCAGCAGCATCCAGAGGGTTCACACTGTGACAAACTGCAGCAGCATCCAGAGGGTTCACACTGTGACAAACTGCAGCAGCATCCAGAGGGTTCGCATTGTGACAAACTGCAGCAGCATCCAGAGGTTTCACACACTGTGACAAACTGCAGCATCATCCAGAGGGTTCACACTGTGGCAAACTGCAGCAGCATCCAGAGGGTTCGCATTGTGACAAACTGCAGCAGCATCCAGAGGTTTCACACACTGTGATAAACTGCAGCATCATCCAGAGGGTTCACACTGTGGCAAACTGCAGCAGCATCCAGAGGGTTCACACTGTGACAAATTGCAGCAGCATCCAGAGGGTTCACACTGTGACAAACTGCAGTAGCATCCACAGGCTTCACACACTGTGAAAAACTGCAGCAGCATCCAGAGGTTTCATTCTGTGACAAACTGCAGCAGCATCCAGAGTGTGCACACTGTGACAAACTGCAGCATCCAGAGGGTTCACACATTGTGACAAATTGCAGCAGCATCCGGAGGGTTCACACTGTTACAAACTGCAGCAGCATCCAGAGGGATCACATTGTGACAAACTACAGCAGCATCCAGAGGGTTAACACTGTGACAAACTGCAGCAGCATCCAGAGGTTTCACACTGTGACAAACTGCATGAGCATCCAGAGGGTTGACACTGTGCCAAATTGCAGCAGGATCCAGAAGGTTCGGACAGTGACAAACTGCAGCAGCATCCAGAGGGTTCACACTGTGACAAACTGCAGCAGCATCCAGAGGGTTCACACTGTGACAAACTGCAGCAGCATCCAGAAGGTTCGCATTGTGACAAACTGCAGTAGCACCAGAGGTTTCACACACTGTGACAAACTGCAGCATCATCCAGAGGGTTCACACTGTGGCAAACTGCAGCAGCATCCAGAGGGTTCACACTGTGACAAATTGCAGCAGCATCCAGAGGGTTCACACTGTGACAAACTGCAGTAGCATCCACAGGCTTCACACACTGTGAAAAACTGCAGCAGCATCCAGAGGTTTCATTCTGTGACAAACTGCAGCAGCATCCAGAGTGTGCACACTGTGACAAACTGCAGCATCCAGAGGGTTCACACACTGTGACAAATTGCAGCAGCATCCGGAGGGTTCACACTGTTACAAACTGCAGCAGCATCCAGAGGGATCACATTGTGACAAACTACAGCAGCATCCAGAGGGTTAACACTGTGACAAACTGCAGCAGCATCCAGAGGTTTCACACTGTGAAAAACTGCATGAGCATCCAGAGGGTTGACACTGTGCCAAATTGCAGCAGGATCCAGAAGGTTCGGACAGTGACAAACTGCAGCAGCATCCAGTGGTTTCACACACTGTGACAAACTGCAGCAGCAACCAGATGGTTCACACTGTGACAAACTGCAGCAGCATCCAGAGGGTTCGCATTGTGACAAACTGCAGCAGCATCCAGAGGTTTCACACACTGTGACAAACTGCAGCAGCATCCAGAGGGTTCACACTGTGACAAATTGCAGCAGCATCCAGAGGGTTCACACTGTGACAAACTGCAGCAGCATCCACAGGCTTCACACACTGTGAAAAACTGCAGCAGCATCCAGAGGGTTCACACTGTGACAAACTGCAGCAGCATCCAGAGGATTCACACTGTGACAAACTGCAGCATCATCCAGCGGGTTCACACTACAAGCTGCAGCAGCATCCAGAGGGTTTACACTGTGACAAACTGCAGCAGAATTCAGAGGCTTCACACTGTGACAGACTGCAGCAGCATCCAGAGGGTTCGCTTTGTGACAAACTGCAGCAGCATCCAGAGGTTTCACACACTGTGACAAACTGCAGCAGCATCCAGAGGGTTCACACTGTGACAAACTGCAGCAGCGTCCAGAGGGTTCACACTGTGACAAACTGTGGCAGCAACCAGAGGGTTCACACTGTGACAAACTGCAGCAGCATCCAGAGGGTTCGCATTGTGACAAACTGCAGCAGCATCCGAGGTTTCACACACTGTGAAAAACTGCAGCAGCATCCAGAGGGTTCACACTGTGACAAACTGCAGCAGCATCCAGAGGATGCACACTGTGACAAACTGCAGCATCATCCAGAGGTTTCACACTACAAACTGCAGCATCATCCAGCGGGTTCACACTACAAGCTGCAGCAGCATCCAGAGGGTTCACACTGTGACAAACTGCAGCAGAATTCAGAGGCTTCACACTGTGACAGACTGCAGCAGCATCCAGAGGGTTCGCATTGTGACAAACTGCAGCAGCATCCAGAGGTTTCACACACTGTGACAAACTGCAGCAGCATCCAGAGGGTTCACACTGTGACAAACTGCAGCAGCATCCAGAGTGTTCACACTGTGACACACTGCAGCAGCATCCAGAGGGTTCACACTGTGACAGACTGCAGCAGCATCCAGAGGGTTCACACTGTGACAAACTGCAGCAGCATCCAGAGGGTTCGCATTGTGACAAACTGCAGCAGCATCCAGAGGTTTCACACACTGTGACAAACTGCAGCAGCATCCAGAGGGTTCACACTGTGACAGACTGTAGCAGCATCCAGAGGGTTCACACTGTGACAAACTGCAGCAGGATCCAGAGGGTTCACACTGTTCTAACTGCAGCAGCATCCAGAGGGTTCACACTGCGATCAACTGCGGCAGCATCCAGTGGGTTCACAATGTGACAATCTGCAGCAGCATCCAGAGAGTTCACACTGCGACAAACTGCAGCAGCATCCAGAGTGTTCACTCACTGTGACAAACTGCAGCAGCATCCAGAGGGTTCACACTGTGATGAACTGCAGCAGCATCCAGTGGGTTCACAGTGTGACAAACTGCAGCAGCACCCAGAGGGTTCACACTGGGATGAACTGCAGCAGCATCCAGTGGGTTCACACTGTGACAAACTGCAGCAGCATCCAGAGTGTTCACACTGTGATAAACCGCAGCAGCATCCACAGGTTTCACACTGTGACGAACTGCGGCAGCATCCAGTGGGTTCACACTGTGACAAACTGCAGCAGCATCCAGAGGGTTCGCATTGTGACAAACTGCAGCAGCATCCAGTGGGTTCACACACTGTGACAAACTGCAGCAGCATCCAGAGGTTTCACACACTGTGACAACTGCAGCAGCATCCAGAGGGTTCACACTGTGACAGACTGCAGCAGCATCCAGAGGGTTCACACTGTGACAAACTGCAGCAGCATCCAGAGGGTTCGCATTGTGACAAACTGCAGCAGCATCCAGAGGTTTCATCACTGTGACAAACTGCAGCAGCATCCAGAGTGTTCACACTGTGACAGACTGCAGCAGCATCCAGAGGGTTCACACTGTGACAAACTGCAACAGCATCCAGAGTGTTCACACTGTGACAGACTGCAGCAGCATCCAGAGGGTTCACACTGTGACAAACTGCAGCAGCATCCAGAGTGTTCACACTGTGACAAACTGCAGCAGCATCCAGAGGGTTCACACTGTGACAAACTGCAGCAGCATCCAGAGGGTTCGCATTGTGACAAACTGCAACAGCATCCAGAGGTTTCACACACTGTGAAAAACTGCAGCAGCATCCAGAGGGTTCACACTGTGACAGACTGCAGCAGCATCCAGAGGGTTCACACTGTGACAAACTGCAGCAGGATCCAGAGGGTTCACACTGTTCTAACTGCAGCAGCATCCAGACGGTTCACACTGTGACAAACTGCAGCAGCATCCAGAGGGTTCACACTATGACAAACTGCAGCAGCATCCAGAGTGTTCACACTGTGACAAACCGCAGCAGCATCCAGAGGGTTCACACTGTGACAAACTGCAGCAGCATCCAGAGTGTTCACACTGAGACAAATGGCAGCAGCATCCAGAGGGTTCACACTGTGACAAACTGCATGAGCATCCAAAGGGTTCACACTGTGACAAACTGCAGCAGCATCCAGAGGGTTCACACTGAGACAATTGGCAGCAGCATCCAGAGGGTTCACACTGTGGCAAACTGCAGCAGGATCCAGAAGGTTCGGACAGTGACACACTGCAGCAGCATCCAGAGGGTTCACACTGTGACAAACTACAGGAGCACCCAGAGGGTTTACACTGTGACAAACTGCAGCAGCATCCAGAGGGTTCACACTGTGACAAACTGCAGCAGCATCCAGAAGGTTCGCATTGTGACAAACTGCAGCAGCATCCAGAGGGTTCACACAGTGTCAAACTGCAGCAGCATCCAGAGGGTTCACACTGTGACAAACTGCAGCAGCATCCAGAGGGTTCACACTGTGACAAACTGCAGCAGCATCCAGAGGGTTCGCATTGTGACAAACTGCAGCAGCATCCAGAGGTTTCACACACTGTGACAAACTGCAGCATCATCCAGAGGGTTCACACTGTGGCAAACTGCAGCAGCATCCAGAGGGTTCGCATTGTGACAAACTGCAGCAGCATCCAGAGGTTTCACACACTGTGATAAACTGCAGCATCATCCAGAGGGTTCACACTGTGGCAAACTGCAGCAGCATCCAGAGGGTTCACACTGTGACAAATTGCAGCAGCATCCAGAGGGTTCACACTGTGACAAACTGCAGCAGGATCCAGAGGGTTCACACTGTTCTAACTGCAGCAGCATCCAGACGGTTCACACTGTGACAAACTGCAGCAGCATCCAGAGGGTTCACACTATGACAAACTGCAGCAGCATCCAGAGGGTTCACACTGTGACAAACTGCAGCAGGATCCAGAGGGTTCACACTGTTCTAACTGCAGCAGCATCCAGACGGTTCACACTGTGACAAACTGCAGCAGCATCCAGAGGGTTCACACTATGACAAACTGCAGCAGCATCCAGAGTGTTCACACTGTGACAAACCGCAGCAGCATCCAGAGGGTTCACACTGTGACAAACTGCAGCAGCATCCAGAGGGTTCACACTGTGACAAACTGCAGCAGCATCCAGAGTGTTCACACTGTGACAAACTGCAGCAGCATCCAGAGGGTTCACACTGTGACAAACTGCAGCAGCATCCAGAGGGTTCGCATTGTGACAAACTGCAACAGCATCCAGAGGTTTCACACACTGTGAAAAACTGCAGCAGCATCCAGAGGGTTCACACTGTGACAGACTGCAGCAGCATCCAGAGGGTTCACACTGTGACAAACTGCAGCAGGATCCAGAGGGTTCACACTGTTCTAACTGCAGCAGCATCCAGACGGTTCACACTGTGACAAACTGCAGCAGCATCCAGAGGGTTCACACTATGACAAACTGCAGCAGCATCCAGAGTGTTCACACTGTGACAAACCGCAGCAGCATCCAGAGGGTTCACACTGTGACAAACTGCAGCAGCATCCAGAGTGTTCACACTGAGACAAATGGCAGCAGCATCCAGAGGGTTCACACTGTGACAAACTGCATGAGCATCCAAAGGGTTCACACTGTGACAAACTGCAGCAGCATCCAGAGGGTTCACACTGAGACAATTGGCAGCAGCATCCAGAGGGTTCACACTGTGGCAAACTGCAGCAGGATCCAGAAGGTTCGGACAGTGACACACTGCAGCAGCATCCAGAGGGTTCACACTGTGACAAACTACAGGAGCACCCAGAGGGTTTACACTGTGACAAACTGCAGCAGCATCCAGAGGGTTCACACTGTGACAAACTGCAGCAGCATCCAGAAGGTTCGCATTGTGACAAACTGCAGCAGCATCCAGAGGGTTCACACAGTGTCAAACTGCAGCAGCATCCAGAGGGTTCACACTGTGACAAACTGCAGCAGCATCCAGAGGGTTCACACTGTGACAAACTGCAGCAGCATCCAGAGGGTTCGCATTGTGACAAACTGCAGCAGCATCCAGAGGTTTCACACACTGTGACAAACTGCAGCATCATCCAGAGGGTTCACACTGTGGCAAACTGCAGCAGCATCCAGAGGGTTCGCATTGTGACAAACTGCAGCAGCATCCAGAGGTTTCACACACTGTGATAAACTGCAGCATCATCCAGAGGGTTCACACTGTGGCAAACTGCAGCAGCATCCAGAGGGTTCACACTGTGACAAATTGCAGCAGCATCCAGAGGGTTCACACTGTGACAAACTGCAGTAGCATCCACAGGCTTCACACACTGTGAAAAACTGCAGCAGCATCCAGAGGTTTCATTCTGTGACAAACTGCAGCAGCATCCAGAGTGTGCACACTGTGACAAACTGCAGCATCCAGAGGGTTCACACATTGTGACAAATTGCAGCAGCATCCGGAGGGTTCACACTGTTACAAACTGCAGCAGCATCCAGAGGGATCACATTGTGACAAACTACAGCAGCATCCAGAGGGTTAACACTGTGACAAACTGCAGCAGCATCCAGAGGTTTCACACTGTGACAAACTGCATGAGCATCCAGAGGGTTTACACTGTGCCAAATTGTATCAGGATCCAGAAGGTTCGGACAGTGACAAACTGCAGCAGCATCCAGAGGGTTCACACTGTGACAAACTGCAGCAGCATCCAGAAGGTTCGCATTGTGACAAACTGCAGTAGCACCAGAGGTTTCACACACTGTGACAATCTGCAGCAGCATCCAGAGGGTTCACACTGTGACAAACTGCAGCAGCGTCCAGAGGGTTCACACTGTGACAAACTGCAGCAGCATCCAGAGGGTTCGCATTGTGACAAACTACAGCAGCATCCAGAGGGTTAACACTGTGACAAACTGCAGCAGCATCCAGAGGTTTCACACTGTGACAAACTGCATGAGCATCCAGAGGGTTGACACTGTGCCAAATTGCAGCAGGATCCAGAAGGTTCGGACAGTGACAAACTGCAGCAGCATCCAGAGGGTTCACACTGTGACAAACTGCAGCAGCATCCAGAGGGTTCACACTGTGACAAACTGCAGCAGCATCCAGAAGGTTCGCATTGTGACAAACTGCAGTAGCACCAGAGGTTTCACACACTATGACAAACTGCAGCATCATCCAGAGGGTTCACACTGTGGCAAACTGCAGCAGCATCCAGAGGGTTCACACTGTGACAAATTGCAGCAGCATCCAGAGGGTTCACACTGTGACAAACTGCAGTAGCATCCACAGGCTTCACACACTGTGAAAAACTGCAGCAGCATCCAGAGGTTTCATTCTGTGACAAACTGCAGCAGCATCCAGAGTGTGCACACTGTGACAAACTGCAGCATCCAGAGGGTTCACACACTGTGACAAATTGCAGCAGCATCCGGAGGGTTCACACTGTTACAAACTGCAGCAGCATCCAGAGGGATCACATTGTGACAAACTACAGCAGCATCCAGAGGGTTAACACTGTGACAAACTGCAGCAGCATCCAGAGGTTTCACACTGTGAAAAACTGCATGAGCATCCAGAGGGTTGACACTGTGCCAAATTGCAGCAGGATCCAGAAGGTTCGGACAGTGACAAACTGCAGCAGCATCCAGTGGTTTCACACACTGTGACAAACTGCAGCAGCAACCAGATGGTTCACACTGTGACAAACTGCAGCAGCATCCAGAGGGTTCGCATTGTGACAAACTGCAGCAGCATCCAGAGGTTTCACACACTGTGACAAACTGCAGCAGCATCCAGAGGGTTCACACTGTGACAAATTGCAGCAGCATCCAGAGGGTTCACACTGTGACAAACTGCAGCAGCATCCACAGGCTTCACACACTGTGAAAAACTGCAGCAGCATCCAGAGGGTTCACACTGTGACAAACTGCAGCAGCATCCAGAGGATTCACACTGTGACAAACTGCAGCAACATCCAGCGGGTTCACACTACAAGCTGCAGCAGCATCCAGAGGGTTTACACTGTGACAAACTGCAGCAGAATTCAGAGGCTTCACACTGTGACAGACTGCAGCAGCATCCAGAGGGTTCGCTTTGTGACAAACTGCAGCAGCATCCAGAGGTTTCACACACTGTGACAAACTGCAGCAGCATCCAGAGGGTTCACACTGTGACAAACTGCAGCAGCGTCCAGAGGGTTCACACTGTGACAAACTGCAGCAGCATCCAGAGGGTTCACACTGTGACAAACTGCAGCAGCATCCAGAGGGTTCACACTGTGACAAACTGCAGCAGCATCCGAGGTTTCACACACTGTGAAAAACTGCAGCAGCATCCAGAGGGTTCACACTGTGACAAACTGCAGCAGCATCCAGAGGATGCACACTGTGACAAACTGCAGCATCATCCAGAGGTTTCACACTACAAACTGCAGCATCATCCAGCGGGTTCACACTACAAGCTGCAGCAGCATCCAGAGGGTTCACACTGTGACAAACTGCAGCAGAATTCAGAGGCTTCACACTGTGACAGACTGCAGCAGCATCCAGAGGGTTCGCATTGTGACAAACTGCAGCAGCATCCAGAGGTTTCACACACTGTGACAAACTGCAGCAGCATCCAGAGGGTTCACACTGTGACAAACTGCAGCAGCATCCAGAGTGTTCACACTGTGACAGACTGCAGCAGCATCCAGAGGGTTCACACTGTGACAGACTGCAGCAGCATCCAGAGGGTTCACACTGTGACAAACTGCAGCAGCATCCAGAGGGTTCGCATTGTGACAAACTGCAGCAGCATCCAGAGGTTTCACACACTGTGACAAACTGCAGCAGCATCCAGAGGGTTCACACTGTGACAGACTGCAGCAGCATCCAGAGGGTTCACACTGTGACAAACTGCAGCAGGATCCAGAGGGTTCACACTGTTCTAACTGCAGCAGCATCCAGAGGGTTCACACTGCGATCAACTGCGGCAGCATCCAGTGGGTTCACAATGTGACAATCTGCAGCAGCATCCAGAGAGTTCACACTGCGACAAACTGCAGCAGCATCCAGAGTGTTCACTCACTGTGACAAACTGCAGCAGCATCCAGAGGGTTCACACTGTGATGAACTGCAGCAGCATCCAGTGGGTTCACAGTGTGACAAACTGCAGCAGCACCCAGAGGGTTCACACTGGGATGAACTGCAGCAGCATCCAGTGGGTTCACACTGTGACAAACTGCAGCAGCATCCAGAGTGTTCACACTGTGATAAACCGCAGCAGCATCCACAGGTTTCACACTGTGACAAACTGCAGCAGCATCCAGAGGGTTCACACTGTGACAAACTGCAGCAGCATCCAGAGTGTTCACACTGTGACAAACTGCAGCAGCATCCAGAGGGTTCACACTGTGACAAACTGCAGCAGCATCCAGAGGGTTCGCATTGTGACAAACTGCAACAGCATCCAGAGGTTTCACACACTGTGAAAAACTGCAGCAGCATCCAGAGGGTTCACACTGTGACAGACTGCAGCAGCATCCAGAGGGTTCACACTGTGACAAACTGCAGCAGGATCCAGAGGGTTCACACTGTTCTAACTGCAGCAGCATCCAGACGGTTCACACTGTGACAAACTGCAGCAGCATCCAGAGGGTTCACACTATGACAAACTGCAGCAGCATCCAGAGTGTTCACACTGTGACAAACCGCAGCAGCATCCAGAGGGTTCACACTGTGACAAACTGCAGCAGCATCCAGAGTGTTCACACTGAGACAAATGGCAGCAGCATCCAGAGGGTTCACACTGTGACAAACTGCATGAGCATCCAAAGGGTTCACACTGTGACAAACTGCAGCAGCATCCAGAGGGTTCACACTGAGACAATTGGCAGCAGCATCCAGAGGGTTCACACTGTGGCAAACTGCAGCAGGATCCAGAAGGTTCGGACAGTGACACACTGCAGCAGCATCCAGAGGGTTCACACTGTGACAAACTACAGGAGCACCCAGAGGGTTTACACTGTGACAAACTGCAGCAGCATCCAGAGGGTTCACACTGTGACAAACTGCAGCAGCATCCAGAAGGTTCGCATTGTGACAAACTGCAGCAGCATCCAGAGGGTTCACACAGTGTCAAACTGCAGCAGCATCCAGAGGGTTCACACTGTGACAAACTGCAGCAGCATCCAGAGGGTTCACACTGTGACAAACTGCAGCAGCATCCAGAGGGTTCGCATTGTGACAAACTGCAGCAGCATCCAGAGGTTTCACACACTGTGACAAACTGCAGCATCATCCAGAGGGTTCACACTGTGGCAAACTGCAGCAGCATCCAGAGGGTTCGCATTGTGACAAACTGCAGCAGCATCCAGAGGTTTCACACACTGTGATAAACTGCAGCATCATCCAGAGGGTTCACACTGTGGCAAACTGCAGCAGCATCCAGAGGGTTCACACTGTGACAAATTGCAGCAGCATCCAGAGGGTTCACACTGTGACAAACTGCAGTAGCATCCACAGGCTTCACACACTGTGAAAAACTGCAGCAGCATCCAGAGGTTTCATTCTGTGACAAACTGCAGCAGCATCCAGAGTGTGCACACTGTGACAAACTGCAGCATCCAGAGGGTTCACACATTGTGACAAATTGCAGCAGCATCCGGAGGGTTCACACTGTTACAAACTGCAGCAGCATCCAGAGGGATCACATTGTGACAAACTACAGCAGCATCCAGAGGGTTAACACTGTGACAAACTGCAGCAGCATCCAGAGGTTTCACACTGTGACAAACTGCATGAGCATCCAGAGGGTTTACACTGTGCCAAATTGTATCAGGATCCAGAAGGTTCGGACAGTGACAAACTGCAGCAGCATCCAGAGGGTTCACACTGTGACAAACTGCAGCAGCATCCAGAAGGTTCGCATTGTGACAAACTGCAGTAGCACCAGAGGTTTCACACACTGTGACAATCTGCAGCAGCATCCAGAGGGTTCACACTGTGACAAACTGCAGCAGCGTCCAGAGGGTTCACACTGTGACAAACTGCAGCAGCATCCAGAGGGTTCGCATTGTGACAAACTACAGCAGCATCCAGAGGGTTAACACTGTGACAAACTGCAGCAGCATCCAGAGGTTTCACACTGTGACAAACTGCATGAGCATCCAGAGGGTTGACACTGTGCCAAATTGCAGCAGGATCCAGAAGGTTCGGACAGTGACAAACTGCAGCAGCATCCAGAGGGTTCACACTGTGACAAACTGCAGCAGCATCCAGAGGGTTCACACTGTGACAAACTGCAGCAGCATCCAGAAGGTTCGCATTGTGACAAACTGCAGTAGCACCAGAGGTTTCACACACTATGACAAACTGCAGCATCATCCAGAGGGTTCACACTGTGGCAAACTGCAGCAGCATCCAGAGGGTTCACACTGTGACAAATTGCAGCAGCATCCAGAGGGTTCACACTGTGACAAACTGCAGTAGCATCCACAGGCTTCACACACTGTGAAAAACTGCAGCAGCATCCAGAGGTTTCATTCTGTGACAAACTGCAGCAGCATCCAGAGTGTGCACACTGTGACAAACTGCAGCATCCAGAGGGTTCACACACTGTGACAAATTGCAGCAGCATCCGGAGGGTTCACACTGTTACAAACTGCAGCAGCATCCAGAGGGATCACATTGTGACAAACTACAGCAGCATCCAGAGGGTTAACACTGTGACAAACTGCAGCAGCATCCAGAGGTTTCACACTGTGAAAAACTGCATGAGCATCCAGAGGGTTGACACTGTGCCAAATTGCAGCAGGATCCAGAAGGTTCGGACAGTGACAAACTGCAGCAGCATCCAGTGGTTTCACACACTGTGACAAACTGCAGCAGCAACCAGATGGTTCACACTGTGACAAACTGCAGCAGCATCCAGAGGGTTCGCATTGTGACAAACTGCAGCAGCATCCAGAGGTTTCACACACTGTGACAAACTGCAGCAGCATCCAGAGGGTTCACACTGTGACAAATTGCAGCAGCATCCAGAGGGTTCACACTGTGACAAACTGCAGCAGCATCCACAGGCTTCACACACTGTGAAAAACTGCAGCAGCATCCAGAGGGTTCACACTGTGACAAACTGCAGCAGCATCCAGAGGATTCACACTGTGACAAACTGCAGCAACATCCAGCGGGTTCACACTACAAGCTGCAGCAGCATCCAGAGGGTTTACACTGTGACAAACTGCAGCAGAATTCAGAGGCTTCACACTGTGACAGACTGCAGCAGCATCCAGAGGGTTCGCTTTGTGACAAACTGCAGCAGCATCCAGAGGTTTCACACACTGTGACAAACTGCAGCAGCATCCAGAGGGTTCACACTGTGACAAACTGCAGCAGCGTCCAGAGGGTTCACACTGTGACAAACTGCAGCAGCATCCAGAGGGTTCACACTGTGACAAACTGCAGCAGCATCCAGAGGGTTCACACTGTGACAAACTGCAGCAGCATCCGAGGTTTCACACACTGTGAAAAACTGCAGCAGCATCCAGAGGGTTCACACTGTGACAAACTGCAGCAGCATCCAGAGGATGCACACTGTGACAAACTGCAGCATCATCCAGAGGTTTCACACTACAAACTGCAGCATCATCCAGCGGGTTCACACTACAAGCTGCAGCAGCATCCAGAGGGTTCACACTGTGACAAACTGCAGCAGAATTCAGAGGCTTCACACTGTGACAGACTGCAGCAGCATCCAGAGGGTTCGCATTGTGACAAACTGCAGCAGCATCCAGAGGTTTCACACACTGTGACAAACTGCAGCAGCATCCAGAGGGTTCACACTGTGACAAACTGCAGCAGCATCCAGAGTGTTCACACTGTGACAGACTGCAGCAGCATCCAGAGGGTTCACACTGTGACAGACTGCAGCAGCATCCAGAGGGTTCACACTGTGACAAACTGCAGCAGCATCCAGAGGGTTCGCATTGTGACAAACTGCAGCAGCATCCAGAGGTTTCACACACTGTGACAAACTGCAGCAGCATCCAGAGGGTTCACACTGTGACAGACTGCAGCAGCATCCAGAGGGTTCACACTGTGACAAACTGCAGCAGGATCCAGAGGGTTCACACTGTTCTAACTGCAGCAGCATCCAGAGGGTTCACACTGCGATCAACTGCGGCAGCATCCAGTGGGTTCACAATGTGACAATCTGCAGCAGCATCCAGAGAGTTCACACTGCGACAAACTGCAGCAGCATCCAGAGTGTTCACTCACTGTGACAAACTGCAGCAGCATCCAGAGGGTTCACACTGTGATGAACTGCAGCAGCATCCAGTGGGTTCACAGTGTGACAAACTGCAGCAGCACCCAGAGGGTTCACACTGGGATGAACTGCAGCAGCATCCAGTGGGTTCACACTGTGACAAACTGCAGCAGCATCCAGAGTGTTCACACTGTGATAAACCGCAGCAGCATCCACAGGTTTCACACTGTGACGAACTGCGGCAGCATCCAGTGGGTTCACACTGTGACAAACTGCAGCAGCATCCAGAGGGTTCGCATTGTGACAAACTGCAGCAGCATCCAGTGGGTTCACACACTGTGACAAACTGCAGCAGCATCCAGAGGTTTCACACACTGTGACAACTGCAGCAGCATCCAGAGGGTTCACACTGTGACAAATTGCAGCAGCATCCAGAGGGTTCACACTGTGACAAACTGCAGCAGCATCCACAGGCTTCACACACTGTGAAAAACTGCAGCAGCATCCAGAGGGTTCACACTGTGACAAACTGCAGCAGCATCCAGAGGATTCACACTGTGACAAACTGCAGCATCATCCAGAGGGTTCACACTACAAACTGCAGCATCATCCAGCGGGTTCACACTACAAGCTGCAGCAGCATCCAGAGGGTTCACACTGTGACAAACTGCAGCAGAATTCAGAGGCTTCACACTGTGACAGACTGCAGCAGCATCCAGAGGGTTCACACTGTGACAAACTGCAGTAGCGTCCAGAGGGTTCACACTGTGACAAACTGTGGCAGCAACCAGAGGGTTCACACTGTGACAAACTGCAGCAGCGTCCAGAGGGTTCACACTGTGACAAACTGTGGCAGCAACCAGAGGGTTCACACTGTGACAAACTGCAGCAGCATCCAGAGGGTTCGCATTGTGACAAACTGCAGCAGCATCCAGTGGTTTCACTCACTGTGACAAACTGCAGCAGCATCCAGAGGGTTCACACTGTGACAAACTGCAGCAGCATCCAGAGGGTTCGCACTATGACAAACTGCATCAGCATCCAGAGGTTTCACACACTGTGACAAACTGCAGCAGCATCCAGAGGGTTCACACTGTGACAAACTGCAGCAGCATCCACAGGCTTCACACACTGTGAAAAACTGCCGCAGCATCCAGAGGGTTCACACTGTGACAAACTGCAGCAACATCCAGAGGGTTCACACTGTGACAAACTGCAGCATCATCCAGAGGGTTCACACTACAAACTGCAGCATCATCCAGCGGGTTCACACTACAAGCTGCAGCAGCATCCAGAGGGTTCACACTGTGACAAACTGCAGCAGAATTCAGAGTCTTCACACTGTGACAGATTGCAGCAGCATCCAGAGGGTTCGCATTGTGACAAACTGCAGCAGCATCCAGAGGTTTCACACACTGTGACAAACTGCAGCAGCATCCAGAAGGTTCACACTGTGACAAACTGCAGCAGCATCCAGAGTGTTCACACTGTGACAGACTGCAGCAGCATCCAGAGGGTTCACACTGTGACAGACTGCAGCAGCATCCAGAGGGTTCACACTGTGACAAACTGCAGCAGCATCCAGAGGGTTCGCATTGTGACAAACTGCAGCAGCATCCAGAGGTTTCACACACTGTGACAAACTGCAGCAGCATCCAGAGGGTTCACACTGTGACAAACTGCAGCAGCATCCAGAGTGTTCACACTGTGACAGACTGCAGCAGCATCCAGAGGGTTCACACTGTGACAAACTGCAACAGCATCCAGAGTGTTCACACTGTGACAGACTGCAGCAGCATCCAGAGGGTTCACACTGTGACAAACTGCAGCAGCATCCAGAGTGTTCACACTGTGACAAACTGCAGCAGCATCCAGAGGGTTCACACTGTGACAAACTGCAGCAGCATCCAGAGGGTTCGCATTGTGACAAACTGCAGCAGCATCCAGAGGTTTCACACACTGTGACAAACTGCAGCAGCATCCAGAGGGTTCACACTGTGACAGACTGCAGCAGCATCCAGAGGGTTCACACTGTGACAAACTGCAGCAGGATCCAGAGGGTTCACACTGTTCTAACTGCAGCAGCATCCAGAGGGTTCACACTGTGACAAACTGCAGCAGCATCCAGAGGGTTCACACTGAGACAATTGGCAGCAGCATCCAGAGGGTTCACACTGTGCCAAACTGCAGCAGCATCCAGAAGGTTCGGACAGTGACACACTGCAGCAGCATCCAGAGGGTTCACACTGTGACAAACTACAGGAGCATCCAGAGGGTTTACACTGCGACAAACTGCAGCAGCATCCAGAGGGTTCACACTGTGACAAACTGCAGCAGCATCCAGAAGGTTCACACTGTGACAAACTGCAGCAGCATCCAGAGGGTTCGCATTGTGACAAACTGCAGCAGCATCCAGAGGTTTCACACACTGTGACAAACTGCAGCATCATCCAGAGGGTTCACACTGTGGCAAACTGCAGCAGCATCCAGAGGGTTCACATTGTGACAAACTGCAGCAGCATCCAGAGGTTTCACACACTGTGATAAACTGCAGCATCATCCAGAGGGTTCACACTGTGGCAAACTGCAGCAGCATCCAGAGGGTTCACACTTTGACAAATTGCAGCAGCATCCAGAGGGTTCACACTGTGACAAACTGCAGTAGCATCCACAGGCTTGACACACTGTGAAAAACTGCAGCAGCATCCAGAGGTTTCATTCTGTGACAAACTGCAGCAGCATCCAGAGTGTGCACACTGTGACAAACTGCAGCATCCAGAGGGTTCACACATTGTGACAAATTGCAGCAGCATCCGGAGGGATCACATTGTGACAAACTACAGCAGCATCCAGAGGGTTAACACTGTGACAAACTGCAGCAGCATCCAGAGGTTTCACACTGTGACAAACTGCATGAGCATCCAGAGGGTTGACACTGTGCCAAATTGTATCAGGATCCAGAAGGTTCGGACAGAGACAAACTGCAGCAGCATCCAGAGGGTTCACACTGTGACAATCTGCAGCAGCATCCAGAGGGATCACATTGTGACAAACTACAGCAGCATCCAGAGGGATCACATTGTGACAAACTACAGCAGCATCCAGAGGGTTAACACTGTGACAAACTGCAGCAGCATCCAGAGGTTTCACACTGTGACAAACTGCATGAGCATCCAGAGGGTTGACACTGTGCCAAATTGTATCAGGATCCAGAAGGTTCGGACAGAGACAAACTGCAGCAGCATCCAGAGGGTTCACACTGTGACAATCTGCAGCAGCATCCAGAAGGTTCGCATTGTGACAAACTGCAGTAGCACCAGAGGTTTCACACACTGTGACAATCTGCAGCAGCATCCAGAGGGTTCACACTGTGACAAACTGCAGCAGCGTCCAGAGGGTTCACACTGTGACAAACTGCAGCAGCATCCAGAGGGTTCGCATTGTGACAAACTACAGCAGCATCCAGAGGGTTAACACTGTGACAAACTGCAGCAGCATCCAGAGGTTTCACACTGTGACAAACTGCATGAGCATCCAGAGGGTTGACACTGTGACAAACTGCAGCAGCATCCAGAGGGTTCGGACAGTGACAAACTGCAGCAGCATCCAGAGGGTTCACACTGTGACAAACTGCAGCAGCATCCAGAGGGTTCACACTGTGACAAACTGCAGCAGCATCCAGAAGGTTCGCATTGTGACAAACTGCAGTAGCACCAGAGGTTTCACACACTGTGACAATCTGCAGCAGCATCCAGAGGGTTCACACTGTGACAAACTGCAGCAGCATCCAGAGGGTTCGCATTGTGACAAACTGCAGCAACATCGAGTGGTTTCACACACTGTGACAAACTGCAGCAGCATCCAGAGGGTTCACACTGTGACAGACTGCAGCAGCATCCAGAGGGTTCACACTGTGACAAACTGCAGCAGGATCCAGAGGGTTCACACTGTTCTAACTGCAGCAGCATCCAGAGGGTTCACACTGTGACAAACTGCAGCAGCATCCAGAGGGTTCACACTATGACAAACTGCAGCAGCATCCAGAGTGTTCACACTGAGACAAATGGCAGCAGCATCCAGAGGGTTCACAATGTGACAAACTGCATGAGCATCCAAAGGGTTCACACTGTGAGAAACTGCAGCAGCATCCAGAGGGTTCACACTGAGACAATTGGCAGCAGCATCCAGAGGGTTCACACTGTGCCAAACTGCAGCAGGATCCAGAAGGTTCGGACAGTGACACACTGCAGCAGCATCCAGAGGGTTCACACTGTGACAAACTACAGGAGCATCCAGAGGGTTTACACTGCGACAAACTGCAGCAGCATCCAGAGGGTTCACACTGTGACAAACTGCAGCAGCATCCAGAAGGTTCGCATTGTGACAAACTGCAGCAGCATCCAGAGGGTTCACACAGTGACAAACTGCAGCAGCATCCAGAGGGTTCACACTGTGACAAACTGCAGCAGCATCCAGAGGGTTCACACTGTGACAAACTGCAGCAGCATCCAGAGGGTTCGCATTGTGACAAACTGCAGCAGCATCCAGAGGTTTCACACACTGTGACAAACTGCAGCATCATCCAGAGGGTTCACACTGTGACAAACTGCAGCAGCATCCAGAGGGTTCACACTGTGGCAAACTGCAGCAGCATCCAGAGGGTTCGCATTGTGACAAACTGCAGCAGCATCCAGAGGTTTCACACACTGTGATAAACTGCAGCATCATCCAGAGGGTTCACACTGTGGCAAACTGCAGCAGCATCCAGAGGGTTCACACTGTGACAAATTGCAGCAGCATCCAGAGGGTTCACACTGTGACAAACTGCAGTAGCATCCACAGGCTTGACACACTGTGAAAAACTGCAGCAGCATCCAGAGGTTTCATTCTGTGACAAACTGCAGCAGCATCCAGAGTGTGCACACTGTGACAAACTGCAGCATCCAGAGGGTTCACACATTGTGACAAATTGCAGCAGCATCCGGAGGGTTCACACTGTTACAAACTGCAGCAGCATCCAGAGGGATCACATTGTGACAAACTACAGCAGCATCCAGAGGGTTAACACTGTGACAAACTGCAGCAGCATCCAGAGGTTTCACACTGTGACAAACTGCATGAGCATCCAGAGGGTTGACACTGTGCCAAATTGTATCAGGATCCAGAAGGTTCGGACAGTGACAAACTGCAGCAGCATCCAGAGGGTTCACACTGTGAGAAACTGCAGCAGCATCCAGAAGGTTCGCATTGTGACAAACTGCAGTAGCACCAGAGGTTTCACACACTGTGACAATCTGCAGCAGCATCCAGAGGGTTCACACTGTGACAAACTGCAGCAGCGTCCAGAGGGTTCACACTGTGACAAACTGCAGCAGCATCCAGAGGGTTCGCATTGTGACAAACTACAGCAGCATCCAGAGGGTTAACACTGTGACAAACTGCAGCAGCATCCAGAGGTTTCACACTGTGACAAACTGCATGAGCATCCAGAGGGTTGACACTGTGACAAACTGCAGCAGCATCCAGAGGGTTCGGACAGTGACAAACTGCAGCAGCATCCAGAGGGTTCACACTGTGACAAACTGCAGCAGCATCCAGAGGGTTCACACTGTGACAAACTGCAGCAGCATCCAGAAGGTTCGCATTGTGACAAACTGCAGTAGCACCAGAGGTTTCACACACTGTGACAATCTGCAGCAGCATCCAGAGGGTTCACACTGTGACAAACTGCAGCAGCATCCAGAGGGTTCGCATTGTGACAAACTGCAGCAGCATCCAGTGGTTTCTCACACTGTGACAAACTGCAGCAGCATCCAGATGGTTCACACTGTGACAAACTGCAGCAGCATCCAGAGGGTTCGCATTGTGACAAACTGCAGCAGCATCCAGAGGTTTCACACACTGTGACAAACTGCAGCAGCATCCAGAGGGTTCACACTGTGACAAATTGCAGCAGCATCCAGAGGGTTCACACTGTGACAAACTGCAGCAGCATCCACAGGCTTCACACACTGTGAAAAACTGCAGCAGCATCCAGAGGGTTCACACTGTGACAAACTGCAGCAGCATCCAGAGGATTCACACTGTGACAAACTGCAGCATCATCCAGCGGGTTCACACTACAAGCTGCAGCAGCATCCAGAGGGTTTACACTGTGACAAACTGCAGCAGAATTCAGAGGCTTCACACTGTGACAGACTGCAGCAGCATCCAGAGGGTTCGCATTGTGACAAACTGCAGCAGCATCCAGAGGTTTCACACACTGTGACAAACTGCAGCAGCATCCAGAGGGTTCACACTGTGACAAACTGCAGCAGCGTCCAGAGGGTTCACACTGTGACAAACTGTGGCAGCAACCAGAGGGTTCACACTGTGACAAACTGCAGCAGCATCCAGAGGGTTCGCATTGTGACAAACTGCAGCAGCATCCAGAGGTTTCACACACTGTGAAAAACTGCAGCAGCATCCAGAGGGTTCACACTGTGACAAACTGCAGCAGCATCCAGAGGATTCACACTGTGACAAACTGCAGCATCATCCAGAGTGTTCACATTACAAACTGCAGCATCATCCAGCGGGTTCACACTACAAGCTGCAGCAGCATCCAGAGGGTTCACACTGTGACAAACTGCAGCAGAATTCAGAGGCTTCACACTGTGACAGACTGCAGCAGCATCCAGAGGGTTCGCATTGAGACAAACTGCAGCAGCATCCAGAGGTTTCACACACTGTGACAAACTGCAGCCGCATCCAGAGGGTTCACACTGTGACAAACTGCAGCAGCATCCAGAGTGTTCACACTGTGACAGACTGCAGCAGCATCCAGAGGGTTCACACTGTGACAGACTGCAGCAGCATCCAGAGGGTTCACACTGTGACAAACTGCAGCAGCATCCAGAGGGTTCGCATTGTGACAAACTGCAGCAGCATCCAGAGGTTTCACACACTGTGACAAACTGCAGCAGCATCCAGAGGGTTCACACTGTGACAAACTGCAGCAGCATCCAGAGGGTTCACACTGTGACAAACTGCAGCAGGATCCAGAGGGTTCACACTGTTCTAACTGCAGCAGCATCCAGAGGGTTCACACTGCGATCAACTGCGGCAGCATCCAGTGGGTTCACAATGTGACAATCTGCAGCAGCATCCAGAGAGTTCACACTGCGACAAACTGCAGCAGCATCCAGAGTGTTCACTCACTGTGACAAACTGCAGCAGCATCCAGAGGGTTCACACTGTGACAAACTGCAGCAGCATCCATAGGGTTCGCATTGTGACAAACTGCAGCAGCATCCAAAGGTTTCACACACTGTGACAAACTGCAGCAGCATCCAGAGGGTTCACACTGTGACAGACTGCAGCAGCATCCAGAGGGTTCACACTGTGACAAACTGCAGCAGGATCCAGAGGGTTCACACTGTTCTAACTGCAGCAGCATCCAGAGGGTTCACACTGTGACAAACTGCAGCAGCATCCAGAGGGTTCACACTATGACAAACTGCAGCAGCATCCAGAGTGTTCACACTGAGACAAATGGCAGCAGCATCCAGAGGGTTCACACTGTGACAAACGGCATGAGCATCCAAAGGGTTCACACTGTGAGAAACTGCAGCAGCATCCAGAGGGTTCACACTGAGACAATTGGCAGCAGCATCCAGAGGGTTCACACTGTGCCAAACTGCAGCAGGATCCAGAAGGTTCGGACAGTGACACACTGCAGCAGCATCCAGAGGGTTCACACTGTGACAAACTACAGGAGCATCCAGAGGGTTTACACTGCGACAAACTGCAGCAGCATCCAGAGGGTTCACACTGTGACAAACTACAGGAGCATCCAGAGGGTTTACACTGTGACAGACTGCAGCAGCATCCAGAGGGTTCGCATTGTGACAAACTGCAGCAGCATCCAGAGGGTTCACACACTGTGACAAACTGCAGCAGCATCCAGAGGGTTCACACTGTGACAAACTGCAGCAGCATCCAGAGGGTTCGCATTGTGACAAACTGCAGCAGCATCCAGAGGTTTCACACACTGTGACAAACTGCAGCATCATCCAGAGGGTTCACACAGTGACAAACTGCAGCAGCATCCAGAGGGTTCACACTGTGACAAACTGCAGCAGCATCCAGAGGGTTCACACTGTGACAAACTGCAGCAGCATCCAGAGGGTTCACACTGTGACAAACTGCAGCAGCATCCAGAGGGTTCGCATTGTGACAAACTGCAGCAGCATCCAGAGGTTTCACACACTGTGACAAACTGCAGCATCATCCAGAGGGTTCACACTGTGGCAAACTGCAGCAGCATCCAGAGGGTTCGCATTGTGACAAACTGCAGCAGCATCCAGAGGTTTCACACACTGTGATAAACTGCAGCATCATCCAGAGGGTTCACACTGTGACACACTGCAGCAGCATCCAGAGGGTTCACACTGTGACAAACTACAGGAGCATCCAGAGGGTTCGCATTGTGACAAACTGCAGCAGCATCCAGAGGGTTCGCATTGTGACAAACTGCAGCAGCATCCAGAGGGTTCACACAGTGACAAACTGCAGCAGCATCCAGAGGGTTCACACTGTGACAAACTGCAGCAGCATCCAGAGGGTTCACACTGTGACAAACTGCAGCAGCATCCAGAGGGTTCGCATTGTGACAAACTGCAGCAGCATCCAGAGGTTTCACACACTGTGACAAACTGCAGCATCATCCAGAGGGTTCACACTGTGGCAAACTGCAGCAGCATCCAGAGGGTTCGCATTGTGACAAACTGCAGCAGCATCCAGAGGTTTCACACACTGTGATAAACTGCAGCATCATCCAGAGGGTTCACACTGTGGCAAACTGCAGCAGCATCCAGAGGGTTCACACTGTGACAAATTGCAGCAGCATCCAGAGGGTTCACACTGTGACAAACTGCAGTAGCATCCACAGGCTTGACACACTGTGAAAAACTGCAGCAGCATCCAGAGGTTTCATTCTGTGACAAACTGCAGCAGCATCCAGAGTGTGCACACTGTGACAAACTGCAGCATCCAGAGGGTTCACACATTGTGACAAATTGCAGCAGCATCCGGAGGGTTCACACTGTTACAAACTGCAGCAGCATCCAGAGGGATCACATTGTGACAAACTACAGCAGCATCCAGAGGGTTAACACTGTGACAAACTGCAGCAGCATCCAGAGGTTTCACACTGTGACAAACTGCATGAGCATCCAGAGGGTTGACACTGTGCCAAATTGTATCAGGATCCAGAAGGTTCGGACAGTGACAAACTGCAGCAGCATCCAGAGGGTTCACACTGTGACAAACTGCAGCAGCATCCAGAAGGTTCGCATTGTGACAAACTGCAGTAGCACCAGAGGTTTCACACACTGTGACAATCTGCAGCAGCATCCAGAGGGTTCACACTGTGACAAACTGCAGCAGCGTCCAGAGGGTTCACACTGTGACAAACTGCAGCAGCATCCAGAGGGTTCGCATTGTGACAAACTACAGCAGCATCCAGAGGGTTAACACTGTGACAAACTGCAGCAGCATCCAGAGGTTTCACACTGTGACAAACTGCATGAGCATCCAGAGGGTTGACACTGTGACAAACTGCAGCAGCATCCAGAGGGTTCGGACAGTGACAAACTGCAGCAGCATCCAGAGGGTTCACACTGTGACAAACTGCAGCAGCATCCAGAGGGTTCACACTGTGACAAACTGCAGCAGCATCCAGAAGGTTCGCATTGTGACAAACTGCAGTAGCACCAGAGGTTTCACACACTGTGACAATCTGCAGCAGCATCCAGAGGGTTCACACTGTGACAAACTGCAGCAGCATCCAGAGGGTTCGCATTGTGACAAACTGCAGCAGCATCCAGTGGTTTCACACACTGTGACAAACTGCAGCAGCATCCAGATGGTTCACACTGTGACAAACTGCAGCAGCATCCAGAGGGTTCGCATTGTGACAAACTGCAGCAGCATCCAGAGGTTTCACACACTGTGACAAACTGCAGCAGCATCCAGAGGGTTCACACTGTGACAAATTGCAGCAGCATCCAGAGGGTTCACACTGTGACAAACTGCAGCAGCATCCACAGGCTTCACACACTGTGAAAAACTGCAGCAGCATCCAGAGGGTTCACACTGTGACAAACTGCAGCAGCATCCAGAGGATTCACACTGTGACAAACTGCAGCATCATCCAGCGGGTTCACACTACAAGCTGCAGCAGCATCCAGAGGGTTTACACTGTGACAAACTGCAGCAGAATTCAGAGGCTTCACACTGTGACAGACTGCAGCAGCATCCAGAGGGTTCGCATTGTGACAAACTGCAGCAGCATCCAGAGGTTTCACACACTGTGACAAACTGCAGCAGCATCCAGAGGGTTCACACTGTGACAAACTGCAGCAGCGTCCAGAGGGTTCACACTGTGACAAACTGTGGCAGCAACCAGAGGGTTCACACTGTGACAAACTGCAGCAGCATCCAGAGGGTTCGCATTGTGACAAACTGCAGCAGCATCCAGAGGTTTCACACACTGTGAAAAACTGCAGCAGCATCCAGAGGGTTCACACTGTGACAAACTGCAGCAGCATCCAGAGGATTCACACTGTGACAAACTGCAGCATCATCCAGAGGGTTCACATTACAAACTGCAGCATCATCCAGCGGGTTCACACTACAAGCTGCAGCAGCATCCAGAGGGTTCACACTGTGACAAACTGCAGCAGAATTCAGAGGCTTCACACTGTGACAGACTGCAGCAGCATCCAGAGGGTTCGCATTGAGACAAACTGCAGCAGCATCCAGAGGTTTCACACACTGTGACAAACTGCAGCCGCATCCAGAGGGTTCACACTGTGACAAACTGCAGCAGCATCCAGAGTGTTCACACTGTGACAGACTGCAGCAGCATCCAGAGGGTTCACACTGTGACAGACTGCAGCAGCATCCAGAGGGTTCACACTGTGACAAACTGCAGCAGCATCCAGAGGGTTCGCATTGTGACAAACTGCAGCAGCATCCAGAGGTTTCACACACTGTGACAAACTGCAGCAGCATCCAGAGGGTTCACACTGTGACAGACTGCAGCAGCATCCAGAGGGTTCACACTGTGACAAACTGCAGCAGGATCCAGAGGGTTCACACTGTTCTAACTGCAGCAGCATCCAGAGGGTTCACACTGCGATCAACTGCGGCAGCATCCAGTGGGTTCACAATGTGACAATCTGCAGCAGCATGCAGAGAGTTCACACTGCGACAAACTGCAGCAGCATCCAGAGTGTTCACTCACTGTGACAAACTGCAGCAGCATCCAGAGGGTTCACACTGTGATGAACTGCAGCAACATCCAGTGGGTTCACAGTGTGATAAACCGCAGCAGCATCCACAGGTTTCACACTGTGACGAACTGCGGCAGCATCCAGTGGGTTCACACTGTGACAAACTGCAGCAGCATCCAGAGGGTTCACATTGTGACAAACTGCAGCAGCATCCAGTGGGTTCACACACTGTGACAAACTGCAGCAGCATCCAGAGGTTTCACACACTGTGACAAACTGCAGCAGCATCCAGAGGGTTCACACTGTGACAAATTGCAGCAGCATCCAGAGGGTTCACACTGTGACAAACTGCAGCAGCATCCACAGGCTTCACACACTGTGAAAAACTGCAGCAGCATCCAGAGGGTTCACACTGTGACAAACTGCAGCAGCATCCAGAGGATTCACACTGTGACAAACTGCAGCATCATCCAGAGGGTTCACACTACAAACTGCAGCATCATCCAGCGGGTTCACACTACAAGCTGCAGCAGCATCCAGAGGGTTCACACTGTGACAAACTGCAGCAGAATTCAGAGGCTTCACACTGTGACAGACTGCAGCAGCATCCAGAGGGTTCACACTGTGACAAACTGCAGCAGCATCCAGAGGGTTCGCACTATGACAAACTGCAGCAGCATCCAGAGGTTTCACACACTGTGACAAACTGCAGCAGCATCCAGAGGGTTCACACTGTGACAATCTGCAGCAGCATCCACAGGCTTCACACACTGTGAAAAACTGCCGCAGCATCCAGAGGGTTCACACTGTGACAAACTGCAGCAGCATCCAGAGGGTTCACACTGTGACAAACTGCAGCATCATCCAGAGGGTTCACACTACAAACTGCAGCATCATCCAGCGGGTTCACACTCCAAGCTGCAGCAGCATCCAGAGGGTTCACACTGTGACAAACTGCAGCAGAATTCAGAGTCTTCACACTGTGACAGATTGCAGCAGCATCCAGAGGGTTCGCATTGTGACAAACTGCAGCAGCATCCAGAGGTTTCACACACTGTGACAAACTGCAGCAGCATCCAGAGGGTTCACACTGTGACAAACTGCAGCAGCATCCAGAGTGTTCACACTGTGACAGACTGCAGCAGCATCCAGAGGGTTCACACTGTGACAGACTGCAGCAGCATCCAGAGGGTTCACACTGTGACAAACTGCAGCAGCATCCAGAGGGTTCGCATTGTGACAAACTGCAGCAGCATCCAGAGGTTTCACACACTGTGACAAACTGCAGCAGCATCCAGAGGGTTCACACTGTGACAGACTGCAGCAGCATCCAGAGGGTTCACACTGTGACAAACTGCAGCAGCATCCAGAGTGTTCACACTGTGACAAACTGCAGCAGCATCCAGAGGGTTCACACTGTGACAAACTGTAGCAGCATCCAGAGGGTTCACACTGTGACAAACTGCAGCAGCATCCAGAGGGTTCACACTGTGACAAACTGCAGCAGCATCCAGAGGGTTCGCATTGTGACAAACTGCAGCAGCATCCAGAGGTTTCACACACTGTGACAAACTGCAGCAGGATCCAGAGGGTTCACACTGTTCTAACTGCAGCAGCATCCAGAGGGTTCACACTGTGACAAACTGCAGCAGGATCCAGAGGGTTCACACTGTTCTAACTGCAGCAGCATCCAGAGTGTTCACACTTTGACAAACCGCAGCAGCATCCAGAGGGTTCACACTGAGACAAATGGCAGCAGCATCCAGAGGTTTCACACTGTGCCAAACTGCAGCAGGATCCAGAAGGTTCGGACAGTGACACACTGCAGCAGCATCCAGAGGGTTCACACTGTGACAAACTACAGGAGCATCCAGAGGGTTTACACTGTGACAAACTGCAGCAGCATCCAGCGTGTTCACACTGTGACAAACTGCAGCAGCATCCAGAGGGTTCACACTGTGACAATCTGCAGCAGCATCCACAGGCTTCACACACTGTGAAAAACTGCCGCAGAATCCAGAGGGTTCACACTGTGACAAACTGCAGCAGCATCCAGAGGGTTCACACTGTGACAAACTGCAGCATCATCCAGAGGGTTCACACTACAAACTGCAGCATCATCCAGCGGGTTCACACTACAAGCTGCAGCAGCATCCAGAGGGTTCACACTGTGACAAACTGCAGCAGAATTCAGAGTCTTCACACTGTGACAGATTGCAGCAGCATCCAGGGGGTTCGCATTGTGACAAATTGCAGCAGCATCCAGAGGTTTCACACACTGTGACAAACTGCAGCAGCATCCAGAGGGTTCACACTGTGACAAACTGCAGCAGCATCCAGAGTGTTCACACTGTGACAGACTGCAGCAGCATCCAGAGGGTTCACACTGTGACAGACTGCAGCAGCATCCAGAGGGTTCACACTGTGACAAACTGCAGCAGCATCCAGAGGGTTCGCATTGTGACAAACTGCAGCAGCATCCAGAGGTTTCACACACTGTGACAAACTGCAGCAGCATCCAGAGGGTTCACACTGTGACTAACTGCAGCAGCATCCAGAGTGTTCACACTGTGACAGACTGCAGCAGCATCCAGAGGGTTCACATTGTGACAAACTGCAACAGCATCCAGAGTGTTCACACTGTGACAGACTGCAGCAGCATCCAGAGGGTTCACACTGTGACAAACTGCAGCAGCATCCAGAGTGTTCACACTGTGACAAACTGCAGCAGCATCCAGAGGGTTCACACTGTGACAAACTGCAGCAGCATCCAGAGGGTTCACACTGTGACAAACTGCAGCAGCATCCAGAGGTTTCACACTGTGACAAACTGCAGCAGCATCCAGAGTGTTCACACTGTGACAAACTGCAGCAGCATCCAGAGGGTTCACACTGTGACAAACTGCAGCAGCATCCAGAGGGTTCACACTGTGACAAACTGCAGCAGCATCCAGAGGGTTCGCATTGTGACAAACTGCAGCAGCATCCAGAGGTTTCACACACTGTGACAAACTGCAGCAGCATCCAGAGGGTTCACACTGTGACAGACTGCAGCAGCATCCAGAGGGTTCACACTGTGACAAACTGCAGCAGGATCCAGAGGGTTCACACTGTTCGAACTGCAGCAGCATCCAGAGGGTTCACACTGTGACAGACTGCAGCAGCATCCAGAGTGTTCACACTGTGACAAACTGCAGCAGCATCCAGAGGGGTCGCATTGTGACAAACCGCAGCAGCATCCAGAGGGTTCACACTGTGACAAACTGCAGCAGCATCCAGAGGGGTCGCATTGTGACAAACCGCAGCAGCATCCAGAGGGTTCACACTGTGACAAACTGCAGCAGCATCCAGAGGGTTCACACTGTGACAAACCGCAGCAGCATCCAGAGGGTTCACACTGTGACAAACAGCGGCAGCATCCAGAGGGTTCACACTGTGACAGACTGCATCAGCATCCAGAGGGTTCACACTGAGACAAACTGCAGCAGCATCCAGAGGGTTCACACTGTGACAAACAGCGGCAGCATCCAGAGGGTTCACACTGTGACAAACTGCAGCAGCATCCAGAGGGTTCACACTGAGACAAATGGCAGCAGCATCCAGAGGGTTCACACTGTGACAAACTGCATGAGCATCCAAAGGGTTCACACTGTGACAAACTGCAGCAGCATCCAGAGGGTTCACACTGTGACAAAGTGCAGCAGCATCCAGAGTGTTCACACACTGTGACAAACTGCAGCAGCATCCAGAGGGTTCACACTGAGACAATTGGCAGCAGCATCCAGAGGGTTCACACTGTGACAAACTGCAGCAGCATCCAGAGGGTTCACGCTGTGACAAACCGCAGCAGCATCCAGAGGGTTCACACTGTGACAAACTGCAGCAGCATCCAGAGGGTTCACACTGAGACAAATGGCAGCAGCATCCAGAGGGTTCACACTGTGACAAACAGCATGAGCTTCCAAAGGGTTCACACTGTGACAAACTGCAGCAGCATCCAGAGGGTTCACACTGAGACAATTGGCAGCAGCATCCAGAGGGTTCACACTGTGCCAAACTGCAGCAGGATCCAGAAGGTTCGGACAGTGACACACTGCAGCAGCATCCAGAGGGTTCACACTGTGACAAACTACAGGAGCATCCAGAGGGTTTACACTGTGACAAACTGCAGCAGCATCCAGAGGGTTCACACTGTGACAAACTGCAGCAGCATCCAGAAGGTTCGCATTGTGACAAACTGCAGCAGCATCCAGAGGGTTCACACAGTGACAAACTGCAGCAGCATCCAGAGGGTTCACACTGTGACAAACTGCAGCAGCATCCAGAGGGTTCACACTGTGACAAACTGCAGCAGCATCCAGAGGGTTCGCATTGTGACAAACTGCAGCAGCATCCAGAGGTTTCACACACTGTGACAAACTGCAGCATCATCCAGAGGGTTCACACTGTGGCAAACTGCAGCAGCATCCAGAGGGTTCGCATTGTGACAAACTGCAGCAGCATCCAGAGGTTTCACACACTGTGATAAACTGCAGCATCATCCAGAGGGTTCACACTGTGGCAAACTGCAGCAGCATCCAGAGGGTTCACACTGTGACAAATTGCAGCAGCATCCAGAGGGTTCACACTGTGACAAACTGCAGTAGCATCCACAGGCTTCACACACTGTGAAAAACTGCAGCAGCATCCAGAGGTTTCATTCTGTGACAAACTGCAGCAGCATCCAGAGTGTGCACACTGTGACAAACTGCAGCATCCAGAGGGTTCACACACTGTGACAAATTGCAGCAGCATCCGGAGGGTTCACACTGTTACAAACTGCAGCAGCATCCAGAGGGATCACATTGTGACAAACTACAGCAGCATCCAGAGGGTTAACACTGTGACAAACTGCAGCAGCATCCAGAGGTTTCACACTGTGACAAACTGCATGAGCATCCAGAGGGTTGACACTGTGCCAAATTGTATCAGGATCCAGAAGGTACGGACAGTGACAAACTGCAGCAGCATCCAGAGGGTTCACACTGTGACAAACTGCAGCAGCATCCAGAAGGTTCGCATTGTGACAAACTGCAGTAGCACCAGAGGTTTCACACACTGTGACAATCTGCAGCAGCATCCAGAGGGTTCACACTGTGACAAACTGCAGCAGCGTCCAGAGGGTTCACACTGTGACAAACTGCAGCAGCATCCAGTGGTTTCACACTGTGAGAAACTGCAGCAGCATCCAGAGGGTTCGCATTGTGACAAACTGCAGCAGCATCCAGAGGTTTCACACACTGTGACAAATTGCAGCAGCATCCAGAGGGTTCACACTGTGACAAATTGCAGCAGCATCCAGAGGGTTCACACTGTGACAAACTGCAGCAGCATCCACAGGCTTCACACTGTGACAAACTGCAGCAGCATCCAGAGGATTCACACTGTGACAAACTGCAGCATCATCCAGAGGATTCACACTACAAACTGCAGCATCATCCAGCGGGTTCACACTACAAGCTGCAGCAGTATCCAGAGGGTTCACACTGTGACAAACTGCAGCAGAATTCAGAGGCTTCACACTGTGACAGACTGCAGCAGCATCCAGAGGGTTCGCATTGTGACAAACTGCAACAGCATCCAGAGGTTTCACACACTGTGACAAACTGCAGCAGCATCCAGAGGGTTCACACTGTGACAAACTGCAGTAGCATCCACAGGCTTCACACACTGTGAAAAACTGCAGCAGCATCCAGAGGTTTCATTCTGTGACAAACTGCAGCAGCATCCAGAGTGTGCACACTGTGACAAACTGCAGCATCCAGAGGGTTCACACACTGTGACAAATTGCAGCAGCATCCGGAGGGTTCACACTGTTACAAACTGCAGCAGCATCCAGAGGGATCACATCGTGACAAACTACAGCAGCATCCAGAGGGTTAACACTGTGACAAACTGCAGCAGCATCCAGAGGTTTCACACTGTGACAAACTGCATGAGCATCCAGAGGGTTGACACTGTGCCAAATTGTATCAGGATCCAGAAGGTTCGGACAGTGACAAACTGCAGCAGCATCCAGAGGGTTCACACTGTGACAAACTGCAGCAGCATCCAGAGGGTTCGCATTGTGACAAACTGCAGCAGCATTCAGAGGTTTCACACACTGTGATAAACTGCAGCAGCATCCAGAGGGTTCACACTGTGACAAACTGCAGCAGGATCCAGAGGGTTCACACTGTGACAAACTGCAGCAGGATCCAGAGGGTTCACACTGTGATAAACTGCAGCAGCATCCAGAGACTTCACACTGTGATCAACTGCAGCAGCATCCAGAGGTTTCACACACTGTGAAAAACTGCAGCAGCATCCAGAGGGTTCACAATGTGACAAACTGCAGCAGCATCCAGAGGGTTCACACTGCGACAAACTGCAGCAGCATCCAGAGGGTTCACACTTTGACAAACTGCAACATCATCCAGAGGGTTCGCACTGCGACAAACTGCAGCAGCATCCAGAGTGTTCACTCACTGTGACAAACTGCAGCAGCATCCAGAGGGTTCACACTGTGATGAACTGCAGCAGCATCCAGTGGGTTCACAGTGTGACAAACTGCAGCAGCACCCAGAGGGTTCACACTGTGATGAACTGCAGCAGCATCCAGAGGGTTCACACTGTGACAAACTGCAGCAGCATCCAGAGTGTTCACACTGTGATAAACCGCAGCAGCATCCACAGGTTTCACACTGTGACGAACTGCGGCAGCATCCAGTGGGTTCACACTGTGACAAACTGCAGCAGCATCCAGAGGGTTCACACTGTGACAAACTGCAGCAGCATCCAGAGGGTTCACACTGTGACAAACTGCAGCAGCATCCAGAGGGTTCACACACTGTGACAAACCGCAGCAGGATCCAGAATGTTCGCATTGTGACAAACTGCAGCAGCACCAGAGGTTTCACACTGTGACAAACTGCAGCAGCATCCAGAGGGTTCACACTGTGACAAACTGCAGCAGTATCCAGAGGGTTCACACTGTGACAAACTGCAGCAGCATCCAGAGGGTTCACACTGTGACAAACTGCAGCAGCATCCAGATGGTTCACCATGTGACAAACTGCAGCAGCATCCAGATGGTTCACCATGTGACAAACTGCAGCATCATCCAGAGTGTTTACACGGTGACAAACTGCAGCAGCATCCAGAGGGTTCGCATTGTGACAAACTGCAGCAGCATCCAGAGGTTTCACACACTGTGACAAACTGCAGCAGCATCCAGAGGGTTCACACTGTGACAAACTGCAGCAGAATCCAGAGTGTTCACACTGTGACAAACTGCAGCAGCATCCAGAGGGTTCACACTGTGACAAACAGCAGCAGCATCCAGAGGGTTCACACTTAGATAAACTGCAGCAGCATCCAGAGTGTTCATACTGTGACAAACTGCAGCAGCATCCAGAGGGTTCACACTGTGACAGACTGCAGCAGCATCCAGAGGGTTCACACTGTGACAAACTGCAGCAGCATCCAGAGGGTTCGCATTGTGACAAACTGCAGCAGCATCCAGAGGTTTCACACACTGTGACAAACTGCAGCAGCATCCAGAGGGTTCACACTGTTACAAACTGCAGCAGCATCCAGAGTGTTCACACTGTGACAAACTGCAGCAGCATCCAGAGGCTTCACACTGTGACAAACAGCAGCAGCATCCAGAGGGTTCACACTTAGATAAACTGCAGCAGCATCCAGAGTGTTCACACTGTGACAAACTGCAGCAGCATCCAGAGGGTTCACACTGTGACAAATTGCAGGAGCATCCAGAGGGTTCACACTGTCAGAAACTGCAGCAGCATCCAGAGGGTTCACACATTGTGACAAACTGCAGCAGCATCCAGAGGGCTCACACTGTGATAAACTGCAGCAGCATCCAGAGGGTTCCCACTGTGACAAACTGCAGCAGCATCCTGAGGGTTCACACTGTGACAAACTGCAGCAGCATCCAGAGGGTTCACACTGTGACAAACGGCAGCAGCATCCAGAGGGTTCACACTGTGACAAACTGCAGCATCATCCAGGGGGTTAACACTGTGACAAACTGCAGGAGCATCCAGAGGTTCACACTGTGACAAACTGCAGGAGCATCCAGAGGGTTCACACTGTGACAAACTGCAGCAGCATCCAGAGTGTTCACTCTGTGACAAACTGCAGCAGCATCCAGAACGTTCACACTGTGATGAACTGCAGCAGCATCCAGTGGGTTCACACTGTGACAAACTGCAGCAGCATCCAGAGGTTTCATACACTGTGACAAACTGCAGCAGCACCCAGAGGGTTCACACTGTGACAAACTGCAGCAGCATCCACAGGTTTCACACTGTGATCAACTGCGGCAGCATCCAGTGGGTTCACACTGTGACAAACTGCAGCAGCATCCAGAGCGTTCACACTGCGACAAACTGCAACAGCATCCAGAGGTTTCACACACTGTGACAAACTGCAGCAGCATCCAGAGGGTTCACACTGTGACAAACTGCAGCAGCATCCAGAGTGTTCACACTGTGACAAACTGCAGCAGCATCCAGAGGGTTCACACTGTGACAAACTGCAGGAGCATCCAGAGGGTTCACACTGTGACAAATTGCAGCAGCATCCAGAGGTTCACACTGTGACAAACTGCAGCAGCATCCAGAGGGTTCACACACTGTGACAAATTGCAGCAGCATCCAGAGGGTTCACACTGTCACAAACTGCAGCAGCATCCAGAGGGATCACATTGTGAAAAACTACAGCAGCATCCAGAGGGTTAACACTGTGACAAACTGCTGCAGCATCCAGAGGGTTCACACTGTGACAAACTACAGGAGCATCCAGAGGGTTTAACACTGTGACAAACTGCAGCAGCATCCAGAGGGTTCACACTGTGACAAACTGCAGCAGCATCCAGAGTGTTCACACTGTGACAAACTGCAGCAGCATCAAGAGGGTTCACACTTTGACAAACTGGAGCAGCATCCAGAGGGTTCGTACTGTGACAATCTGCAGCAGCATCCAGAGTGTTCACACACTGTGACAAACTGCAGCAGCATCCAGAGGGTACACACTGTGACGAACTGCAGCAGCATCCAGTGGGTTCACACTGTGACAAACTGCAGCAGCATCCAGAGGTTTCATACACTGTGACAAACTGCAGCAGCACCCAGAGGGTTCACACTGTGACAAACTGCAGCAGCATCCACAGGTTTCACACTGTGATCAACTGCGGCAGCATCCAGTGGGTTCACACTGTGACAAACTGCAGCAGCATCCAGAGCGTTCACACTGCGACAAACTGCAACAGCATCCAGAGGTTTCACACACTGTGACAAACTGCAGCAGCATCCAGAGGGTTCACACTGTGACAAACTGCAGCAGCATCCAGAGGGTTCACACTGTGACAGACTGCAGCAGCATCCAGAGGGTTCACACTGTGACAGACTGCAGCAGCATCCAGAGGGTTCGCATTGTGACAAACTGCAGCAGCATCCAGAGGTTTCACACACTGTGACAAACTGCAGCAGCATCCAGATGGTTCACACTGTGACAGGCTGCAGCAGCATCCAGAGGGTTCACACTGTGACAAACTGCAGCTGGATCCAGAGGGTTCACACTGTTCTAACTGCAGCAGCATCCAGAGACTTCACACTGTGATCAACTGCGGCAGCATCCAGTAGGTTCACACTGTGACAAACTGCAGCAGCATCCAGAGGGTTCACACTGTGACAAACGGCAGCAGCATCCAGAGGGTTCACACTGTGACAAACTGCAGCATCATCCAGGGGGTTAACACTGTGACAAACTGCAGGAGCATCCAGAGGTTCACACTGTGACAAACTGCAGGAGCATCCAGAGGTTCACACTGTGACAAACTGCAGCAGCATCCAGAGTGTTCACTCTGTGACAAACTGCAGCAGCATCCAGAGGGTTCACACTGTGACAAATTGCAGCAGCATCCAGAGGGTTCACACTGTGACAAACTGCAGCAGCATCCAGAGGGTTCACACACTGTGACAAATTGCAGCAGCATCCAGAGGGTTCACACTGTCACAAACTGCAGCAGCATCCAGAGGGATCACATTGTGACAAACTACAGCAGCATCCAGAGGGTTAACACTGTGACAAACTGCTGCAGCATCCAGAGGGTTCACACTGTGACAAACTACAGGAGCATCCAGAGGGTTTAACACTGTGACAAACTGCAGCGGCATCCAGAGGGTTCACACTGTGACAAACTGCAGCAGCATCCAGAGTGTTCACACTGTGACAAACTGCAGCAGCATCAAGAGGGTTCACACTTTGACAAACTGCAGCAGCATCCAGAGGGTTCGCACTGTGACAATCTGCAGCAGCATCCAGAGTGTTCACACACTGTGACAAACTGCAGCAGCATCCAGAACGTTCACACTGTGACGAACTGCAGCAGCATCCAGTGGGTTCACACTGTGACAAACTGCAGCAGCATCCAGAGGTTTCATACACTGTGACAAACTGCAGCAGCACCCAGAGGGTTCACACTGTGACAAACTGCAGCAGCATCCACAGGTTTCACACTGTGATCAACTGCGGCAGCATCCAGTGGGTTCACACTGTGACAAACTGCAGCAGCATCCAGAGCGTTCACACTGCGACAAACTGCAACAGCATCCAGAGGTTTCACACACTGTGACAAACTGCAGCAGCATCCAGAGGGTTCACACTGTGACAAACTGCAGCAGCATCCAGAGTGTTCACACTGTGACAAACTGCAGCAGCATCCAGAGGGTTCACACTGTGACAAACTGCAGGAGCATCCAGAGGGTTCACACTGTGACAAATTGCAGCAGCATCCAGAGGTTCACACTGTGACAAACTGCAGCAGCATCCAGAGGGTTCACACACTGTGACAAACTGCAGCAGCATCCAGAGGGTTCACACACTGTGACAAATTGCAGCAGCATCCAGAGGGTTCACACTGTCACAAACTGCAGCAGCATCCAGAGGGATCACATTGTGACAAACTACAGCAGCATCCAGAGGGTTAACACTGTGACAAACTGCTGCAGCATCCAGAGGGTTCACACTGTGACAAACTACAGGAGCATCCAGAGGGTTTAACACTGTGACAAACTGCAGCGGCATCCAGAGGGTTCACACTGTGACAAACTGCAGCAGCATCAAGAGGGTTCACACTTTGACAAACTGCAGCAGCATCCAGAGGGTTCGCACTGTGACAATCTGCAGCAGCATCCAGAGTGTTCACACACTGTGACAAACTGCAGCAGCATCCAGAACGTTCACACTGTGACGAACTGCAGCAGCATCCAGTGGGTTCACACTGTGACAAACTGCAGCAGCATCCAGAGGTTTCATACACTGTGACAAACTGCAGCAGCACCCAGAGGGTTCACACTGTGACAAACTGCAGCAGCATCCACAGGTTTCACACTGTGATCAACTGCGGCAGCATCCAGTGGGTTCACACTGTGACAAACTGCAGCAGCATCCAGAGCGTTCACACTGCGACAAACTGCAACAGCATCCAGAGGTTTCACACACTGTGACAAACTGCAGCAGCATCCAGAGGGTTCACACTGTGACAAACTGCAGCAGCATCCAGAGTGTTCACACTGTGACAAACTGCAGCAGCATCCAGAGGGTTCACACTGTGACAAACTGCAGGAGCATCCAGAGGGTTCACACTGTGACAAATTGCAGCAGCATCCAGAGGTTCACACTGTGACAAACTGCAGCAGCATCCAGAGGGTTCACACACTGTGACAAATTGCAGCAGCATCCAGAGGGTTCACACTGTCACAAACTGCAGCAGCATCCAGAGGGATCACATTGTGAAAAACTACAGCAGCATCCAGAGGGTTAACACTGTGACAAACTGCTGCAGCATCCAGAGGGTTCACACTGTGACAAACTGCAGGAGCATCCAGAGGGTTCACACTGTGACAAATTGCAGCAGCATCCAGAGGTTCACACTGTGACAAACTGCAGCAGCATCCAGAGGGTTCACACACTGTGACAAATTGCAGCAGCATCCAGAGGGTTCACACTGTGACAAACTGCAGGAGCATCCAGAGGGTTCACACTGTGACAAACTACAGGAGCATCCAGAGGGTTTAACACTGTGACAAACTGCAGCAGCATCCAGAGTGTTCACACTTTGACAAACTGCAGCAGCATCCAGAGGTTTCATACACTGTGACAAACTGCAGCAGCACCCAGAGGGTTCACACTGTGACAAACTGCAGCAGCATCCACAGGTTTCACACTGTGATCAACTGCGGCAGCATCCAGTGGGTTCACACTGTGACAAACTGCAGCAGCATCCAGAGCGTTCACACTGCGACAAACTGCAACAGCATCCAGAGGTTTCACACACTGTGACAAACTGCAGCAGCATCCAGAGGGTTCACACTGTGACAAACTGCAGCAGCATCCAGAGGGTTCACACTGTGACAGACTGCAGCAGCATCCAGAGGGTTCGCACTGCGACAAACTGCAGCAGCATCCAGAGTGTTCACTCACTGTGACAAACTGCAGCAGCATCCAGAGGGTTCACACTGTGATGAACTGCAGCAGCATCCAGTGGGTTCACAGTGTGACAAACTGCAGCAGCACCCAGAGGGTTCACACTGTGATGAACTGCAGCAGCATCCAGAGGGTTCACACTGTGACAAACTGCAGCAGCATCCAGAGTGTTCACACTGTGATAAACCGCAGCAGCATCCACAGGTTTCACACTGTGACGAACTGCGGCAGCATCCAGTGGGTTCACACTGTGACAAACTGCAGCAGCATCCAGAGGGTTCACACTGTGACAAACTGCAGCAGCATCCAGGGGGTTCACACTGTGACAAACTGCAGCAGCATCAAGAGGGTTCACACTTTGACAAACTGGAGCAGCATCCAGAGGGTTCGTACTGTGACAATCTGCAGCAGCATCCAGAGTGTTCACACACTGTGACAAAAAGCAGCAGCATCCAGAGGGTTCACACTGTGACGAACTGCAGCAGCATCCAGTGGGTTCACACTGTGACAAACTGCAGCAGCATCCAGAGGTTTCATACACTGTGACAAACTGCAGCAGCACCCAGAGGGTTCACACTGTGACAAACTGCAGCAGCATCCACAGGTTTCACACTGTGATCAACTGCGGCAGCATCCAGTGGGTTCACACTGTGACAAACTGCAGCAGCATCCAGAGCGTTCACACTTTGACAAACTGGAGCAGCATCCAGAGGGTTCGTACTGTGACAATCTGCAGCAGCATCCAGAGTGTTCACACACTGTGACAAACTGCAGCAGCATCCAGAGGGTTCACACTGCGACAAACTGCAACAGCATCCAGAGGTTTCACACACTGTGACAAACTGCAGCAGCATCCAGAGTGTTCACACTGTGACAAACTGCAGCAGCATCCAGAGGGTTCACACTGTGACAGACTGCAGCAGCATCCAGAGGGTTCACACTGTGACAGACTGCAGCAGCATCCAGAGGGTTCACACTGTTACAAACTGCAGCAGCATCCAGAGGGTTCGCATTGTGACAAACTGCAGCAGCATCCAGAGGTTTCACACACTGTGACAAACTGCAGCAGCATCCAGATGGTTCACACTGTGACAGGCTGCAGCAGCATCCAGAGGGTTCACACTGTGACAAACTGCAGCAGGATCCAGAGGGTTCACACTGTTCTAACTGCAGCAGCATCCAGAGACTTCACACTGTGATCAACTGCGGCAGCACCCAGTAGGTTCACAATGTGACAATCTGCAGCAGCATCCAGAGAGTTCACACTGCGACAAACTGCAGCAGCATCCAGAGGGTTCACACTTTGACAAACTGCAACATCATCCAGAGGGTTCGCACTGCGACAAACTGCAGCAGCATCCAGAGTGTTCACTCACTGTGACAAACTGCAGCAGCATCCAGAGGGTTCACACTGTGATGAACTGCAGCAGCATCCAGAGGGTTCACAGTGTGACAAACTGCAGCAGCACCCAGAGGGTTCACACTGTGATGAACTGCAGCAGCATCCAGAGGGTTCACACTGTGACAAACTGCAGCAGCATCCAGAGTGTTCACACTGTGATAAACCGCAGCAGCATCCACAGGTTTCACACTGTGACGAACTGCGGCAGCATCCAGTGGGTTCACACTGTGACAAACTGCAGCAGCATCCAGAGGGTTCACACTGTGACAAACTGCAGCAGCATCCAGAGGGTTCACACTGTGACAAACTGCAGCAGCATCCAGAGGGTTCACACACTGTGACAAACCGCAGCAGGATCCAGAAGGTTCGCATTGTGACAAACTGCAGCAGCACCAGAGGTTTCACACTGTGACAAACTGCAGCAGCATCCAGAGGATTCACACTGTGACAAACTGCAGCAGTATCCAGAGGGTTCACACTGTGACAAACTGCAGCAGCATCCAGAGGGTTCACACTGTGACAAACTGCAGCAGCACCAGAGGTTTCACACTGTGACAAACTGAAGCAGCATCCAGAGGATTCACACTGTGACAAACTGCAGCAGTATCCAGAGGGTTCACACTGTGACAAACTGCAGCAGTATCCAGAGGGTTCACACTGTGACAAACTGCAGCAGCATCCAGAGTGTTCACACTGTGACAAACTGCAGCAGCATCTAGAGGGTTCACACTGTGACAAACTGCAGCAGCGTCCAGAGGGTTCACACTGTGACAAACTGCAGCAGCATCCAGAGGGTTCACCATGTGACAAACTGCAGCATCATCCAGAGTGTTTACACTGTGACAAACTGCAGCAGCATCCAGAGGGTTCGCATTGTGACAAACTGCAGCAGCATCTAGAGGGTTCGCATTGTGACAAACTGCAGCAGCATCCAGAGGTTTCACACACTGTGACAAACTGCAGCAGCATCCAGAGGGTTCACACTGTGACAAACTGCAGCAGCATCCAGAGTGTTCACACTGTGACAAACTGCAGCAGCATCCAGAGGGTTCACACTGTGACAAACAGCAGCAGCATCCAGAGGGTTCTCACTTAGATAAACTGCAGCAGCATCCAGAGTGTTCACACTGTGACAAACTGCAGCAGCATCCAAAGGGTTCACACTGTGACAGACTGCAGCAGCATCCAGAGGGTTCACACTGTGACAAACTGCAGCAGCATCCAGAGGGTTCGCATTGTGACAAACTGCAGCAGCATCCAGAGGTTTCACACACTGTGACAAACTGCAGCAGCATCCAGAGGGTTCACACTGTTACAAACTGCAGCAGCATCCAGAGTGTTCACACTGTGACAAACTGCAGCAGCATCCAGAGGCTTCACACTGTGACAAACAGCAGCAGCATCCAGAGGGTTCACACTTAGATAAACTGCAGCAGCATCCAGAGTGTTCACACTGTGACAAACTGCAGCAGCATCCAGAGGGTTCACACTGTGACAAATTTCAGGAGCATCCAGAGGGTTCACACTGTCAGAAACTGCAGCAGCATCCAGAGGGTTCACACAGTGTGACAAACTGCAGCAGCATCCAGAGGGTTCACACTGTGATAAACTGCAGCAGCATCCAGAGGGTTCCCACTGTGACAAACTGCAGCAGCATCCTGAGGGTTCACACTGTGACAAACTGCAGCAGCATCCAGAGGTTCACACTGTGACAAACTGCAGCAGCATCCAGAGTGTTCACACTGTGACAAACTGCAGCAGCATCCAGAGGGTTCACACTGTGACAAACTGCAGGAGCATCCAGAGGGTTCACACTGTGACAAATTGCAGCAGCATCCAGAGGTTCACACTGTGACAAACTGCAGCAGCATCCAGAGGGTTCACACACTGTGACAAATTGCAGCAGCATCCAGAGGGTTCACACTGTCACAAACTGCAGCAGCATCCAGAGGGATCACATTGTGACAAACTACAGCAGCATCCAGAGGGTTAACACTGTGACAAACTGCAGCAGCATCCAGAGGGTTCACACTGTGACAAACTACAGGAGCATCCAGAGGGTTTAACACTGTGACAAACTGCAGCAGCATCCAGAGGGTTCACACTGTGACAAACTGCAGCAGCATCCAGAGTGTTCACACTGTGACAAACTGCAGCAGCATCAAGAGGGTTCACACTTTGACAAACTGCAGCAGCATCCACAGGGTTCGCACTGTGACAATCTGCAGCAGCATCCAGAGTGTTCACACACTGTGACAAACTGCAGCAGCATCCAGAGGGTTCACACTGTGACGAACTGCAGCAGCATCCAGTGGGTTCACACTGTGACAAACTGCAGCAGCATCCAGAGGTTTCATACACTGTGACAAACTGCAGCAGCACCCAGAGGGTTCACACTGACAAACTGCAGCAGCATCCAGAGTGTTCACACTGTGACAAACTGCAGCAGCATCCAGAGGGTTCACACTGTGACAAACTGCAGGAGCATCCAGAGGGTTCACACTGTGACAAACTGCAGCAGCATCCAGTGGTTTCACACTGTGATCAACTGCGGCAGCATCCAATGGGTTCACACTGTGACAAACTGCAGCAGCATCCAGAGCGTTCACACTGCGACAAACTGCAGCAGCATCCAGAGGGTTCACACTTTGACAAACTGCAACATCATCCAGAGGGTTCGCACTGTGACAAACTGCAGCAGCATCCAGAGTGTTCACACTGTGATGAACTGCAGCAGCATCCAGTGGGTTCACAGTGTGACAAACTGCAGCAGCACCCAGAGGGTTCACACTGTGATGAACTGCAGCAGCATCCAGAGGGTTCACACTGTGACAAACTGCAGCAGCATCCTGAGGGTTCACACTGTGATGAACTGCAGCAGCATCCAGAGGGTTCACACTGTGACAGACTGCAGCAGCATCCAGAGGGTTCACACTGTGACAGACTGCAGCAGCATCCAGAGGGTTCACACTGTGACAAACTGCAGCAGCATCCAGAGGGTTCGCATTGTGACAAACTGCAGCAGCATCCAGAGGTTTCACACACTGTGACAAACTGCAGCAGCATCCAGAGGGTTCACACTGTGACAAACTGCAGCAGCATCCAGAGTGTTCACGCTGTGACAAACTGCAGCAGCATCCAGAGGGTTCACACTGTGACAAACAGCAGCAGCATCCAGAGGGTTCACACTTAGATAAACTGCAGCAGCATCCAGAGTGTTCACACTGTGACAAACTGCAGCAGCATCCAGAGGGTTCACACTGTGGCAGACTGCAGCAGCATCCAGAGGGTTCACACTGTGACAAACTGCAGCAGCATCCAGAGGGTTCGCATTGTGACAAACTGCAGCAGCATCCAGATGTTTCACACACTGTGACAAACTGCAGCAGCATCCAGAGGGTTCACACTGTTACAAACTGCAGCAGCATCCAGAGTGTTCACACTGTGACAAACTGCAGCAGCATCCAGAGGGTTCACACTGTGACAAACAGCAGCAGCATCCAGAGGGTTCACACTTAGATAAACTGCAGCAGCATCCAGAGTGTTCACACTGTGACAAACTGCAGCAGCATCCAGAGGGTTCACACTGTGACAAATTGCAGGAGTATCCAGAGGGTTCACACTGTCACAAACTGCAGCAGCATCCAGAGGGTTCACACATTGTGACAAACTGCAGCAGCATCCAGAGGGTTCACACTGTGATACACTGCAGCAGCATCCAGTGGGTTCCCACTGTGACAAACTGCAGCAGCATCCTGAGGGTTCACACTGTGACAAACTGCAGCAGCATTCAGAGGGTTGACACTGTGACAAACTGCAGCAGCATCCAGAGGGTTCACACTGTGAAAAACTGCAGCATCATCCAGGGGGTTCACACTGTGACAAACTGCAGGAGCATCCAGAAGTTCACACTGTGACAAACTGCAGGAGCATCCAGAGTGTTCACACTGTGACAAACTGCAGCAGCATCCAGAGGGTTCACACTGTGACAAATTGCAGCAGCATCCAGAGGTTCACACTGTGACAAACTGCAGCAGCATCCAGAGGGTTCACACTGTGACAAACTGCAGGAGCATCCAGAGGGTTCACACTGTGACAAATTGCAGCAGCATCCAGAGGTTCACACTGTGACAAACTGCAGCAGCATCCAGAGGGTTCACACTGTGACAAATTGCAGCAGCTTCCAGAGGGTTCACACTGTCACAAACTGCAGCAGCATCCAGAGGGATCACATTGTGACAAACTACAGCAGCATCCAGAGGGTTAACACTGTGACAAACTGCAGCAGCATCCAGAGGGTTCACACTGTGACAAACTACAGGAGCATCCAGAGGGTTCACACTGTGACAAACTGCAGCAGCATCCAGAGGGTTCACACTGTGACAAACTGCAACAGCATCCAGAGTGTTCACACTGTGACAAACTGCAGCAGCATCAAGAGGGTTCACACTTTGACAAACTGCAGCAGCATCCAGAGGGTTCACACTGTGACAAACTGCAACAGCATCCAGAGTGTTCACACTGTGACAAACTGCAGCAGCATCCAGAGGGTTCACACTGTGACAAACTGCAACAGCATCCAGAGTGTTCACACTGTGACAAACTGCAGCAGCATCAAGAGGGTTCACACTTTGACAAACTGCAGCAGCATCCAGAGGGTTCGCACTGTGACAATCTGCAGCAGCATCCAGGGTGTTCACACACTGTGACAAACTGCAGCAGCATCCAGAGGGTTCACACTGTGACGAACTGCAGCAGCATCCAGTGGGTTCACACTGTGATAAACTGCAGCAGCATCCAGAGGTTTCATACACTGTGATAAACTGCAGCAGCACCCAGAGGGTTCACACTGTGACAAACTGCAGCAGCATCCACAGGTTTCACACTGTGATCAACTGCGGCAGCATCCAATGGGTTCACACTGTGACAAACTGCAGCAGCATCCAGAGCGTTCGCACTGCGACAAACTGCAGCAGCATCCAGAGGGTTCACACTTTGACAAACTGCAACATCATCCAGAGGGTTCGCACTGTGACAAACTGCAGCAGCATCCAGGGTGTTCACACTGTGACGAACTGCAGCAGCATCCAGTGGGTTCACAGTGTGACAAACTGCAGCAGCACCCAGAGGGTTCACACTGTGATGAACTGCAGCAGCATCCAGAGGGTTCACACTGTGACAAACTGCAGCAGCATCCAGAGGGTTCACACTGTGACGAACTGCAGCAGCATCCAGTGGGTTCACAGTGTGACAAACTGCAGCAGCACCCAGAGGGTTCACACTGTGATGAACTGCAGCAGCATCCAGAGGGTTCACACTGTGACAAACTGCAGCAGCATCCAGAGTGTTCATACTATGATAAACTGCAGCAGCATCCACAGGTTTCACACTGTGACGAACTGCGGCAGCATCCAGTGGGTTCACACTGTGACAAACTGCAGCAGCATCCAGAGGGTTCACACTGTGCCAAACTGCAGCAGGATCCAGGCGGTTCGCATTGTGACAAACTGCAGCAGCACCAGAGGTTTCATACTGTGACAAACTGCAGCAGCATCCAGAGGGTTCACACTGTGACAAACTGCAGCAGCATCCAGAGTGTTCACACTGTGACAAACTGCAGCAGCATCCAGAGATTTCACACTGTGACAAACAGCAGCAGCATCCAGAGGGTTCACACTTAGATAAACTGCAGCAGCATCCAGAGGGTTCACACTGTGACAAACTGCAGCAGCATCCAGAGGGTTCACATTGTGACAAATTGCAGGAGCATCCAGAGGGTTCACACTGCCACAAACTGCAGAAGCATCCAGAGGGTTCACACACTGTGACAAACTGCAGCAGCATCCAGAGGGTTCACACTGTGATAAACTGCAGCAGCATCCAGAGGGTTCCCACTGTGACAAACTGCAGCAGCATCCTGAGGGTTCACACTGTGACAAACTGCAGCAGCATCCAGAGGGTTCACACTGTGACAAACTGCAGCAGCATCCAGAGGGTTCACACTGTGACAAACTGCAGCATCATCCAGGGGGTTCACACTGTGACAAACTGCAGGAGCATCCAGAGTTTCACACTGTGACAAACTGCAGGAGCATCCAGAGGGTTCACACTGTGACAAACTGCAGGAGCATCCAGAGGGTTCACACTGTGACAAATTGCAGCAGCATCCAGAGGTTCACACTGTGACAAACTGCAGCAGCATCCAGAGTGTTCACACTGTGAGAAACTGCAGCAGCATCCAGAGGGTTCACACTGTGACAAACTGCATGAGCATCCAGAGGGTTCACACTGTGACAAACTGCAGGAGCATCCAGACGGTTCATACTGTGACAAATTTCAGGAGCATCCAGAGGGTTCACACTGTGACAAATTGCAGCAGCATCCAGAGGGTTCACACTGTGACAAACTGCAGCAGCATCCAGAGTGTTCACACTGTGACAAACTGCAGGAGCATCCAGAGGTTCACACTGTGACAAACTGCAGGAGCATCCAGAGGGTTCACACTGTGACAAATTGCAGCAGCATCCAGAGGGTTCACACTGTGACAAACTGCAGCAGCATCCAGAGTGTTCACACTGCGACAAACTGCAGCAGCATCCAGAGGGTTCACACTTTGACAAACTGCAACATCATCCAGAGGGTTCGCACTGTGACAAACTGCAGCAGCATCCAGAGTGTTCACACTGTGACGAACTGCAGCAGCATCCAGTGGGTTCACAGTGTGACAAACTGCAGCAGCACCCAGAGGGTTCACACTGTGATGAACTGCAGCAGCATCCAGAGGGTTCACACTGTGACAAACTGCAGCAGCATCCAGAGGGTTCACACTGTGACGAACTGCAGCAGCATCCAGTGGGTTCAATGTGTGACAAACTGCAGCAGCACCCAGAGGGTTCACGCTGTGATGAACTGCAGCAGCATCCAGAGGGTTCACACTGTGACAAACTGCAGCAGCATCCAGAGTGTTCATACTGTGATAAACTGCAGCAGCATCCACAGGTTTCACACTGTGACGAACTGCGGCAGCATCCAGTGGGTTCACACTGTGACAAAATGCAGCAGCATCGAGAGGGTTCAAACTGTGACAAACTGCAGCAGCATCCAGAGGGTTCACACTGTGCCAAACTGCAGCAGGATCCAGGCGGTTCGCATTGTGACAAACTGCAGCAGCACCAGAGGTTTCACACTGTGACAAACTGCAGCAGCATCCAGAGGGTTCACACTGTGACAAACTGCAGCAGCATCCAGAGTGTTCACACTGTGACAAACTGCAGCAGCATCCAGAGGGTTCACACTGTGACAAACAGCAGCAGCATCCAGAGGGTTCACACTTAGATAAACTGCAGCAGCATCCAGAGGGTTCACACTGTGACAAACTGCAGCAGCATCCAGAGGGTTCACATTGTGACAAATTGCAGGAGCATCCAGAGGGTTCACACTGTCACAAACTGCAGAAGCATCCAGAGGGTTCACACACTGTGACAAACTGCAGCAGCATCCAGAGGGTTCACACTGTGATAAACTGCAGCAGCATCCAGAGCGTTCAAACTGTGACAAACTGCAGCAGCATCCACAGGGTTCACACTGTGACAAACAGCAGCAGCATCCTGAGGGTTCACACTGTGACAAACTGCAGCAGCATCCAGAGGGTTCACACTGTGACAAACTGCAGCTGCATCCAGAGTGTTCGCACTGTGACACACTGCAGTAGAATCCAGAGGGTTCACACTGTGACAAACTGTATCAGCATCCAGAGGGTTCACACTGTGACAAACTGCAGCAGCATTCAGAGGGTTCACACTGTGACAAACTGCAGCAGCATCCAGAGGGTTCATACTGTGACAAACTGCAGCAGCATCCAGAGGGTTCACACTGTGACAAACAGCAGCAGCATCCAGAGGGTTCACACTGTGACACACTGCAGCAGCATCCAGAGGGTTCATACTGTGACAAACTGCAGCAGCGTCCAGAGGGTTCACACTGTGACAAACTGCAGCATCATCCAGGGGGTTCACACTGTGATAAACTGCAGGAGCATCCAGAGTTTCACACTGTGACAAACTGCAGGAGCATCCAGAGGGTTCACACTGTGACAAACTGCAGCAGCATCCAGAGTGTTCACACTGTGACAAACTGCAGCAGCATCCAGAGGGTTCACACTGTGACAAACTGCAGGAGCATCCAGAGTGTTCACACTGTGACAAATTGCAGCAGCATCCAGAGGTTCACACTGTGGCAAACTGCAGCAGCATCCAGAGTGTTCACACTGTGAGAAACTGCAGCAGCATCCAGAGGGTTCACACTGTGACAAACTGCATGAGCATCCAGAGGGTTCACACTGTGACAAACTGCAGCAGCATCCACAGGTTTCACACTGTGACGAACTGCGGCAGCATCCAGTGGGTTCACACTGTGACAAAATGCAGCAGCATCGAGAGGGTTCAAACTGTGACAAACTGCAGCAGCATCCAGAGGGTTCACACTGTGCCAAACTGCAGCAGGATCCAGGCGGTTCGCAATGTGACAAACTGCAGCAGCACCAGAGGTTTCACACTGTGACAAACTGCAGCAACATCCAGAGGGTTCACACTGTGACAAACTGCAGCAGCATCCAGAGTGTTCACACTGTGACAAACTGCAGCAGCATCCAGAGGGTTCACACTGTGACAAACAGCAGCAGCATCCAGAGGGTTCACACTTCGATAAACTGCAGCAGCATCCAGAGGGTTCACACTGTGACAAACTGCAGCAGCATCCAGAGGGTTCACATTGTGACAAATTGCAGGAGCATCCAGAGGGTTCACACTGTCACAAACTGCAGAAGCATCCAGAGGGTTCACACACTGTGACAAACTGCAGCAGCATCCAGAGGGTTCACACTGTGATAAACTGCAGCAGCATCCAGAGCGTTCAAACTGTGACAAACTGCAGCAGCATCCACAGGGTTCACACTGTGACAAACAGCAGCAGCATCCTGAGGGTTCACACTGTGACAAACTGCAGCAGCATCCAGAGGGTTCACACTGTGACAAACTGCAGCAGCATCCAGAGGGTTCACACTGTGACAAACTGCAGCATCATCCACGGGGTTCACACTGTGATAAACTGCAGGAGCATCCAGAGTTTCACACTGTGACAAACTGCAGGAACATCCAGAGGGTTCACACTGTGACAAACTGCAGCAGCATCCAGAGTGTTCACACTGTGACAAACTGCAGCAGCATCCAGAGGGTTCACACTGTGACAAACTGCAGGACCATCCAGAGGGTTCACACTGTGACAAATTGCAGCAGCATCCAGAGGTTCACACTGTGGCAAACTGCAGCAGCATCCAGAGTGTTCACACTGTGAGAAACTGCAGCAGCATCCAGAGGGTTCACACTGTGACAAACTGCATGAGCATCCAGAGGGTTCACACTGTGACAAACTGCAGGAGCATCCAGAGGTTTCACACTGTGACAAATTTCAGGAGCATCCAGAGGGTTCACACTGTGACAAATTGCAGCAGCATCCAGAGGGTTCACACTGTGACAAACAGCAGCAGCATCCAGGGGGTTCACACACTGTGACAAACTGCAGCAGCATCCAGAGTGTTCACACTGTGACAAACTGCAGGAGCATCCAGAGGTTCACACTGTGACAAACTGCAGGAGCATCCAGAGGGTTCGCACTGTGACAAACTGCAGGAGCATCCAGAGGGTTCACACTGTGACAAATTGCAGCAGCATCCAGAGTGTTCACACTGTGACAAACTGCAGGAGCATCCAGAGGGTTCACACTGTGACAAATTGCAGCAGCATCCAGAGGTTCACACTGTGACAAACTGCAGCAGCATCCAGAGTGTTCACACTGTGAGAAACTGCAGCAGCATCCAGAGGGTTCACACTGTGACAAACTGCAGGAGCATCCAGAGGGTTCACACTGTGACAAACTGCAGCAGCATCCAGAGGGTTCACACTGTGACAAATTGCAGGAGCATCCAGAGGGTTCACACTGTGACAAATTGCAGCAGCATCCAGAGGGTTCACACTGTGACAAACTGCAGCAGCATCCAGAGTCTTCACACTGTGACAAACTGCAGGAGCATCCTGAGGTTCACACTGTGACCAACTGCAGGAGCATCCAGAGGGTTCACACTGTGACAAATTGCAGCAGCGTCCAGAGGGTTCACACTGTGACAAACTGCAGCAGCATCCAGAGTGTTCACACTGTGACAAACTGCAGCAGCATCAAGAGGGTTCACACTTTGAGAAACTGCAGCAGCATCCAGAGGGTTCGCACTGTGACAATCTGCAGCAGCATCCAGAGTGTTCAAACACTGTGACAAACTGCAGCAGCATCCAGAGGGTTCACACTGTGACGAACTGCAGCAGCATCCAGTGGATTCACACTGTGATAAACTGCAGCAGCATCCAGAGGTTTCATACACTGTGACACACTGCAGCAGCATCCAGAGGGTTCACACTGTGACAAACGGCAGCAGCATCAACAGGTTTCACACTGTGATCAACTGCAGCAGCATCCAGTGGGTTCACACTGTGACAAACTGCAGCAGCATCCAGAGCGTTCACACTGCGACAAACTGCAGCAGCATCCAGAGGGTTCACACTTTGACAAACTGCAACATCATCCAGAGGGTTCGCACTGTGACAAACTGCAGCAGCATCCAGAGTGTTCACTCACTGTGACAAACTGCAGCAGCATCCAGAGGGTTCACACTGTGACGAACTGCAGCGGCATCCAGTGGGTTCACAGTGTGACAAACTGCAGCAGCACCCAGAGGGTTCACACTGTGATGAACTGCAGCAGCATCCAGAGGGTTCACGCTGTGACAAACTGCAGCATCATCCAGAGTGTTCACACTGTGATAAACTGCAGCAGCATCCACAGGTTTCACACTGTGACGAACTGCGGCAGCATCCAGTGGGTTCACACTGTGACAAACTGCAGCAGCATCCAGAGGCTTCACACTGTGACAAACTGCAGCAGCATCCAGAGGGATCACACTGTGCCAAACTGCAGCAGGATCCAGAAGGTTCGCATTGTGACAAACCGCAGCTGCACCAGAGGTTTCACACTGTGACAAACTGCAGCAGCATCCAGAGGATTCACACTGTGACAAACTGCAGCAGCATCCAGCGGGTTCACACTGTGACAAACTGCAGCATCATCCAGAGTGTTTACACTGTGACAAACTGCAGCAGCATCCAGAGGGTTCGCATTGTGACAAACTGCAGCAGCATCCAGAGGTTTCACACACTGTGACAGACTGCAGCAGCATCCAGAGGGTTCACATTGTGACAAACTGCAGCAGCATCCAGAGGGTTCGCATTGTGACAAACTGCAGCAGCATCCAGAGGTTTCACACACTGTGACAAACTGCAGCAGCATCCAGAGTGTTCACACTGTGACAAACTGCAGCAGCATCCAGAGTGTTCACACTGTGACAAACTGCAGCAGCATCCAGAGGGTTCACAGTGTGACAAACAGCAGCAGCATCCAGAGGGTTCACACTTAGATAAACTGCAGCAGCATCCAGAGGGTTCACACTGTGACAAACTGCAGCAACATCCAGAGGGTTCACACTGTGACAAATTGCAGGAGCATCCAGAGGGTTCACACTGTCACAAACTGCAGCAGCATCCAGAGGGTTCACACACTGTGACAAACTGCAGCAGCATCCAGAGGGTTCACACTGTGATAAACCGCAGCAGCATCCAGAGGGTTCCCAATGTGACAAACTGCAGCAGCATGCTGAGGGTTCACACTGTGACAAACTGCAGCAGCATCCAGAGGGTTCACACTGTGACAAACTGCAGCAGCATCCAGAGGGTTCACACTGTGACAAACTGCAGCAGCATCCAGAGTGTTCACTCACTGTGACAAACTGCAGCAGCATCCAGAGGGTTCACACTGTGACGAACTGCAGCATCCAGTGGGTTCACAGTGTGACAAACTGCAGCAGCACCCAGAGGGTTCACACTGTGATGAACTGCAGCAGCATCCAGAGGGTTCACACTGTGACAAACTGCAGCAGCATCCAGAGGGTTCACACTGTGACAAACAGCAGCAGCATCCAGAGGGTTCACACTTAGATAAACTGCAGCAGCATCCAGAGGGTTCACACTGTGACAAACTGCAGCAGCATCCAGAGGGTTCACATTGTGACAAATTGCAGGAGCATCCAGAGGGTTCACACTGTCACAAACTGCAGAAGCATCCAGAGGGTTCACACACTGTGACAAACTGCAGCAGCATCCAGAGGGTTCACACTGTGATAAACTGCAGCAGCATCCAGAGCGTTCAAACTGTGACAAACTGCAGCAGCATCCACAGGGTTCACACTGTGACAAACAGCAGCAGCATCCTGAGGGTTCACACTGTGACAAACTGCAGCAGCATCCAGAGGGTTCACACTGTGACAAACTGCAGCTGCATCCAGAGTGTTCGCACTGTGACACACTGCAGTAGAATCCAGAGGGTTCACACTGTGACAAACTGTATCAGCATCCAGAGGGTTCACACTGTGACAAACTGCAGCAGCATTCAGAGGGTTCACACTGTGACAAACTGCAGCAGCATCCAGAGGGTTCATACTGTGACAAACTGCAGCAGCATCCAGAGGGTTCACACTGTGACAAACAGCAGCAGCATCCAGAGGGTTCACACTGTGACACACTGCAGCAGCATCCAGAGGGTTCATACTGTGACAAACTGCAGCAGCGTCCAGAGGGTTCACACTGTGACAAACTGCAGCATCATCCAGGGGGTTCACACTGTGATAAACTGCAGGAGCATCCAGAGTTTCACACTGTGACAAACTGCAGGAGCATCCAGAGGGTTCACACTGTGACAAACTGCAGCAGCATCCAGAGTGTTCACACTGTGACAAACTGCAGCAGCATCCAGAGGGTTCACACTGTGACAAACTGCAGGAGCATCCAGAGTGTTCACACTGTGACAAATTGCAGCAGCATCCAGAGGTTCACACTGTGGCAAACTGCAGCAGCATCCAGAGTGTTCACACTGTGAGAAACTGCAGCAGCATCCAGAGGGTTCACACTGTGACAAACTGCATGAGCATCCAGAGGGTTCACACTGTGACAAACTGCAGCAGCATCCACAGGTTTCACACTGTGACGAACTGCGGCAGCATCCAGTGGGTTCACACTGTGACAAAATGCAGCAGCATCGAGAGGGTTCAAACTGTGACAAACTGCAGCAGCATCCAGAGGGTTCACACTGTGCCAAACTGCAGCAGGATCCAGGCGGTTCGCATTGTGACAAACTGCAGCAGCACCAGAGGTTTCACACTGTGACAAACTGCAGCAGCATCCAGAGGGTTCACACTGTGACAAACTGCAGCAGCATCCAGAGTGTTCACACTGTGACAAACTGCAGCAGCATCCAGAGGGTTCACACTGTGACAAACAGCAGCAGCATCCAGAGGGTTCACACTTCGATAAACTGCAGCAGCATCCAGAGGGTTCACACTGTGACAAACTGCAGCAGCATCCAGAGGGTTCACATTGTGACAAATTGCAGGAGCATCCAGAGGGTTCACACTGTCACAAACTGCAGAAGCATCCAGAGGGTTCACACACTGTGACAAACTGCAGCAGCATCCAGAGGGTTCACACTGTGATAAACTGCAGCAGCATCCAGAGCGTTCAAACTGTGACAAACTGCAGCAGCATCCACAGGGTTCACACTGTGACAAACAGCAGCAGCATCCTGAGGGTTCACACTGTGACAAACTGCAGCAGCATCCAGAGGGTTCACACTGTGACAAACTGCAGCAGCATCCAGAGGGTTCACACTGTGACAAACTGCAGCATCATCCACGGGGTTCACACTGTGATAAACTGCAGGAGCATCCAGAGTTTCACACTGTGACAAACTGCAGGAACATCCAGAGGGTTCACACTGTGACAAACTGCAGCAGCATCCAGAGTGTTCACACTGTGACAAACTGCAGCAGCATCCAGAGGGTTCACACTGTGACAAACTGCAGGAGCATCCAGAGGGTTCACACTGTGACAAATTGCAGCAGCATCCAGAGGTTCACACTGTGGCAAACTGCAGCAGCATCCAGAGTGTTCACACTGTGAGAAACTGCAGCAGCATCCAGAGGGTTCACACTGTGACAAACTGCATGAGCATCCAGAGGGTTCACACTGTGACAAACTGCAGGAGCATCCAGAGGTTTCACACTGTGACAAATTTCAGGAGCATCCAGAGGGTTCACACTGTGACAAATTGCAGCAGCATCCAGAGGGTTCACACTGTGACAAACAGCAGCAGCATCCAGGGGGTTCACACACTGTGACAAACTGCAGCAGCATCCAGAGTGTTCACACTGTGACAAACTGCAGGAGCATCCAGAGGTTCACACTGTGACAAACTGCAGCAGCATCCAGAGGGTTCACACTGTGACAAACTGCAGCAGCATCCAGAGTGTTCACACTGTGAGAAACTGCAGCAGCATCCAGAGGGTTCACACTGTGACAAACTGCAGGAGCATCCAGAGGGTTCACACTGTGACAAACTGCAGCAGCATCCAGAGGGTTCACACTGTGACAAATTGCAGGAGCATCCAGAGGGTTCACACTGTGACAAACTGCAGGAGCATCCAGAGGGTTCACACTGTGACAAACTGCAGCAGCATCCAGAGTGTTCACACTGTGAGAAACTGCAGCAGCATCCAGAGGGTTCACACTGTGACAAACTGCAGGAGCATCCAGAGGGTTCACACTGTGACAAACTGCAGCAGCATCCAGAGGGTTCACACTGTGACAAATTGCAGGAGCATCCAGAGGGTTCACACTGTGACAAATTGCAGCAGCATCCAGAGGGTTCACACTGTGACAAACTGCAGCAGCATCCAGAGTGTTCACACTGTGACAAACTGCAGGAGCATCCTGAGGTTCACACTGTGACCAACTGCAGGAGCATCCAGAGGGTTCACACTGTGACAAATTGCAGCAGCGTCCAGAGGGTTCATACTGTGACAAACTGCAGCAGCATCCAGAGGGTTCACACTGTGACAAACAGCAGCAGCATCCAGAGGGTTCACACTGTGACACACTGCAGCAGCATCCAGAGGGTTCATACTGTGACAAACTGCAGCAGCGTCCAGAGGGTTCACACTGTGACAAACTGCAGCATCATCCAGGGGGTTCACACTGTGATAAACTGCAGGAGCATCCAGAGTTTCACACTGTGACAAACTGCAGGAGCATCCAGAGGGTTCACACTGTGACAAACTGCAGCAGCATCCAGAGTGTTCACACTGTGACAAACTGCAGCAGCATCCAGAGGGTTCACACTGTGACAAACTGCAGGAGCATCCAGAGTGTTCACACTGTGACAAATTGCAGCAGCATCCAGAGGTTCACACTGTGGCAAACTGCAGCAGCATCCAGAGTGTTCACACTGTGAGAAACTGCAGCAGCATCCAGAGGGTTCACACTGTGACAAACTGCATGAGCATCCAGAGGGTTCACACTGTGACAAACTGCAGCAGCATCCACAGGTTTCACACTGTGACGAACTGCGGCAGCATCCAGTGGGTTCACACTGTGACAAAATGCAGCAGCATCGAGAGGGTTCAAACTGTGACAAACTGCAGCAGCATCCAGAGGGTTCACACTGTGCCAAACTGCAGCAGGATCCAGGCGGTTCGCATTGTGACAAACTGCAGCAGCACCAGAGGTATCACACTGTGACCAACTGCAGCAGCATCCAGAGGTTTCACACTGTGACAAACTGCAGCAGCATCCAGAGTGTTCACACTGTGACAAACTGCAGCAGCATCCAGAGGGTTCACACTGTGACAAACAGCAGCAGCATCCAGAGGGTTCACACTTCGATAAACTGCAGCAGCATCCAGAGGGTTCACACTGTGACAAACTGCAGCAGCATCCAGAGGGTTCACATTGTGACAAATTGCAGGAGCATCCAGAGGGTTCACACTGTCACAAACTGCAGAAGCATCCAGAGGGTTCACACACTGTGACAAACTGCAGCAGCATCCAGAGGGTTCACACTGTGATAAACTGCAGCAGCATCCAGAGCGTTCAAACTGTGACAAACTGCAGCAGCATCCACAGGGTTCACACTGTGACAAACAGCAGCAGCATCCTGAGGATTCACACTGTGACAAACTGCAGCAGCATCCAGAGGGTTCACACTGTGACAAACTGCAGCAGCATCCAGAGGGTTCACACTGTGACAAACTGCAGCATCATCCACGGGGTTCACACTGTGATAAACTGCAGGAGCATCCAGAGTTTCACACTGTGACAAACTGCAGGAACATCCAGAGGGTTCACACTGTGACAAACTGCAGCAGCATCCAGAGTGTTCACACTGTGACAAACTGCAGCAGCATCCAGAGGGTTCACACTGTGACAAACTGCAGGAGCATCCAGAGGGTTCACACTGTGACAAATTGCAGCAGCATCCAGAGGTTCACACTGTGGCAAACTGCAGCAGCATCCAGAGTGTTCACACTGTGAGAAACTGCAGCAGCATCCAGAGGGTTCACACTGTGACAAACTGCATGAGCATCCAGAGGATTCACACTGTGACAAACTGCAGGAGCATCCAGAGGTTTCACACTGTGACAAATTTCAGGAGCATCCAGAGGGTTCACACTGTGACAAATTGCAGCAGCATCCAGAGGGTTCACACTGTGACAAACAGCAGCAGCATCCAGGGGGTTCACACACTGTGACAAACTGCAGCAGCATCCAGAGTGTTCACACTGTGACAAACTGCAGGAGCATCCAGAGGTTCACACTGTGACAAACTGCAGGAGCATCCAGAGGGTTCACACTGTGACAAACTGCAGCAGCATCCAGAGTGTTCACACTGTGACAAACTGCAGGAGCATCCAGAGGGTTCACACTGTGACAAATTGCAGCAGCATCCAGAGGTTCACACTGTGACAAACTGCAGCAGCATCCAGAGTGTTCACACTGTGAGAAACTGCAGCAGCATCCAGAGGGTTCACACTGTGACAAACTGCAGGAGCATCCAGAGGGTTCACACTGTGACAAACTGCAGCAGCATCCAGAGGGTTCACACTGTGACAAATTGCAGGAGCATCCAGAGGGTTCACACTGTGACAAATTGCAGCAGCATCCAGAGGGTTCACACTGTGACAAACTGCAGCAGCATCCAGAGGGTTCATACTGTGACAAACTGCAGGAGCATCCTGAGGTTCACACTGTGACCAACTGCAGGAGCATCCAGAGGGTTCACACTGTGACAAATTGCAGGAGCATCCTGAGGTTCACACTGTGACCAACTGCAGGAGCATCCTGAGGTTCACACTGTGACAAATTGCAGCAGCATCCAGAGGGTTCACACTGTGACAAACTGCAGGAGCATCCTGAGGTTCACACTGTGACCAACTGCAGGAGCATCCAGAGGGTTCACACTGTGACAAATTGCAGCAGCGTCCAGAGGGTTCACACTGTGACAAACTGCAGCAGCATCCAGAGTGTTCACACTGTGACAAACTGCAGCAGCATCAAGAGGGTTCACACTTTGAGAAACTGCAGCAGCATCCAGAGGGTTCGCACTGTGACAATCTGCAGCAGCATCCAGAGTGTTCAAACACTGTGACAAACTGCAGCAGCATCCAGAGGGTTCACACTGTGACGAACTGCAGCAGCATCCAGTGGATTCACACTGTGATAAACTGCAGCAGCATCCAGAGGTTTCATACACTGTGACACACTGCAGCAGCATCCAGAGGGTTCACACTGTGACAAACGGCAGCAGCATCAACAGGTTTCACACTGTGATCAACTGCAGCAGCATCCAGTGGGTTCACACTGTGACAAACTGCAGCAGCATCCAGAGCGTTCACACTGCGACAAACTGCAGCAGCATCCAGAGGGTTCACACTTTGACAAACTGCAACATCATCCAGAGGGTTCGCACTGTGACAAACTGCAGCAGCATCCAGAGTGTTCACTCACTGTGACAAACTGCAGCAGCATCCAGAGGGTTCACACTGTGACGAACTGCAGCGGCATCCAGTGGGTTCACAGTGTGACAAACTGCAGCAGCACCCAGAGGGTTCACACTGTGATGAACTGCAGCAGCATCCAGAGGGTTCACGCTGTGACAAACTGCAGCATCATCCAGAGTGTTCACACTGTGATAAACTGCAGCAGCATCCACAGGTTTCACACTGTGACGAACTGCGGCAGCATCCAGTGGGTTCACACTGTGACAAACTGCAGCAGCATCCAGAGGCTTCACACTGTGACAAACTGCAGCAGCATCCAGAGGGATCACACTGTGCCAAACTGCAGCAGGATCCAGAAGGTTCGCATTGTGACAAACCGCAGCTGCACCAGAGGTTTCACAATGTGACAAACTGCAGCAGCATCCAGAGGATTCACACTGTGACAAACTGCAGCAGCATCCAGCGGGTTCACACTGTGACAAACTGCAGCATCATCCAGAGTGTTTACACTGTGACAAACTGCAGCAGCATCCAGAGGGTTCGCATTGTGACAAACTGCAGCAGCATCCAGAGGTTTCACACACTGTGACAGACTGCAGCAGCATCCAGAGGGTTCACATTGTGACAAACTGCAGCAGCATCCAGAGGGTTCGCATTGTGACAAACTGCAGCAGCATCCAGAGGTTTCACACACTGTGACAAACTGCAGCAGCATCCAGAGTGTTCACACTGTGACAAACTGCAGCAGCATCCAGAGTGTTCACACTGTGACAAACTGCAGCAGCATCCAGAGGGTTCACAGTGTGACAAACAGCAGCAGCATCCAGAGGGTTCACACTTAGATAAACTGCAGCAGCATCCAGAGGGTTCACACTGTGACAAACTGCAGCAACATCCAGAGGGTTCACACTGTGACAAATTGCAGGAGCATCCAGAGGGTTCACACTGTCACAAACTGCAGCAGCATCCAGAGGGTTCACACACTGTGACAAACTGCAGCAGCATCCAGAGGGTTCACACTGTGATAAACCGCAGCAGCATCCAGAGGGTTCCCAATGTGACAAACTGCAGCAGCATGCTGAGGGTTCACACTGTGACAAACTGCAGCAGCATCCAGAGGGTTCACACTGTGACAAACTGCAGCAGCATCCAGAGGGTTCACACTGTGACAAACTGCAGCAGCATCCAGAGTGTTCACTCACTGTGACAAACTGCAGCAGCATCCAGAGGGTTCACACTGTGACGAACTGCAGCATCCAGTGGGTTCACAGTGTGACAAACTGCAGCAGCACCCAGAGGGTTCACACTGTGATGAACTGCAGCAGCATCCAGAGGGTTCACACTGTGACAAACTGCAGCAGCATCCAGAGTGTTCACACTGTGATAATCTGCAGCAGCATCCACAGGTTTCACACTGTGACGAACTGCGGCAGCATCCAGTGGGTTCACACTGTGACAAACTGCAGCAGCATCCAGCCAGAGGGTTCACACTGTGACAAACTGCAGCAGCATCCAGAGGGTTCACACTGTGCCAAACTGCAGCAGGATCCAGAAGGTTCGCATTGTGACAAACTGCAGCAGCACCAGAGGTTTCACACTGTGACAAACTGCAGCAGCATCCAGAGGGTTCACACTGTGACAAACTGCAGCAGCATCCAGAGGGTTCACACTGTGACAAACTGCAGCATCATCCAGAGTGTTTACACTGTGACAAACTGCAGCAGCATCCAGAGGGTTCGCATTGTGACAAACTGCAGCAGCATCCAGAGGTTTCACACACTGTGACAGACTGCAGCAGCATCCAGAGGGTTCACACTGTGACAAACTGCAGCAGCATCCAGAGGGTTCGCATTGTGACAAACTGCAGCAGCATCCAGAGGTTTCACACACTGTGACAAACTGCAGCAGCATCCAGAGGGTTCACACTGTGACAAACTGCAGCAGCATCCATAGTGTTCACACTGTGACAAACTGCAGCAGCATCCAGAGGATTCACACTGTGACAAACAGCAGCAGCATCCAGAGGGTTCACACTTAGATAAACAGCAGCAGCATCCAGAGGGTTCACACTGTGACAAACTGCAGCAGCATCCAGAGGGTTCACACTGTGACAAATTGCAGGAGCATCCAGAGGGTTCACACTGTCACAAACTGCAGCAGCATCCAGAGGGTTCACACACTGTGACAAACTGCAGCAGCATCCAGAGGGTTCACACTGTGATAAACTGCAGCAGCATCCAGAGGGTTCCCACTGTGACAAACTGCAGCAGCATCCTGAGGGTTCACACTGTCACAAACAGCAGCAGCATCCAGAGGGTTCACACTGTGACAAACTGCAGCAGCATCCAGAGGGTTCACAATGTGACAAACTGCAGCATCATCCAGGGGGTTCACACTGTGACAAACTGCAGGAGCATCCAGAGGTTCACACTGTGGCAAACTGCAGGAGCATCCAGCGGGTTCACACTGTGACAATCTGCAGCAGCATCCAGAGTGTTCACACACTGTGACAAACGGCAGCAGCATCCAGAGGGTTCACACTGTGACGAACTGCAGCAGCATCCAGTGGGTTCACACTGTGATAAACTGCAGCAGCATCCAGAGGTTTCATACACTGTGACAAACTGCAGCAGCATCCAGAGGGTCCACACTGTGACACACTGCAGCAGCATCCACAGGTTTCACAGTGTGATCAACTGCGGCAACATCCAGTGGGTTCACACTGTGACAAACTGCAGCAGCATCCAGAGCGTTCACACTGCGACAAACTGCAGCAGCATCTAGAGGGTTCACACTTTGACAAACTGCAACATCATCCAGAGGGTTCGCACTGTGACAAACTGCAGCAGCATCCAGAGTGTTCACACACTGTGACAAACTGCAGCAGCATCCAGAGGGTTTACACTGTGACAAACAGCAGCAGCATCCAGAGGGTTCACACTTAGATAAACTGCAGCAGCATCCAGAGGGTTCACACTGTGACAAACTGCAGCAGCATCCAGAGGGTTCACACTGTGACAAATTGCAGGAGCATCCAGAGGGTTCACACTGTCACAAACTGCAGCAGCATCCAGAGGGTTCACACACTGTGACAAACTGCAGCAGCACCCAGAGGGTTCACACTGTGATAAACCGCAGCAGCATCCAGAGGGTTCCCACTGTGACAAACTGCAGCAGCATGCTGAGGGTTCACACTGTGACAAACTGCAGCAGCATCCAGAGGGTTCACACTGTGACAAACTGCAGCAGCATCCAGAGGGTTCACACTGTGACAAACTGCAGCAGCACCCAGAGTGTTCACTCACTGTGACAAACTGCAGCAGCATCCAGAGGGTTCACACTGTGACGAACTGCAGCAGCATCCAGTGGGTTCACAGTGTGACAAACTGCAGCAGCACCCAGAGGGTTCACACTGTGACAAACTGCAGCAGCATCCAGAGGGTTCACACTGTGACAAACTGCAGCAGCATCCAGAGAGTTCACACTGTGACAAACTGCAGCAGCATCCAGAGGGTTCACACTGTGACAAACTGCAGCAGGATCCAGAAGGTTCGCATTGTGACAAACTGCAGCAGCACCAGAGGTTTCACACTGTGACAAACTGCAGCAGCATCCAGAGGGTTCGCACTGTGACAAACTGCAGCAGCATCCAGAGGGTTCACACTGTGACAAACTGCAGCATCATCCAGAGTGTTTACCCTGTGACAAACTGCAGCAGCATCCAGAGGGTTCGCATTGTGACAAACTGCAGCAGCATCCAGAGGTTTCACACTGTGACAAAATGCAGCAGCATCCAGAGGGTTCACACTGTGACAGACTGCAACAGCATCCAGAGGGTTCACACTGTGACAAACTGCAGCAGCATCCAGAGGGTTCGCATTGTGACAAACTGCAGCAGCATCCAGAGGTTTCACACACTGTTACAAACTGCAGCAGCATCCAGAGGGTTCACACTGTGAGAAACTGCAGCAGCATCCAGAGTGTTCACACTGTGAAAAACTGCAGCAGCATCCAGAGGGTTCACACTGTGACAAACAGCAGCAGCATCCAGAGGGTTCACACTTAGATAAACTGCAGCAGAATCCAGAGGGTTCACACTGTGACAAACTGCAGCAGCATCCAGAGGGTTCACAGTGTGACAAATTGCAGGAGCATCCAGAAGGTTCACACTGTCACAAACTGCAGCAGCATCCTGAGGGTTCACACACTGTGACAAACTGCAGCAGCATCCAGAGGGTTCACACTGTGATAAACTGCAGCAGCATCCAGAGGGTTCCCACTGTGACAAACTGCAGCAGCATCCTGAGGGTTCACACTGTGACAAACAGCAGCAGCATCCAAAGGGTTCACACTGTGACAAACTGCAGCAGCATCCAGAGGGTTCACACTGTGACAAACTGCAGCATCATCCAGGGGGTTCACACTGTGACAAACTTCAGGAGCATCCAGAGGTTCACACTGTGACAAACTGCAGGGGCATCCAGAGGGTTCACACTGTGACAATCTACAGCAGCATCCAGAGTGTTCACACACTGTGACAAACTGCAGCAGCATCCAGAGGGTTCACACTGTGACGAACTGCAGCAGCATCCAGTGGGTTCACACTGTGATAAACTGCAGCAGCATCCAAAGGTTTCATACACTGTGACAAACTGCAGCAGCATCCAGAGGGTTCACACTGTGACAAACTGCAGCAGCATCCACAGGTTTCACACTGTGATCAACTGCGGCAGCATCCAGTGGGTTCACACTGTGACAAACTGCAGCAGCATCCAGAGCGTTCACACTTCGACAAACTGCATCAGCATCCAGAGGGTTCACACTTTGACAAACTGCAACATCATCCAGAGGGTTCGCACTGTGACAAACTGCAGCAGCATCCAGAGGGTTCACACTGTGACAAACTGCAGCATCATCCAGAGTGTTTACACTGTGACAAACTGCAGCAGCATCCAGAGGGTTCGCATTGTGACAAACTGCAGCAGCATCCAGAGGTTTCACACACTGGGACAGACTGCAACAGCATCCAGAGGGTTCACACTGTGACAAACTGCAGCAGCATCCAGAGGGTTCGCATTGTGACAAACTGCAGCAGCATCCAGAGGTTTCACACACTGTTACAAACTGCAGCAGCATCCAGAGGGTTCACACTGTGAGAAACTGCAGCAGCATCCAGAGTGTTCACACTGTGAAAAACTGCAGCAGCATCCAGAGGGTTCACACTGTGACAAACAGCAGCAGCATCCAGAGGGTTCACACTTAGATAAACTGCAGCAGAATCCAGAGGGTTCACACTGTGACAAACTGCAGCAGCATCCAGAGGGTTCACACTGTGACAAATTGCAGGAGCATCCAGAAGGTTCACACTGTCACAAACTGCAGCAGCATCCTGAGGGTTCACACACTGTGACAAACTGCAGCAGCATCCAGAGGGTTCACACTGTGATAAACTGCAGCAGCATCCAGAGGGTTCCCACTGTGACAAACTGCAGCAGCATCCTGAGGGTTCACACTGTGACAAACAGCAGCAGCATCCAGAGGGTTCACACTGTGACAAACTGCAGCAGCATCCAGAGTGTTCACTCACTGTGACAAACTGCAGCAGCATCCAGAGGGTTCACACTGTGACGAACTGCAGCAGCATCCAGTGGGTTTACAGTGTGACAAACTGCAGCAGCACCCAGAGGGATCACACTGTGATGAACTGCAGCAGCATCCAGAGGGTTCACACTGTGACAAACTGCAGCAGCATCCAGAGTGTTCACACTGTGATAAACTGCAGCAGCATCCACAGGTTTCACACTGTGACCAACTGCGGCAGCATCCAGTGGGTTCACACTGTGACAAACTGCAGCAGCATCCAGAGGGTTCACACTGTGACAAACTGCAGCAGCATCCAGAGGGTTCACACTGTGACAAACTGCAGCAGCAACCAGAGGGTTCACACTGTGACAAACTGCAGCAGTATCCAGAGGGTTCACACTGTTCTAACTGCAGCAGCATCCAGAGGGTTCACACTGTGACAAACTGCAGCAGCATCCAGAGGGTTCACACTGTGACAAACTGCAGCAGCATCCAGAAGGTTCGCATTGTGACAAACTGCAGCAGCATACAGAGGGTTCACACTGTGACACACTGCAGCAGCACCAGAGGTTTCACACTGTGACAAACTGCAGCAGCATCCAGAGGGTTCACACTGTGACAAACTGCAGCAGCATCCAGAGGGTTCACACTGTGGCAAACTGCAGCATCATCCAGAGTGTTTACACTGTGACAAACTGCAGCAGTATCCAGAGGGTTCGCATTGTGAAAAAACTGCAGCAGCATCCAGAGGTTTCACACACTGTGACAAACTGCAGCAGCATCCAGAGGGTTCACACTGTGACAAACTGCAGCAGCATCCAGAGTGTTCACACTGTGACGAACTGCAGCAGCATCCAGACGGTTCCCACTGTGACAAACTGCAGCAGCATCCTGAGGGTTCACACTGTGACAAACTGCAGCAGCATCAAGAGGGTTCACACTGTGACAAACTGCAGCAGCATCCAGAGGGTTCACACTGTGACAAACTGCAGCAGCATCCAGAGTGTTCACTCACTGTGACGAACTGCAGCAGCATCCAGAGGGTTCACACTGTGATGAACTGCAGCAGCATCCAGTGGGTTCACAGTGTGACAAACTGCAGAAGCACCCAGAGGGTTCACACTGTGATGAACTGCAGCAGCATCCAGAGGGTTCACACTGTGAGAAACTGCAGCAGCATCCAGAGTGTTCACACTGTGATAAACTGCAGCAGCATCCACAGGTTTCACACTGTGACGAACTGCGGCAGCATCCAGTGGGTTCACACTGTGACAAACTGCAGCAGCATCCAGAGGGTTCACACTGTGACAAACTGCAGCAGCATCCAGAGGGTTCACACTGTGCCAAACTGCAGCAGGATCCAGTAGGTTCGCATTGTGACAAACTGCAGCAGCACCAGAGGTTTCACACTGTGACAAACTGCAGCAGCATCCAGAGGGTTCACACTGTGACAAACTGCAGCAGCATCCAGAGGGTTCACACTGTGACAAACTGCAGCATCATCCAGAGTGTTTACACTGTGACAAACTGCAGCAGCATCCAGAGGGTTCGCATTGTGACAAACTGCAGCAGCTTCCAGAGGTTTCACACAATGTGACAGACTGCAGCAGCATCCAGAGGGTTCACACTGTGACAAACTGCAGCAGCATCCAGAGGGTTCGCATTGTGACAAACTGCAGCAGCATCCAGAGGTTTCACACACTGTGACAAACTGCAGCAGCTTCCAGAGGGTTCACACTGTGACAAATTGCAGGAGCATCCAGAGGGTTCACACTGTCACAAACTGCAGCAGCATCCAGAGGGTTCACACACTGTGACAAACTGCAGCAGCATCCAGAGGGTTCACACTGTGACAAACTGCAGCAGCATCCAGAGGGTTCACACTGTGACAAATTGCAGGAGCATCCAGAGGGTTCACACTGTCACAAACTGCAGCAGCATCCAGAGGGTTCACACACTGTGACACACTGAAGCAGCATCCAGAGGGTTCACACTGTGATAAACTGCAGCAGCATCCAGAGGGTTCCCACTGTGACAAACTGCAGCAGCATCCAGAGGGTTCACACTGTGACAAACTGCAGCGTCATCCAGGGGGTTCACACTGTGACAAACTGCAGGAGCATCCAGAGGTTCACACTGTGACAAACTGCAGGAGCATCCAGAGGGTTCACACTGTGACAAACTGCAGCAGCATCCAGAGGGTTCACACTGTGACAAACTGCAGCAGCATCCAGAGGGTTCACACTGTGACAAACTGCAGCAGCATCCAGAGGGATCACACTGTGCCAAACTGCAGCAGGATCCAGAAGGTTCGCATTGTGACAAACTGCAGCAGCACCAGAGATTTCACACTGTGACAAACTACAGCAGCATCCAGAGGGTTCACACTGTGACAAACTGCAGCAGCATCCAGAGGGTTCACACTGTGACAAAACGCAGCATCATCCAGAGTGTTTACACTGTGACAAACTGCAGCAGCATCCAGAGGGTTCGCATTGTGACAAACTGCAGCAGCATCGAGAGGTTTCACACACTGTGACAGACAGCAGCAGCATCCAGAGGGTTCGCATTGTGACAAACTGCAGCAGCATCCAGAGGTTTCACACACTGTGACAAACTGCAGCAGCATCCAGAGGGTTCACACTGTGACAAACTGCAGCAGCATCCAGAGTGTTCACACTGTGACAAACTGCAGCAGCATCCAGGTTCACACTGTGACAAACAGCAGCAGCATCCAGAGGGTTCACACTTAGATAAACTGCAGCAGCATCCAGAGGGTTCACACTGTGACAAACTGCAGCTGCATCCAGAGGGTTCACACTGTGACAAATTGCAGGAGCATCCAGAGGGTTCACACTGTCACAAACTGCAGCAGCATCCAGACGGTTCACACACTGTGACAAACTGCAGCAGCATCCAGAGGGTTCACACTGTGATAAACCGCAGCAGCATCCAGAGGGTTCCCACTGTGACAAACTGCAGCAGCATGCTGAGGGTTCACACTGTGACAAACTGCTGCAGCATCCAGAGGGTTCACACTGTGACAAACTGCAGCAGCATCCAGAGGGTTCACACTGTGACAAACTGCATCAGCATCCAGAGTGTTCACTCACTGTGACAAACTGCAGCAGCATCCAGAGGGTTCACACTGTGACGAACTGCAGCTGCATCCAGTGGGTTCACAGTGTGACAAACTGCAGCAGCACCCAGAGGGTTCACACTGTGATGAACTGCAGCAGCATCCAGAGGGTTCACACTGTGACAAACTGCAGCAGCATCCAGAGTGTTCACACTGTGATAAACTGCAGCAGCATCCACAGATTTCACACTGTGACGACCTGCGGCAGCATCCAGTGGGTTCACACTGTGACAAACTGCAGCAGCATCCAGAGGGTTCACACTGTGACAAACTGCAGCAGCATCCAGAGGGTTCACACTGTGCCAAACTGCAGCAGGATCCAGAAGGTTCGCATTGTGACAAACTGCAGCAGCACCAGAGGTTTCACACTGTGACAAACTGCAGCAGCATCCAGAGGGTTCACACTGTGACAAACTGCAGCAGCATCCAGAGGGTTCACACTGTGACAAACTGCAGCATCATCCAGAGTGTTTACACTGTGACAAACTGCAGCAGCATCCAGAGGGTTCGCATTGTGACAAACTGCAGCAGCATCCAGAGGTTTCACACACTGTGACAGACTGCAGCAGCATCCAGAGGCTTCACACTGTGACAAACTGCAGCAGCATCCAGAGGGTTCGCATTGTGACAAACTGCAGCAGCATCCAGAGGTTTCACACACTGTGACAAACTGCAGCAGCATCCAGAGGGTTCACACTGTGACAAACTGCAGCAGCATCCAGAGTGTTCACCCTGTGACAAACTGCAGCAGCATCCAGAGGGTTCACACTGTGACAAACAGCAGCAGCATCCAGAGGGTTCACACTTAGATAAACTGCAGCAGCATCCAGAGGGTTCACACTGTGACAAACTGCAGCAGCATCCAGAGGGTTCACACTGTGACAAATTGCAGGAGCATCCAGAGGGTTCACACTGTCACAAACTGCAGCAGCATCCAGAGGGTTCACACACTGTGACAAACTGCAGCAGAATCCAGAGGGTTCAAACTGTGATAAACTGCAGCAGCATCCAGAGGGTTCCCACTGTGACAAACTGCAGCAGCATCCTGAGGGTTCACACTGTGACAAACTGCAGCATCATCCAGGGGGTTCACACTGTGACAAACTGCAGGAGCATCCAGAGGTTCACACTGTGACAAACTGCAGGAGCATCCAGAGGGTTCACACTGTGACAAACCGCAGCAGCATCCAGAGGGTTCACACTGTGACAAACAGCAGCAGCATCCAGAGGGTTCACACTTAGATAAACTGCAGCAGCATCCAGAGGGTTCACACTGTGACAAACTGCAACAGCATCCAGAGGGTTCACACTGTGACAAATTGCAGGTGCATCCAGAGGGTTCACACTGTCACAAACTGCAGCAGCATCCAGAGGCTTCACACACTGTGACAAACTGCAGCAGCATCCAGAGGGTTCACACTGTGATAAACCGCAGCAGCATCCAGAGGGTTCCCACTGTGACAAACTGCAGCAGCATGCTGAGGGTTCACACTGTGACAAACTGCAGCAGCATCCAGAGGGTTCACACTGTGACAAACTGCAGCAGCATCCAGAGGGTTCACACTGTGACAAACTGCAGCAGCATCCAGAGTGTTCACTCACTGCGACAAACTGCAGCAGCATCCAGAGGGTTCACACTGTGGCGAACTGCAGCAGCATCCAGCGGGTTCACAGTGTGACAAACTGCAGCAGCACCCAGAGGGTTCACACTGTGACAAACTGCAGCAGCATCCAGAGGGTTCACACTGTGACAAACTGCAGCAGCATCCAGAGAGTTCACACTGTGACAAACTGCAGCAGCATCCAGAGGGTTCACACTGCGACAAACTGCAGCAGCATCCAGAGGGTTCACACTGTGACAAACAGCAGCAGCATCCAGAGGGTTCACACTTAGATAAACTGCAGCAGCATCCAGAGGGTTCACACTGTGACAAACTGCAGCAGCATCCGGAGGGTTCACACTGTGACAAATTGCAGGAGCATCCAGAGGGTTCACACTGTCAGAAACTGCAGCAGCATCCAGAGGGTTCACACTGTGACAAACTGCAGCAGCATCCAGAGGGTTCACACTGTGATAAACTGCAGCAGCATCCAGAGGGTTCCCACTGTGACAAACTGCAGCAGCATCCTGAGGGTTCACACTGTGACAAACAGCAGCAGCATCCAGAGGGTTCACACTGTGACAAACTGCAGCAGCATCCAGAGGGTTCACACTGTGACAAACTGCAGCATCATCCAGGGGGTTCACACTGTGACAAACTGCAGGAGCATCCAGAGGTTCACACTGTGACAAACTGCAGGAGCATCCAGAGGGTTCCCACTGTGACAATCTGCAGCAGCATCCAGAGTGTTCACACACTGTGACAAACTGCAGCAGCATCCAGAGGGTTCACACTGTGACGAACTGCAGCAGCATCCAGTGGGTTCACACTGTGATAAACTGCAGCAGCATCCAGAGGTTTCATACACTGTGACAAACTGCAGCAGCATCCAGAGGGTTCACACTGTGACAAACTGCAGCAGCACCCAGAGGGTTCACACTGTGATGAACTGCAGCAGCATCCAGAGGGTTCACACTGTGACAAACTGCAGCAGCATCCAGAGTGTTCACACTGTGATAAACTGCAGCAGCATCCACAGGTTTCACACTGTGACGAACTGCGGCAGCATCCAGTGGGTTCACACTGTGACAAACTGCAGCAGCATCCATAAGGGTTCACACTGTGACCAACTGCAGCAGCATCCAGAGGGTTCACACTGTGCCAAACTGCAGCAGCATCCAGAAGGTTTGCATTGTGACAAACTGCAGCAGCACCAGAGGTTTCACACTGTGACAAACTGCAGCAGCATCCAGAGGGTTCACACTGTGACAAACTGCAGTATCATCCAGAGTGTTTACACTGAGACAAACTGCAGCAGCATCCAGAGGGTTCGCATTGTGAAAAAACTGCAGTAGCATCCAGAGGTTTCACACACTGTGACAGACTGCAGCAGCATCCAGAGGGTTCACACTGTGACAAACTGCAGCAGCATCCAGAGGGTTCGCATTGTGACAAACTGCAGCAGCATCCAGAGGTTTCACACACTGTGACAAACTGCAGCAGCTTCCAGAGGGTTCACACTGTGACAAATTGCAGGAGCATCCAGAGGGTTCACACTGTCACAAACTGCAGCAGCATCCAGAGGGTTCACACACTGTGACAAACTGCAGCAGCATCCAGAGGGTTCACACTTAAATAAACTGCAGCAGCATCCAGAGGGTTCACACTGTGACAAACTGCAGCAGCATCCAGAGGGTTCACACTGTGACAAATTGCAGGAGCATCCAGAGGGTTCACACTGTCACAAACTGCAGCAGCATCCAGAGGGTTCACACACTGTGACAAACTGCAGCAGCATCCAGAGGGTTCACACTGTGATAAACTGCAGCAGCATCCAGAGGGTTCCCACTGTGACAAACTGCAGCAGCATCCTGAGGGTTCACACTGTGACAAACAGCAGCAGCATCCAGAGGGTTCACACTGTGACAAACTGCAGCAGCATCCAGAGGGTTCACACTGTGACAAACTGCAGCATCATCCAGGGGGTTCACACTGTGACAAACTGCAGGAGCATCCAGAGGTTCACACTGTGACAAACTGCAGGAGCATCCAGAGGGTTCCCACTGTGACAAACTGCAGCAGCATCCAGAGGGTTCACACTGTGACAAACTGCAGCAGCATCCAGAGGGTTCACACTGTGACAAACTGCAGCAGCATCCACAGGGTTCACACTGTGACAAACTGCAGCATCATCCAGGGGGTTCACACTGTGACAAACTGCAGGAGCATCCAGAGGTTCACACTGTGACAAACTGCAGGAGCATCCAGAGGGTTCACACTGTGACAAACTGCAGCAGCATCCAGAGGGTTCACACTGTGACAAACTGCAGCAGCATCCAGAGGGTTCACACTGTGACAAACTGCAGCAGCATCCAGAGGGATCACACTGTGCCAAACTGCAGCAGGATCCAGAAGGTTTGCATTGTGACAAACTGCAGCAGCACCAGAGGTTTCACACTGTGACAAACTACAGCAGCATCCAGAGGGTTCACACTGACAAACTGCAGCAGCATCCAGAGGGTACACACTGTGACAAACTGCAGCATCATCCAGAGTGTTTACACTGTGACAAACTGCAGCAGCATCCAGAGGGTTCGCATTGTGACAAACTGCAGCAGCATCCAGAGGTTTCACACACTGTGACAGACTGCAGCAGCATCCAGAGGGTTCACACTGTGACAAACTGCAGCAGCATCCAGAGGGTTCGCATTGTGACAAACTGCAGCAGCATCCAGAGGTTTCACACACTGTGACAAACTGCAGCAGCATCCAGAGGGTTCACACTGTGACAAACTGCAGCAGCATCCAGAGTGTTCACACTGTGACAAACTGCAGCAGCATCCAGAGGGTTCACACTGTGACAAACTGCAGCAGCATCCAGAGTGTTCACACTGTGACAAACTGCAGCAGCATCCAGAGGGTTCACACTGTGACAAACAGCAGCAGCATCCAGAGGGTTCACACTTAGATAAACTGCAGCAGCATCCAGAGGGTTCACACGGTGACAAACTGCTGCTGCATCCAGAGGGTTCACACTGTGACAAATTGCAGGAGCATCCAGAGGGTTCACACTGTCACAAACTGCAGCAGCATCCAGACGGTTCACACACTGTGACAAACTGCAGCAGCATCCAGAGGGTTCACACTGTCACAAACTGCAGCAGCATCCAGACGGTTCACACACTGTGATAAACCGCAGCAGCATCCAGAGGGTTCCCACTGTGACAAACTGCAGCAGCATGCTGAGGGTTCACACTGTGACAAACTGCAGCAGCATCCAGAGGGTTCACACTGTGACAAACTGCAGCAGCATCCAGAGGGTTCACACTGTGACAAACTGCAGCAGCATCCAGAGGGTTCACTCACTGTGACAACCTGCAGCAGCATCCAGAGGGTTCACACTGTGACGAACTGCAGCTGCATCCAGTGGGTTCACAGTGTGACAAACTGCAGCAGCACCCAGAGGGTTCACACTGTGATGAACTGCAGCAGCATCCAGAGGGTTCACACTGTAACAAACTGCAGCAGCATCCAGAGTGTTCACACTGTGATAAACTGCAACAGCATCCACAGGTTTCACACTGTGACGAACTGCGGCAGCATCCAGTGGGTTCACACTGTGACAAACTGCAGCAGCATCCAGAGGGTTCACACTGTGACAAACTGCAGCAGCATCCAGAGGGTTCACACTGTGCCAAACTGCAGCAGGATCCAGAAGGTTCGCATTGTGACAAACTGCAGCAGCACCAAGGGTTTAACACTGTGACAAACTGCAGCAGCATCCAGAGGGTTCACACTGTGACAAACTGCAGCAGCATCCAGAGGGTTCACACTGTGACAAACTGCAGCAGCATCCAGAGGTTTCATACACTGTGACAGACTGCAGCAGCATCCAGAGGGTTCACACTGTGACAAACTGCAGCAGCATCCAGAGGGTTCACACACTGTGACAAACTGCAGCAGCATCCAGAGGGTTCACACTGTGACAAACTGCAGCAGCATCCAGAGTGTTCACCCTGTGACAAACTGCAGCAGCATCCAGAGGGTTCACACTGTGACAAACAGCAGCAGCATCCAGAGGGTTCACACTTAGATGAACTGCAGCAGCATCCAGAGGGTTCACACTGTGACAAACTGCAGCAGCATCCAGAGTGTTCACACTGTGACACACTGCAGCAGCATCCAGAGGGTTCACACACTGTGACAAACTGCAGCTGCATCCAGAGGGTTCACACTGTGATAAACTGCAGCAGCATCCAGAGGGTTCCCACTGTGACAAACTGCAGCAGCATCCTGAGGGTTCACACTGTGACAAACAGCAGCAGCATCCAGAGGGTTCACACTGTGACAAACTGCAGCAGCATCCAGAGGGTTCACACTGTGACAAACTGCAGCATCATCCAGGGGGTTCACACTGTGACAAACTGCAGGAGCATCCAGAGGTTCACACTGTGACAAACTGCAGGAGCATCCAGAGGGTTCACACTGTGACAAACCGCAGCAGCATCCAGAGGGTTCACACTGTGACAAACAGCAGCAGCATCCAGAGGGTTCACACTGAGATAAACTGCAGCAGCATCCAGAGGGTTCACACTGTGACAAACTGCAGCAGCATCCAGAGGGTTCACACTGTGACAAATTGCAGGAGCATCCAGAGGGTTCACACTGTCACAAACTGCAGCAGCATCCAGAGGGTTCACACACTGTGACAAACTGCAGCAGCATCCAGAGGGTTCACACTGTGATAAACCGCAGCAGCATCCAGAGGGTTCCCACTGTGACAAACTGCAGCAGCATGCTGAGGGTTCACACTGTGACAAACTGCAGCAGCATCCAGAGGGTTCACACTTTGACAAACTGCAGCAGCATCCAGAGGGTTCACACTGTGACAAACTGCAGCAGCATCCAGAGTGTTCACTCACTGTGACAAACTGCAGCAGCATCCAGAGGGTTCACACTGTGGCGAACTGCAGCAGCATCCAGTGGGTTCACAGTGTGACAAACTGCAGCAGCACCCAGAGGGTTCAAACTGTGACAAACTGCAGCAGCATCCAGAGGGTTCACACTGTGACAAACTGCAGCAGCATCCAGAGAGTTCACACTGTGACAAACTGCAGCAGCATCCAGAGGGTTCACACTGTGCCAAACTGCAGCAGGATCCAGAAGGTTCGCATTGTGACAAACTGCAGCAGCACCAGAGGTTTCACACTGTGACAAACTGCAGCAGCATCCAGAGGGTTCACACTGTGACAAACTGCAGCAGCATCCAGAGGGTTCACACTGTGATAAACTGCAGCAGCATCCAGAGTGTTCCCACTGTGACAAACTGCAGCAGCATCCAGAGGGTTCACACTGTGACAAACTGCAGCAGCATCCAGAGGGTTCACACTGTGACAAACTGCAGCAGCATCCACAGGGTTCACACTGTGACAAACTGCAGCATCATCCAGGGGGTTCACACTGTGACAAACTGCAGGAGCATCCAGAGGTTCACACTGTGACAAACTGCAGGAGCATCCAGAGGGTTCACACTGTGACAAACTGCAGCAGCATCCAGAGGGTTCACACTGTGACAAACTGCAGCAGCATCCAGAGGGTTCACACTGTGACAAACTGCAGCAGCATCCAGAGGGATCACACTGTGCCAAACTGCAGCAGGATCCAGAAGGTTCGCATTGTGACAAACTGCAGCAGCACCAGAGGTTTCACACTGTCACAAACTACAGCAGCATCCAGAGGGTTCACACTGTGACAAACTGCAGCAGCATCCAGAGGGTACACACTGTGACAAACTGCAGCATCATCCAGAGTGCTTACACTGTGACAAACTGCAGCAGCATCCTGAGGGTTCGCATTGTGACAAACTGCAGCAGCATCCAGAGGTTTCACACACTGTGACAGACTGCAGCAGCATCCAGAGGGTTCACACTGTGACAAACTGCAGCAGCATCCAGAGGGTTCGCATTGTGACAAACTGCAGCAGCATCCAGAGGTTTCACACACTGTGACAAACTGCAGCAGCATCCAGAGGGTTCACACTGTGACAAACTGCAGCAGCATCCAGAGGGTTCACACTGTGCCAAACTGCAGCAGGATCCAGAAGGTTCACACTGTGACAAACTGCAGCATCATCCAGAGTGTTTACACTGTGACAAACTGCAGCAGCATCCAGAGGGTTCGCATTGTGACAAACTGCAGCAGCATCCAGAGGTTTCACACACTGTGACAGACTGCAGCAGCATCCAGAGGGTTCACACACTGTGACAAACTGCAGCAGCATCCAGAGGGTTCACACTGTGACAAACTGCAGCAGCATCCAGAGTATTCACCCTGTGACAAACTGCAGCAGCATCCAGAGGGTTCACACTGTGACAAACAGCAGCAGCATCCAGAGGGTTCACACTTAGATAAACTGCAGCAGCATCCAGAGGGTTCACACTGTGACAAACTGCAGCAGCATCCAGAGTGTTCACACTGTGACACACTGCAGCAGCATCCAGAGGGTTCACACACTGTGACAAACTGCAGCAGCATCCAGAGGGTTCACACTGTGATAAACTGCAGCAGCATCCAGAGGGTTCCCACTGTGATAAACTGCAGCAGCATCCACAGGTTTCACACTGTGACGAACTGCGGCAGCATCCAGTGGGTTCACACTGTGACAAACTGCAGCAGCATCCAGAGGGTTCACACTGTGACAAACTGCAGCAGCATCCAGAGGGTTCACACTGTGCCAAACTGCAGCAGGATCCAGAAGGTTCGCATTGTGACAAACTGCAGCAGCACCAAGGGTTTAACACTGTGACAAACTGCAGCAGCATCCAGAGGGTTCACACTGTGACAAACTGCAGCAGCATCCAGAGGGTTCACACTGTGACAAACTGCAGCAGCATCCAGAGGTTTCATACACTGTGACAGACTGCAGCAGCATCCAGAGGGTTCACACTGTGACAAACTGCAGCAGCATCCAGAGGGTTCACACACTGTGACAAACTGCAGCAGCATCCAGAGGGTTCACACTGTGACAAACTGCAGCAGCATCCAGAGTGTTCACCCTGTGACAAACTGCAGCAGCATCCAGAGGGTTCACACTGTGACAAACAGCAGCAGCATCCAGAGGGTTCACACTTAGATGAACTGCAGCAGCATCCAGAGGGTTCACACTGTGACAAACTGCAGCAGCATCCAGAGTGTTCACACTGTGACACACTGCAGCAGCATCCAGAGGGTTCACACACTGTGACAAACTGCAGCTGCATCCAGAGGGTTCACACTGTGATAAACTGCAGCAGCATCCAGAGGGTTCCCACTGTGACAAACTGCAGCAGCATCCTGAGGGTTCACACTGTGACAAACAGCAGCAGCATCCAGAGGGTTCACACTGTGACAAACTGCAGCAGCATCCAGAGGGTTCACACTGTGACAAACTGCAGCATCATCCAGGGGGTTCACACTGTGACAAACTGCAGGAGCATCCAGAGGTTCACACTGTGACAAACTGCAGGAGCATCCAGAGGGTTCACACTGTGACAAACCGCAGCAGCATCCAGAGGGTTCACACTGTGACAAACAGCAGCAGCATCCAGAGGGTTCACACTTAGATAAACTGCAGCAGCATCCAGAGGGTTCACACTGTGACAAACTGCAGCAGCATCCAGAGGGTTCACACTGTGACAAATTGCAGGAGCATCCAGAGGGTTCACACTGTCACAAACTGCAGCAGCATCCAGAGGGTTCACACACTGTGACAAACTGCAGCAGCATCCAGAGGGTTCACACTGTGATAAACCGCAGCAGCATCCAGAGGGTTCCCACTGTGACAAACTGCAGCAGCATGCTGAGGGTTCACACTGTGACAAACTGCAGCAGCATCCAGAGGGTTCACACTTTGACAAACTGCAGCAGCATCCAGAGGGTTCACACTGTGACAAACTGCAGCAGCATCCAGAGTGTTCACTCACTGTGACAAACTGCAGCAGCATCCAGAGGGTTCACACTGTGGCGAACTGCAGCAGCATCCAGTGGGTTCACAGTGTGACAAACTGCAGCAGCACCCAGAGGGTTCAAACTGTGACAAACTGCAGCAGCATCCAGAGGGTTCACACTGTGACAAACTGCAGCAGCATCCAGAGAGTTCACACTGTGACAAACTGCAGCAGCATCCAGAGGGTTCACACTGTGCCAAACTGCAGCAGGATCCAGAAGGTTCGCATTGTGACAAACTGCAGCAGCACCAGAGGTTTCACACTGTGACAAACTGCAGCAGCATCCAGAGGGTTCACACTGTGACAAACTGCAGCAGCATCCAGAGGGTTCACACTGTGATAAACTGCAGCAGCATCCAGAGGGTTCCCACTGTGACAAACTGCAGCAGCATCCAGAGGGTTCACACTGTGACAAACTGCAGCAGCATCCAGAGGGTTCACACTGTGACAAACTGCAGCAGCATCCACAGGGTTCACACTGTGACAAACTGCAGCATCATCCAGGGGGTTCACACTGTGACAAACTGCAGGAGCATCCAGAGGTTCACACTGTGACAAACTGCAGGAGCATCCAGAGGGTTCACACTGTGACAAACTGCAGCAGCATCCAGAGGGTTCACACTGTGACAAACTGCAGCAGCATCCAGAGGGTTCACACTGTGACAAACTGCAGCAGCATCCAGAGGGATCACACTGTGCCAAACTGCAGCAGGATCCAGAAGGTTCGCATTGTGACAAACTGCAGCAGCACCAGAGGTTTCACACTGTCACAAACTACAGCAGCATCCAGAGGGTTCACACTGTGACAAACTGCAGCAGCATCCAGAGGGTACACACTGTGACAAACTGCAGCATCATCCAGAGTGCTTACACTGTGACAAACTGCAGCAGCATCCTGAGGGTTCGCATTGTGACAAACTGCAGCAGCATCCAGAGGTTTCACACACTGTGACAGACTGCAGCAGCATCCAGAGGGTTCACACTGTGACAAACTGCAGCAGCATCCAGAGGGTTCGCATTGTGACAAACTGCAGCAGCATCCAGAGGTTTCACACACTGTGACAAACTGCAGCAGCATCCAGAGGGTTCACACTGTGACAAACTGCAGCAGCATCCAGAGGGTTCACACTGTGCCAAACTGCAGCAGGATCCAGAAGGTTCACACTGTGACAAACTGCAGCATCATCCAGAGTGTTTACACTGTGACAAACTGCAGCAGCATCCAGAGGGTTCGCATTGTGACAAACTGCAGCAGCATCCAGAGGTTTCACACACTGTGACAGACTGCAGCAGCATCCAGAGGGTTCACACACTGTGACAAACTGCAGCAGCATCCAGAGGGTTCACACTGTGACAAACTGCAGCAGCATCCAGAGTGTTCACCCTGTGACAAACTGCAGCAGCATCCAGAGGGTTCACACTGTGACAAACAGCAGCAGCATCCAGAGGGTTCACACTTAGATAAACTGCAGCAGCATCCAGAGGGTTCACACTGTGACAAACTGCAGCAGCATCCAGAGTGTTCACACTGTGACACACTGCAGCAGCATCCAGAGGGTTCACACACTGTGACAAACTGCAGCAGCATCCAGAGGGTTCACACTGTGATAAACTGCAGCAGCATCCAGAGGGTTCCCACTGTGATAAACTGCAGCAGCATCCACAGGTTTCACACTGTGACGAACTGCGGCAGCATCCAGTGGGTTCACACTGTGACAAACTGCAGCAGCATCCAGAGGGTTCACACTGTGACAAACTGCAGCAGCATCCAGAGGGTTCACACTGTGCCAAACTGCAGCAGGATCCAGAAGGTTCGCATTGTGACAAACTGCAGCAGCACCAAGGGTTTAACACTGTGACAAACTGCAGCAGCATCCAGAGGGTTCACACTGTGACAAACTGCAGCAGCATCCAGAGGGTTCACACTGTGACAAACTGCAGCAGCATCCAGAGGTTTCATACACTGTGACAGACTGCAGCAGCATCCAGAGGGTTCACACTGTGACAAACTGCAGCAGCATCCAGAGGGTTCACACACTGTGACAAACTGCAGCAGCATCCAGAGGGTTCACACTGTGACAAACTGCAGCAGCATCCAGAGTGTTCACCCTGTGACAAACTGCAGCAGCATCCAGAGGGTTCACACTGTGACAAACAGCAGCAGCATCCAGAGGGTTCACACTTAGATGAACTGCAGCAGCATCCAGAGGGTTCACACTGTGACAAACTGCAGCAGCATCCAGAGTGTTCACACTGTGACACACTGCAGCAGCATCCAGAGGGTTCACACACTGTGACAAACTGCAGCAGCATCCAGAGGGTTCACACTGTGACAAATTGCAGGAGCATCCAGAGGGTTCACACTGTCACAAACTGCAGCAGCATCCAGAGGGTTCACACACTGTGACAAACTGCAGCAGCATCCAGAGGGTTCACACTGTGATAAACCGCAGCAGCACCCAGAGGGTTCCCACTGTGACAAACTGCAGCAGCATGCTGAGGGTTCACACTGTGACAAACTGCAGCAGCATCCAGAGGGTTCACACTGTGACAAACTGCAGCAGCATCCAGAGGGTTCACACTGTGACAAACTGCAGCAGCATCCAGAGTGTTCACTCACTGTGACAAACTGCAGCAGCATCCAGAGGGTTCACACTGTGGCGAACTGCAGCAGCATCCAGTGGGTTCACAGTGTGACAAACTGCAGCAGCACCCAGAGGGTTCACACTGTGACAAACTGCAGCAGCATCCAGAGGGTTCACACTGTGACAAACTGCAGCAGCATCCAGAGAGTTCACACTGTGACAAACTGGAGCAGCATCCAGTGGGTTCACACTGTGCCAAACTGCAGCAGGATCCAGAAGGTTCGCATTGTGACAAACTGCAGCAGCACCAGAGGTTTCACACTGTGACAAACTGCAGCAGGAACCAGAGGGTTCACACTGTGACAAACTGCAGCAGCATCCAGAGGGTTCACACTGTGACAAACTGCAGCATCATCCAGAGTGTTTACACTGTGACAAACTGCAGCAGCATCCAGAGGGTTCGCATTGTGACAAACTGCAGCAGCATCCAGAGGTTTCACACACTGTGACAGACTGCAGCAGCATCCAGAGGGTTCACACTGTGACAAACTGCAGCAGCATCCAGAGGGTTCGCATTGTGACAAACTGCAGCAGCATCCAGAGGTTTCACACACTGTGACAAACTGCAGCAGCATCCAGAGGGTTTACACTGCGACAAACTGCAGCAGCATCCAGAGTGTTCACACTGTGACAAACTGCAGCAGCATCCAGAGGTTTCACACTGTGACAAACAGCAGCAGCATCCAGAGGGTTCACACTTAGATAAACTGCATCAGCATCCAGAGGGTTCACACTGTGACAAACTGCAGCAGCATCCAGAGGGTTCACACTGTGACAAATTGCAGGAGCATCCAGAGGGTTCACACTGTCAGAAACTGCAGCAGCATCCAGAGGGTTCACACACTGTGACAAACTGCAGCAGCATCCAGAGGGTTCACACTGTGATAAACTGCAGCAGCATCCAGAGGGTTCCCACTGTGACAAACTGCAGCAGCATCCTGAGGGTTCACACTGTGACAAACAGCAGCAGCATCCAGAGGGTTCACACTGTGACAAACTGCAGCAGCATCCAGAGGGTTCACACTGTGACAAACTGCAGCATCATCCAGGGGGTTCACACTGTGACAAACTGCAGGAGCATCCAGAGGTTCACACTGTGACAAACTGCAGGAGCATCCAGAGGGTTCCCACTGTGACAATCTGCAGCAGCATCCAGAGTGTTCACACACTGTGACAAACTGCAGCAGCATCCAGAGGGTTCACACTGTGACGAACTGCAGCAGCATCCACTGGGTTCACACTGTGATAAACTGCAGCAGCATCCAGAGGTTTCATACACTGTGACAAACTGCAGCAGCATCCAGAGGGTTCACACTGTGACAAACTGCAGCAGCACCCAGAGGGTTCACACTGTGATGAACTGCAGCAGCATCCAGAGGGTTCACACTGTGACAAACTGCAGCAGCATCCAGAGTGTTCACACACTGTGACAAACTGCAGCAGCATCCAGAGTGTTCACACTGTGACGAACAGCAGCAGCATCCAGTGGGTTCACACTGTCATAAACTGCAGCAGCATCCAGAGGTTTCATACACTGTGACAAACTGCAGCAGCATCCAGAGGGTTCACACTGTGACAAACTGCAGCAGCATCCACAGGTTTCACACTGTGATCAACTGCGGCAGCATCCAGTGGGTTCACATTGTGACAAACTGCAGCAGCATCCTGAGGGTTCACACTGTGACAAACTGCAGCAGCATCCAGAGGGTTCACACTGTGACAAACTGCAGCAGCATCCAGAGGGTTCACACTGTGACAAACTGCAGCAGCATCCAGAGTGTTCACTCACTGTGACAAACTGCAGCAGCATCCAGAGGGTTCACACTGTGACGAACTGCAGCAGCATCCAGTGGGTTCACAGTGTGACAAACTGCAGCAGCACCCAGAGGGTTCACACTGTGATGAACTGCAGCAGCATCCAGAGGGTTCACACTGTGACAAACTGCAGTAGCATCCAGAGTGTTCACACTGTGATAAACTGCAGCAGCATCCACAGGTTTCACACTGTGACGAACTGCGGCAGCATCCTGTGGGTTCACACTGTGACAAACTGCAGCAGCATCCAGAGGGTTCACACACTGTGACAAACTACAGCAGCATCCAGGGGGTTCACACTGTGCCAAACTGCAGCAGCATCCAGAAGGTTCGCATTATGACAAACTGCAGCAGCACCAGAGGTTTCACACTGTGACAAACTGCAGCAGCATCCAGGGCGTTCACACTGTGACAAACTGCAGCAGCATCCAGAGGGTTCACAATGTGACAAACTGCAGCATCATCCAGATTGTTTACACTGTGACAAACTGCAGCAGCATCCAGAGGGTTCGCATTGTGACAAACTGCAGCAGCATCCAGAGGTTTCACACACTGTGACAGACTGCAGCAGCATCCAGAGGGTTCACACTGTGACAAACTGCAGCAGCATCCAGAGGGTTCGCATTGTGACAAACTGCAGCAGCATCCAGAGGTTTCACACACTGTGACAAACTGCAGCAGCATCCAGAGGGTTCACACTGTGACAAACTGCAGCAGCATCCAGAGTGTTCGCACTGTGACAAACTGCAGCAGCATCCAGAGGTTTCACACACTGTGACAAACTGCAGCAGCATCCAGATGGTTCACACTGTGACAAACTGCATCAGCATCCAGAGGGTTCACACTGTGACAAACAGCAGCAGCATCCAGAGGGTTCACACTTAAATAAACTGCAGCAGCATCCAGAGTGTTCACACTGTGACAAACTGCAGCAGCATCCAGAGGGTTCTCACTGTGACAAACTGCAGCAGCATCCAGAGGGTTCACACTGTGACAAATTGCAGGAGCATCCAGAGGGTTCACACTGTCACAAACTGCAGCAGCATCCAGAGGGTTCACACACTGTGACAAACTGCAGCAGCATCCAGAGGGTTCACACTGTGATAAACTGCAGCAGCATCCAGAGGGTTCCCACTGTGACAAACTGCAGCAGCATGCTGAGGGTTCACACTGTGACAAACTGCAGCAGCATCCAGAGGGTTCACACTGTGACAAACTTCAGCAGCATCCAGAGGGTTCACACTGTGACAAACTGCAGCATCATCCAGGGGGTTCACACTGTGACAAACTGCAGGAGCATCCAGAGGTTCACACTGTGACAAACTGCAGGAGCATCCAGAGGGTTCACACTGTGACAAACTGCAGCAGCATCCAGAGTGTTCACACTGTGACAAACTGCAGCAGCATCCAGAGGGTTCACACTGTGACAAACTGCAGGAGCATCCAGAGGGTTCACACTGTGAAAAATTGCAACAGCATCCAGAGCTTCACACTGTGACAAACTGCAGCAGCATCCAGAGTGTTCACACTGTGAGAAACTGCAGCAGCATCCAGAGGGTTCACCCTGTGACAAACTGCAGGAGCATCCAGAGGGTTCACACTGTGACAAACTGCAGCAGCATCCAGAGGGTTCACACTGTGACAAACTGCAGCAGTATCCAGAGCGTTCACACTGTGACAAACTGCAGGAGCATCCAGAGGGTTCACACTGTGACAAATTGCAGGAGCAGCCAGAGGGTTCACACTGTGACAAATTGCAGCAGCATCCAGAGGGTTCACACTGTGACAAACTGCAGCAGCATCCAGAGTGTTCACACTGTGACAAACTACAGCAGCATCCAGTGGGTTCACACTGTGACAAACTGCGGCAGCATCGAGTGGGTTCACACTGTGACAAACTGCAGCAGCATCCACAGGTTTCACACTGTGACGAACTGCAGCAGCATCCTGTGGGTTCACACTGTGACAAACTGCAGCAGCATCCAGAGTGTTCACACTGTGACAAACTACAGCAGCATCCAGTGGGTTCACACTGTGACAAACTGCGGCAGCATCGAGTGGGTTCACACTGTGACAAACTGCAGCAGCATCCACAGGTTTCACACTGTGACGAACTGCAGCAGCATCCTGTGGGTTCACACTGTGACAAACTGCAGCAGCATCCAGAGGGTTCACACTATAACAAACTGCAGCAGCGTCCAGAGGGTTCACACTGTGACAAACTGCAGCAGCATCCAGATGGTTTGCACTGTGACAAACTGCAGCAGCATCCAGTGTGTTCACACACTGTGACAAACTGCAGCAGCATCCAGAGGCTTCGCACACAGTGACAAACTGCAGCAACATTCAGAGGGTTCACACTGTGGCAAATTGCAGCAGCATCCAGAGGATTCACACACTGTGACAAACTGCAGGAGCATCCAGAGGATTCACACACTGTGACAAACTGCAGCAGCATCCAGAGGTTTCACACACTGTGACAAACTGCACCAGCATCCAGAGGATTCACACACAGTGATAAACTACAGCAGCATCCAGAGGGTTCACAGACTGTGACAAATTGCAGCAGCATCCAGAGGGTTCACACTCTGACAAACTGCAGCAGCATCCAGAGGGTTCACACTGTGACAAACTGCAGCAGCATCCAGAGGGTTCACAGACTGTGACAAATTGCAGCAGCATCCAGAGGGTTCACACTGTGACAAACTGCAGGAGCATCCAGAGGGTTCACACTGTGACAAACTGCAGCTGCATCCGGAGGTTTCACACTGTGACAAACTGCAGGAGCATCCAGAGGGTTCACACTGTGACAAACAGCAGCAGCATCCAGAGGGTTCACACACTGTGACAAACTGCAGCAGCGTCCAGAGGGTTCACACACTGTGACAAACTGCAGCAGCATCCAGAGTGTTCACACTGTCACAAACTGCAGCAGCATCCAGAGGGTTCACACTGTGACAAACTGCAGGAGCATCCAGAGGTTCACACTGTGACAAACTGCAGGAGCATCCAGAGGGTTCACACTGTGACAAACTGCAGCAGCATCCAGTGGTTTCACACACTGTGACAAATTGCAGCAGCATCCAGAGGGTTCACACTGTGACAAACTGCAGCAGCATCCAGAGGGTTCACACTGTGACAAACTGCAGCAGCATCCAGAGGGTTCACATTGTGACAAACTGCAGCAGCATCCAGAGGATTCACAGATTGTAACAAACTGCAGCAGCATCCAGAGGGTTCACATTGTGACAAATTGCAGCAGCACCCAGAGGGTTCACACTGTGACAAACTGCAGCAGCATCCAGAGGGTTCACATTGTGACAAACTGCAGCAGCATCCAGAGGATTCACAATGTGACAAACTGCAGCAGCATCCAGAGGGTTCACACGCTGTCACAAACTGCAGCAGCATCCAGTGGGTTCACACACTGACAAACTGCAGGAGCATCCAGAGGGTTTACACTGTGACAAACAGCAGCAGCATCCAGAGGTTTCACACACTGACAAACTGCAGCAGCATCCAGAGGGCTCACACTGTGACAAACTGCAGCATCATCCAGAGGGTTCACACACTGTGAAAAACTGCAGCAGCATCCAGAGGCTTCACACTGTGACAAACTGCAGCAGCATCCAGAGGGTTCACACGCTGTGAAAAACTGCAACAGTATCCAGAGGGTTCACACTGTGACAAATTGCAGCAGCATCCAGAGGGGTCACACTCTGACAAACTGCAGCAGCATCCAGAGGGTTCACACGCTGTGAAAAACTGCAACAGTATCCAGAGGGTTCATACTGTGACAAACTGCAGCAGGATCCAGAGGCTTCACACACTGTGAAAAACTGCAGCAGCATCCAGAGGGTTCACACACTGTGACAAACTGCAGCAGCATCCAGAGGATTCACACACTGTGACAAACTGCAGCAGCATCCAGAGGCTTCACACACTGTGAAAAACTGCAGCAGCATCTAGAGAGTTCACACTGTGACAAATTGCAGCAGCACCCAGAGGGTTCACACTGTGGCAAACTGCAGCAGAATCCAGAGGGTTCTCATTGAGACAAATTGCAGCAGCATCCACAGGGTTCACACTGTGACAACCTGCAGCAGCATCCAGAGGGTTCACACTGTGGCAAACTGCAGCAGCATCCAGAGGGTTCACACTGTGACAAACTGCAGCAGCATCCAGAGGGTTCACACTGTGACAAACTGCAGCAGAATCCAGAGGGTTCTCATTGAGACAAATTGCAGCAGCATCCAGAGGGTTCACACTGTGACAAACTGCAGCAGAATCCAGAGGGTTCTCATTGAGACAAACTGCAGCAGCATCCAGAGGGTTCACACTGTGGCAAACTGCAGCAGAATCCAGAGGGTTCTCATTGAGACAAATTGCAGCAGCATCCAGAGGGTTCACACTGTGACAAAGTGCAGCAGCATCCAGAGGGTTCACACTGTGACAAAGTGCAGCAGCATCCAGAGGGTTCTCATTGAGACAAATTGCAGCAGCATCCAGAGGGTTCACACGCTATGACAAACTGCAGCAGCATCCAGAGGGTTCACACTGTGACAAAGTGCAGCAGCATCCAGAGGGTTCACACGCTATGACAAACTGCAGCAGCATCCAGAGGGTTCACACTGTGACAAAGTGCAGCAGCATCCAGAGGGTTCACACACTGTGACAAACTGCAGCAGCATCCAGAGGGTTCACACTGTGACAAAGTGCAGCAGCATCCAGAGGGTTCACACGCTATGACAAACTGCAGCAGCATCCAGAGGGTTCACACTGTGACAAACTGCAGCATCATCCAGAGGGTTCACACTGTGACAAACTGCAGGAGCATCCAGAGGGTTCACACACTGTGACAAACTGCAGCAGCATCCAGAGGGTTCACACTGTGACAAACTGCAGCATCATCCAGAGGGTTCACACTGTGACAAACTGCAGCAGCATCCAGAGGGTTCACACTGTGACAAACTGCAGCAGCATCCAGAGGGTTCACACGCTATGACAAACTGCAGCAGCATCCAGAGGGTTCACACTGTGACAAACTGCAGCATCATCCAGAGGGTTCACACTGTGACAAACTGCAGGAGCATCCAGAGGGTTCACACACTGTGACAAACTGCAGCAGCATCCAGAGGGTTCACACTGTGACAAACTGCAGCATCATCCAGAGGGTTCACACTGTGACAAACTGCAGCAGCATCCAGAGGGTTCACACTGTGACAAACTGCAGGAGCATCCAGAGGGTTCACACACTGTGACAAACTGCAGCAGCATCCAGAGGGTTCACACTGTGACAAACTGCAGCAGCATCCAGAGGGTTCACACTGTGACAAACTGCAGCAGCATCCAGCGGGTTCACACTGTGACAAATTGCAGCAGCATCCAGAGGGTTCACACTGTGACAAACTGCAGCAGCATCCAGAGGGTTCACACTGTGACAAACTGCAGCAGCATCCAGAGGGTTCACACTGTGGCAAACTGCAGCAGCATCCAGAGGGTTCACACTGTGACAAACTACAGCAGCATCCAGAGGGTTCACACTGTGAAAAACTGCACCAGCATCCAGAGGGTTTACACTGTGACAAAGTGCAGCAGCATCCAGAGGGTTCACACTGTGACAAACTGCAGCAGAATCCAGAGGATTCACACACTGTGACAAACTGCAGCAGCATCCAGAGGGTTCACACTGTGACAAACTGCAGCAGCATCCAGAGGGTTTGCACTGTGACAAACTGCTGCAGCATCCAGAGGGTTCACGCACTGAGACAAACTGCAGCAGCATCCAGAGGGTTCACACTGTGACAAACTGCAGCAGCATCCAGAAGGTTCACTCACTGTGACAAAGTGCAGCAGCATCCAGAGGGTTCACACTGTGACAAACTGCAGCAGAATCCAGAGGATTCAAACACTGTGACAAACTGCAGCAGCATCCAGAGGGTTCACACTGTGACAAACTGCAGCAGCATCCAGAGGATTCACAGATTGTCACAAACTGCAGCAGCATCAAGAGGGTTTACACTGTGACAAACTGCAGCAGCATCCAGAGGGTTAAGACTGTGACAAACTGCAGGAACATCCAGAGGGTTCACAATGTGACAAACTGCAGCAGCATCCAGAGGGTTCACACTGTGACAAACTGCTGCAGCATCCAGAGGGTTCAGACTGTGACAAACTGCAGGAGCATCCAGAGGGTTCACACTGTGACAAACTGCAGCAGCATGCAGAGGGTTCACACTGTGACAAAATTCAGCAGCATCCACAGGGTTTGCACTGTGACAAACTGCAGCAGCATCCAGTGAGTTCACGCACTGTGACAAACTGCAGCAGCGTCCAGAGGGTTCACACTGTGACAAACTGCAGCAGCATCCAGAGAGTTTGCTCTGTCACAAACTGCAGCAGCATTCAGATGGTTAACACTGTGACAACCTGCAGCAGCATCCAGAGGGTTTGCACTGTGACAAACTGCAGCAGCATCCAGAGTGTTCACACTGTGACAAATTGCAGCAGCATCCAGAGGGTTCACACTGTGACAAACTGCAGGAGCATCCAGAGGGTTCACACTGTGACAAACTGCAGCAGTATCCAGAGGGTTCACACTGTGACAAACTGCAGCAGCATCCAGTGGGTTCACACTGTGACAAACTGCAGCAGCGTCCAGAGGGTTCACACTGTGAAAAACTGCACCAGCATCCAGAGGGTTTACACTGTGACAAAGTGCAGCAGCATTCAGAGTGTACACACTGTGACAAAGTGGAGCGGCACCCAGAGGGTTTGCACTGTGACAAACTGCTGCAGCATCCAGAGGTTTCACACACTGAGACAAACTGCAGCAGCATCCAGAGGGTTCACACTGTGACAAAGTGCAGCAGCATCCAGAGGGTTCACACTGTGACAAACTGCAGCAGAATCCAGAGGATTCACACACTGTGACAAACTGCAGCAGCATCCAGAGGGTTCACACTGTGACAAACTGCAGCAGCATCCAGAGGGTTTGCACTGTGACAAACTGCTGCAGCATCCAGAGGGTTCACGCACTGAGACAAACTGCAGCAGCATCCAGAGGGTTCACACTGTGACAAACTGCAGCAGCATCCAGAAGGTTCACTCACTGTGACAAAGTGCAGCAGCATCCAGAGGGTTCACACTGTGACAAACTGCAGCAGAATCCAGAGGATTCACACACTGTGACAAACTGCAGCAGCATCCAGAGGGTTCACACTGTGACAAACTGCAGCAGCATCCAGAGGATTCACAGATTGTAACAAACTGCAGCAGCATTCAGAGGGTTCACATTGTGACAAATTGCAGCAGCACCCAGAGGATTCACAATGTGACAAACTGCAGCAGCATCCAGAGGGTTCACACGCTGTCACAAACTGCAGCAGCATCCAGTGGGTTCACACACTGACAAACTGCAGGAGCATCCAGAGGGTTTACACTGTGACAAACAGCAGCAGCATCCAGAGGCTTCACACTGTGACAAACTGCAGCAGCATCCAGAGGTTTCACACACTGTGACAAACTGCAGCAGCATCCAGAGGGTTCACACTGTGACAAATTGCAGCAGCATCCAGAGGGGTCACACTCTGACAAACTGCAGCAGCATCCAGAGGGTTCACACTGTGACAAACTGCAGCAGGATCCAGAGGCTTCACACACTGTGAAAAACTGCAGCAGCATCCAGAAGGTTCACACACTGTGACAAACTGCAGCAGCATCCAGAGGATTCACACACTGTGACAAACTGCAGCAGCATCCAGAGGCTTCACACACTGTGAAAAACTGCAGCAGCATCTAGATAGTTCACACTGTGACAAATTGCAGCAGCACCCAGAGGGTTCACACTGTGACAAACTGCAGCAGCATCCAGAGGGTTCACACTGTGACAAACTGCAGCAGCATCCAGAGGGTTCACACGCTATGACAAACTGCAGCAGCATCCAGCGGGTTCACACTGTGACAAATTGCAGCAGCATCCAGAGGGTTCACACTGTGACAAACTGCAGCAGCATCCAGAGGGTTCACACTGTGACAAACTGCAGGAGCATCCAGAGGGTTCACACTGTGGCAAACTGCAGCAGCATCCAGTGGGTTCACACTGTGACAAACTGCAGCAGCGTCCAGAGGGTTCACACTGTGAAAAACTGCACCAGCATCCAGAGGGTTTACACTGTGACAAAGTGCAGCAGCATTCAGAGTGTACACACTGTGACAAAGTGGAGCGGCATCCAGAGGGTTTGCACTGTGACAAACTGCTGCAGCATCCAGAGGTTTCACACACTGAGACAAACTGCAGCAGCATCCAGAGGGTTCACACTGTGACAAAGTGCAGCAGCATCCAGAGGGTTCACACTGTGACAAACTGCAGCAGAATCCAGAGGATTCACACACTGTGACAAACTGCAGCAGCATCCAGAGGGTTCACACTGTGACAAACTGCAGCAGCATCCAGAGGGTTTGCACTGTGACAAACTGCTGCAGCATCCAGAGGGTTCACGCACTGAGACAAACTGCAGCAGCATCCAGAGGGTTCACACTGTGACAAACTGCAGCAGCATCCAGAAGGTTCACTCACTGTGACAAAGTGCAGCAGCATCCAGAGGGTTCACACTGTGACAAACTGAAGCAGAATCCAGAGGATTCACACACTGTGACAAACTGCAGCAGCATCCAGAGGGTTCACACTGTGACAAACTGCAGCAGCATCCAGAGATTCACAGATTGTCACAAACTGCAGCAGCATCAAGAGGGTTCACACTGTGACAAACTGCAGCAGCATCCAGAGGGTTCAGACTGTGACAAACTGCAGGAACATCCAGAGGGTTCACAATGTGACAAACTGCAGCAGTATCCAGAGGGTTCACACTGTGACAAACTGCTGCAGCATCCAGAGGGTTCAGACTGTGACAAACTGCAGGAGCATCCAGAGGGTTCACACTGTGACAAACTGCAGCAGCATCCAGAGGGTTCACACTGTGACAAAATTCAGCAGCATCCACAGGGTTTGCACTGTGACAAACTGCAGCAGCATCCAGTGAGTTCACACACTGTGACAAACTGCAGCAGCGTCCAGAGGGTTCACACTGTGACAAACTGCAGCAGCATCCAGAGGGTTTGCTCTGTCACAAACTGCAGCAGCATTCAGATGGTTAACACTGTGACAACCTGCAGCAGCATCCAGAGGGTTTGCACTGTGACAAACTGCAGCAGCATCCAGAGTGTTCACACTGTGACAAATTGCAGCAGCATCCAGAGGGTTCACACTGTGACAAACTGCAGGAGCATCCAGAGGGTTCACACTGTGACAAACTGCAGCAGCATCCAGAGGGTTCACACTGTGACAAACTGCAGCAGCATCCAGAGGGTTCACACTGTGACAAACTGCAGCAGCATCCAGAGGGTTCACACACTGTGACAAACTGCAGCAGCATCCAGAGTGTTCACGCTGTGACAAACTGCAGCAACATCCAGAGGGTTCACACTGACAAACTGCATCAGCATCCAGAGGGTTCGCACTGTGACAAACTGCAGCTGCATCCAGAGTCTTCACACTGTGACACACTGCAGCAGCATTCAGAGGGTTCACACTGTGACAAACTGCATCAGCATCCAGAGGGTTCACACTGTGACAAACTGCAGCAGCATTCAGAGGGTTCACACTGTGACAAACTGCAGCAGCATCCAGAGGGTTCATACTGTGACAAACTGCAGCAGCATCCAGAGGGTTCACACTGTGACAAACTGCAGGAGCATCCAGAGGGTTCACACTGTGGCAAACTGCAGCAGCATCCAGTGGGTTCACACTGTGACAAACTGCAGCAGCGTCCAGAGGGTTCACACTGTGAAAAACTGCACCAGCATACAGAGGGTTTACACTGTGACAAAGTGCAGCAGCATTCAGAGTGTACACACTGTGACAAAGTGGAGCGGCATCCAGAGGGTCTGCACTGTGACAAACTGCTGCAGCATCCAGAGGTTTCACACACTGAGACAAACTGCAGCAGCATCCAGAGGGTTCACACTGTGACAAAGTGCAGCAGCATCCAGAGGGTTCACACTGTGACAAACTGCAACAGAATCCAGAGGATTCACACACTGTGACAAACTGCAGCAGCATCCAGAGGGTTCACACTGTGACAAACTGCAGCAGCATCCAGAGGGTTTGCACTGTGACAAACTGCTGCAGCATCCAGAGGGTTCACGCACTGAGACAAACTGCAGCAGCATCCAGAGGGTTCACACTGTGACAAACTGCAGCAGCATCCAGAGGGTTCACACTGTGACAAACTGCAGCAGCATCCAGAGGGTTTGCACTGTGACAAACTGCAGCAGCATCCAGAAGGTTCACTCACTGTGACAAAGTGCAGCAGCATCCAGAGGGTTCACACTGTGACAAACTGCAGCAGAATCCAGAGGATTCACACACTGTGACAAACTGCAGCAGCATCCAGAGTGTTCACACTGTGACAAACTGCAGCAGCATCCAGAGGGTTCACACGCTATGACAAACTGTAGCAGCATCCAGCGGGTTCACACTGTGACAAATTGCAGCAGCATCCAGAGGGTTCACACTGTGACAAACTGCAGCAGCATCCAGAGGGTTCACACTGTGACAAACTGCAGGAGCATCCAGAGGGTTCACACTGTGGCAAACTGCAGCAGCATCCAGTGGGTTCACACTGTGACAAACTGCAGCAGCGTCCAGAGGGTTCACACTGTGTAAAAATTGCACCAGCATCCAGAGGGTTTACACTGTGACAAAGTGCAGCAGCATTCAGAGTGTACACACTGTGACAAAGTGGAGCGGCATCCAGAGGGTTTGCATTGTGACATACTGCTGCAGCATCCAGAGGTTTCACACACTGAGACAAACTGCAGCAGCATCCAGAGGGTTCACACTGTGACAAAGTGCAGCAGCATCCAGAGGGTTCACACTGTGACGAACTGCAGCAGCATCCACTGGGTTCACACTGTGATAAACTGCAGCAGCATCCAGAGGTTTCATACACTGTGACAAACTGCAGCAGCATCCAGAGGGTTCACACTGTGACAAACTGCAGCAGCACCCAGAGGGTTCACACTGTGATGAACTGCAGCAGCATCCAGAGGGTTCACACTGTGACAAACTGCAGCAGCATCCAGAGTGTTCACACACTGTGACAAACTGCAGCAGCATCCAGAGTGTTCACACTGTGACGAACAGCAGCAGCATCCAGTGGGTTCACACTGTCATAAACTGCAGCAGCATCCAGAGGTTTCATACACTGTGACAAACTGCAGCAGCATCCAGAGGGGTCACACTGTGACAAACTGCAGCAGCATCCACAGGTTTCACACTGTGATCAACTGCGGCAGCATCCAGTGGGTTCACATTGTGACAAACTGCAGCAGCATCCTGAGGGTTCACACTGTGACAAACTGCAGCAGCATCCAGAGGGTTCACACTGTGACAAACTGCAGCAGCATCCAGAGGGTTCACACTGTGACAAACTGCAGCAGCATCCAGAGTGTTCACTCACTGTGACAAACTGCAGCAGCATCCAGAGGGTTCACACTGTGACGAACTGCAGCAGCATCCAGTGGGTTCACAGTGTGACAAACTGCAGCAGCACCCAGAGGGTTCACACTGTGATGAACTGCAGCAGCATCCAGAGGGTTCACACTGTGACAAACTGCAGCAGCATCCAGAGTGTTCACACTGTGATAAACTGCAGCAGCATCCACAGGTTTCACACTGTGACGAACTGCGGCAGCATCCAGAAGGTTCGCATTATGACAAACTGCAGCAGCACCAGAGGTTTCACACTGTGACAAACTGCAGCAGCATCCAGGGCGTTCACACTGTGACAAACTGCAGCAGCATCCAGAGGGTTCACAATGTGACAAACTGCAGCATCATCCAGAGTGTTTACACTGTGACAAACTGCAGCAGCATCCAGAGGGTTCGCATTGTGACAAACTGCAGCAGCATCCAGAGGTTTCACACACTGTGACAGACTGCAGCAGCATCCAGAGGGTTCACACTGTGACAAACTGCAGCAGCATCCAGAGGGTTCGCATTGTGACAAACTGCAGCAGCATCCAGAGGTTTCACACACTGTGACAAACTGCAGCAGCATCCAGAGGGTTCACACTGTGACAAACTGCAGCAGCATCCAGAGTGTTCGCACTGTGACAAACTGCAGCAGCATCCAGAGGTTTCACACACTGTGACAAACTGCAGCAGCATCCAGATGGTTCACACTGTGACAAACTGCATCAGCATCCAGAGGGTTCACACTGTGACAAACAGCAGCAGCATCCAGAGGGTTCACACTTAAATAAACTGCAGCAGCATCCAGAGTGTTCACACTGTGACAAACTGCAGCAGCATCCAGAGGGTTCACACTGTGACAAACTGCAGCAGCATCCAGAGGGTTCACACTGTGACAAATTGCAGGAGCATCCAGAGGGTTCACACTGTCACAAACTGCAGCAGCATCCAGAGGGTTCACACACTGTGACAAACTGCAGCAGCATCCAGAGGGTTCACACTGTGATAAACTGCAGCAGCATCCAGAGGGTTCCCACTGTGACAAACTGCAGCAGCATGCTGAGGGTTCACACTGTGACAAACTGCAGCAGCATCCAGAGGGTTCACACTGTGACAAACTGCAGCAGCATCCAGAGGGTTCACACTGTGACAAACTGCAGCATCATCCAGGGGGTTCACACTGTGACAAACTGCAGGAGCATCCAGAGGTTCACACTGTGACAAACTGCAGGAGCATCCAGAGGGTTCACACTGTGACAAACTGCAGCAGCATCCAGAGTGTTCACACTGTGACAAACTGCAGCAGCATCCAGAGGGTTCACACTGTGACAAACTGCAGGAGCATCCAGAGGGTTCACACTGTGAAAAATTGCAACAGCATCCAGAGCTTCACACTGTGACAAACTGCAGCAGCATCCAGAGTGTTCACACTGTGAGAAACTGCAGCAGCATCCAGAGGGTTCACACTGTGACAAACTGCAGGAGCATCCAGAGGTTCACACTGTGACAAACTGCAGCAGCATCCAGAGGGTTCACACTGTGACAAACTGCAGGAGCATCCAGAGGGTTCACACTGTGACAAACTGCAGCAGCATCCAGAGGGTTCACACTGTGACAAACTGCAGCAGCATCCAGAGGGTTCACACTGTGACAAACTGCAGCAGCATCCAGAGGGATCACACTGTGCCAAACTGCAGCAGGATCCAGAAGGTTCGCATTGTGACAAACTGCAGCAGCACCAGAGGTTTCACACTGTCACAAACTACAGCAGCATCCAGAGGGTTCACACTGTGACAAACTGCAGCAGCATCCAGAGGGTACACACTGTGACAAACTGCAGCATCATCCAGAGTGCTTACACTGTGACAAACTGCAGCAGCATCCTGAGGGTTCGCATTGTGACAAACTGCAGCAGCATCCAGAGGTTTCACACACTGTGACAGACTGCAGCAGCATCCAGAGGGTTCACACTGTGACAAACTGCAGCAGCATCCAGAGGGTTCACACTGTGACAAACTGCAGCAGCATCCAGAGTGTTCACTCACTGTGACAAACTGCAGCAGCATCCAGAGGGTTCACACTGTGACGAACTGCAGCAGCATCCAGTGGGTTCACAGTGTGACAAACTGCAGCAGCACCCAGAGGGTTCACACTGTGATGAACTGCAGCAGCATCCAGAGGGTTCACACTGTGACAAACTGCAGCAGCATCCAGAGTGTTCACACTGTGATAAACTGCAGCAGCATCCACAGGTTTCACACTGTGACGAACTGCGGCAGCATCCTGTGGGTTCACACTGTGACAAACTGCAGCAGCATCCAGAGGGTTCACACACTGTGACAAACTACAGCAGCATCCAGGGGGTTCACACTGTGCCAAACTGCAGCAGCATCCAGAAGGTTCGCATTATGACAAACTGCAGCAGCACCAGAGGTTTCACACTGTGACAAACTGCAGCAGCATCCAGGGCGTTCACACTGTGACAAACTGCAGCAGCATCCAGAGGGTTCACAATGTGACAAACTGCAGCATCATCCAGAGTGTTTACACTGTGACAAACAGCAGCAGCATCCAGAGGGTTCGCATTGTGACAAACTGCAGCAGCATCCAGAGGTTTCACACACTGTGACAGACTGCAGCAGCATCCAGAGGGTTCACACTGTGACAAACTGCAGCAGCATCCAGAGGGTTCGCATTGTGACAAACTGCAGCAGCATCCAGAGGTTTCACACACTGTGACAAACTGCAGCAGCATCCAGAGGGTTCACACTGTGACAAACTGCAGCAGCATCCAGAGTGTTCGCACTGTGACAAACTGCAGCAGCATCCAGAGGTTTCACACACTGTGACAAACTGCAGCAGCATCCAGATGGTTCACACTGTGACAAACTGCATCAGCATCCAGAGGTTTCACACTGTGACAAACAGCAGCAGCATCCAGAGGGTTCACACTTAAATAAACTGCAGCAGCATCCAGAGTGTTCACACTGTGACAAACTGCAGCAGCATCCAGAGGGTTCACACTGTGACAAACTGCAGCAGCATCCAGAGGGTTCACACTGTGACAAATTGCAGGAGCATCCAGAGGGTTCACACTGTCACAAACTGCAGCAGCATCCAGAGGGATCACACTGTGCCAAACTGCAGCAGGATCCAGAAGGTTCGCATTGTGACAAACTGCAGCAGCACCAGAGGTTTCACACTGTCACAAACTACAGCAGCATCCAGAGGGTTCACACTGTGACAAACTGCAGCAGCATCCAGAGGGTACACACTGTGACAAACTGCAGCATCATCCAGAGTGCTTACACTGTGACAAACTGCAGCAGCATCCTGAGGGTTCGCATTGTGACAAACTGCAGCAGCATCCAGAGGTTTCACACACTGTGACAGACTGCAGCAGCATCCAGAGGGTTCACACTGTGACAAACTGCAGCAGCATCCAGAGGGTTCACACTGTGACAAACTGCAGCAGCATCCAGAGTGTTCACTCACTGTGACAAACTGCAGCAGCATCCAGAGGGTTCACACTGTGACGAACTGCAGCAGCATCCAGTGGGTTCACAGTGTGACAAACTGCAGCAGCACCCAGAGGGTTCACACTGTGATGAACTGCAGCAGCATCCAGAGGGTTCACACTGTGACAAACTGCAGCAGCATCCAGAGTGTTCACACTGTGATAAACTGCAGCAGCATCCACAGGTTTCACACTGTGACGAACTGCGGCAGCATCCTGTGGGTTCACACTGTGACAAACTGCAGCAGCATCCAGAGGGTTCACACACTGTGACAAACTACAGCAGCATCCAGGGGGTTCACACTGTGCCAAACTGCAGCAGCATCCAGAAGGTTCGCATTATGACAAACTGCAGCAGCACCAGAGGTTTCACACTGTGACAAACTGCAGCAGCATCCAGGGCGTTCACACTGTGACAAACTGCAGCAGCATCCAGAGGGTTCACAATGTGACAAACTGCAGCATCATCCAGAGTGTTTACACTGTGACAAACTGCAGCAGCATCCAGAGGGTTCGCATTGTGACAAACTGCAGCAGCATCCAGAGGTTTCACACACTGTGACAGACTGCAGCAGCATCCAGAGGGTTCACACTGTGACAAACTGCAGCAGCATCCAGAGGGTTCGCATTGTGACAAACTGCAGCAGCATCCAGAGGTTTCACACACTGTGACAAACTGCAGCAGCATCCAGAGGGTTCACACTGTGACAAACTGCAGCAGCATCCAGAGTGTTCGCACTGTGACAAACTGCAGCAGCATCCAGAGGTTTCACACACTGTGACAAACTGCAGCAGCATCCAGATGGTTCACACTGTGACAAACTGCATCAGCATCCAGAGGGTTCACACTGTGACAAACTGCAGCAGCATCCAGAGGGTTCACACTTAAATAAACTGCAGCAGCATCCAGAGTGTTCACACTGTGACAAACTGCAGCAGCATCCAGAGGGTTCACACTGTGACAAACTGCAGCAGCATCCAGAGGGTTCACACTGTGACAAATTGCAGGAGCATCCAGAGGGTTCACACTGTCACAAACTGCAGCAGCATCCAGAGGGTTCACACACTGTGACAAACTGCAGCAGCATCCAGAGGGTTCACACTGTGATAAACTGCAGCAGCATCCAGAGGGTTCCCACTGTGACAAACTGCAGCAGCATGCTGAGGGTTCACACTGTGACAAACTGCAGCAGCATCCAGAGGGTTCACACTGTGACAAACTGCAGCAGCATCCAGAGGGTTCACACTGTGACAAACTGCAGCATCATCCAGGGGGTTCACACTGTGACAAACTGCAGGAGCATCCAGAGGTTCACACTGTGACAAACTGCAGGAGCATCCAGAGGGTTCACACTGTGACAAACTGCAGCAGCATCCAGAGGGTTCACACTGTGACAAACTGCAGCAGCATCCAGAGGGTTCACACTGTGACAAACTGCAGCATCATCCAGGGGGTTCACACTGTGACAAACTGCAGCAGCATCCAGAGGGTTCACACTGTGACAAACTGCAGCAGCATCCAGAGTGTTCACACTGTGACAAACTGCAGCAGCATCCAGAGGGTTCACACTGTGACAAACTGCAGCAGCATCCAGAGTGTTCACACTGTGACAAACTGCAGCAGCATCCAGAGGGTTCACACTGTGACAAACTGCAGCATCATCCAGGGGGTTCACACTGTGACAAACTGCAGGAGCATCCAGAGGTTCACACTGTGACAAACTGCAGCATCATCCAGGGGGTTCACACTGTGACAAACTGCAGCAGCATCCAGAGGGTTCACACTGTGACAAACTGCAGCAGCATCCAGAGGGTTCACACTGTGACAAACTGCAGCAGCATCCAGAGTGTTCACACTGTGACAAACTGCAGGAGCATCCAGAGGGTTCACACTGTGACAAACTGCAGCAGCATCCAGAGTGTTCACACTGTGACAAACTGCAGCAGCATCCAGAGTGTTCACACTGTGACAAACTGCAGCAGCATCCAGAGGGTTCACACTGTGACAAACTGCAGCATCATCCAGGGGGTTCACACTGTGACAAACTGCAGCAGCATCCAGAGGGTTCACACTGTGACAAACTGCAGCATCATCCAGGGGGTTCACACTGTGACAAACTGCAGGAGCATCCAGAGGTTCACACTGTGACAAACTGCAGGAGCATCCAGAGGGTTCACACTGTGACAAACTGCAGCAGCATCCAGAGTGTTCACACTGTGACAAACTGCAGCAGCATCCAGAGGGTTCACACTGTGACAAACTGCAGCAGCATCCAGAGGGTTCACACTGTGAAAAATTGCAACAGCATCCAGAGCTTCACACTGTGACAAACTGCAGCAGCATCCAGAGTGTTCACACTGTGAGAAACTGCAGCAGCATCCAGAGGGTTCACCCTGTGACAAACTGCAGGAGCATCCAGAGGGTTCACACTGTGACAAACTGCAGCAGCATCCAGAGGGTTCACACTGTGACAAACTGCAGCAGTATCCAGAGCGTTCACACTGTGACAAACTGCAGGAGCATCCAGAGGGTTCACACTGTGACAAATTGCAGGAGCAGCCAGAGGGTTCACACTGTGACAAATTGCAGCAGCATCCAGAGGGTTCACACTGCGACAAACTGCAGCAGCATCCAGAGTGTTCACACTGGGACAAACTGCAGGAGCATCCAGAGGTTCACACTGTGACAAACTGCAGGAGCATCCAGAGGGTTCACACTGTGACAAATTGCAGCAGCATCCAGAGGGTTCACACTGTGACAAACTGCAGCAGCATCCACAGGTTACACACTGTGACAAACTGCAGCAGCATCCAGAGTGTTCACACTGTGACAAACTACAGCAGCATCCAGTGGGTTCACACTGTGACAAACTGCGGCAGCATCGAGTGGGTTCACACTGTGACAAACTGCAGCAGCATCCACAGGTTTCACACTGTGACGAACTGCAGCAGCATCCTGTGGGTTCACACTGTGACAAACTGCAGCAGCATCCAGAGGGTTCACACTATAACAAACTGCAGCAGCGTCCAGAGGGTTCACACTGTGACAAACTGCAGCAGCATCCAGATGGTTTGCACTGTGACAAACTGCAGCAGCATCCAGTGTGTTCACACACTGTGACAAACTGCAGCAGCATCCAGAGGCTTCGCACACAGTGACAAACTGCAGCAGCATTCAGAGGGTTCACACTGTGGCAAATTGCAGCAGCATCCAGAGGATTCACACACTGTGACAAACTGCAGGAGCATCCAGAGGATTCACACACTGTGACAAACTGCAGCAGCATCCAGAGGTTTCACACACTGTGACAAACTGCACCAGCATCCAGAGGATTCACACACAGTGACAAACTGCAGCAGCATCCAGAGGGTTCACAGACTGTGACAAATTGCAGCAGCATCCAGAGGGTTCACACTCTGACAAACTGCAGCAGCATCCAGAGGGTTCACACTGTGACAAACTGCAGCAGCATCCAGAGGGTTCACAGACTGTGACAAATTGCAGCAGCATCCAGAGGGTTCACACTGTGACACACTGCAGCTGCATCCGGAGGTTTCACACTGTGACAAACTGCAGGAGCATCCAGAGGGTTCACACTGTGACAAACAGCAGCAGCATCCAGAGGGTTCACACACTGTGACAAACTGCAGCAGCGTCCAGAGGGTTCACACACTGTCACAAACTGCAGCAGCATCCAAAGGGCTCACACACTGTGACAAATTGCAGCAGCATCCAGAGGGTTCACACTGTGACAAACTGCAGCAGCATCCAGAGGGTTCACACTGTGACAAACTGCAGCAGCATCCAGAGGGTTCACATTGTGACAAACTGCAGCAGCATCCAGAGGATTCACAGATTGTAACAAACTGCAGCAGCATCCAGAGGGTTCACACTGTGACAAACTGCAGCAGCATCCAGAGGGTTCACATTGTGACAAACTGCAGCAGCATCCAGAGGATTCACAATGTGACAAACTGCAGCAGCATCCAGAGGGTTCACACGCTGTCACAAACTGCAGCAGCATCCAGTGTGTTCACACACTGACAAACTGCAGGAGCATCCAGAGGGTTTACATTGTGACAAACTGCAGCAGCATCCAGAGGATTCACAATGTGACAAACTGCAGCAGCATCCAGAGGGTTCACACGCTGTCACAAACTGCAGCAGCATCCAGTGGGTTCACACACTGACAAACTGCAGCAGCATCCAGAGGATTCACAGATTGTAACAAACTGCAGCAGCATCCAGAGGGTTCACACTGTGACAAACAGCAGCAGCATCCAGAGGCTTCACACTGTGACAAACTGCAGCAGCATCCAGAGGTTTCACACACTGACAAACTGCAGCAGCATCCAGAGGGTTCACACTGTGACAAATTGCAGCAGCATCCAGAGGGGTCACACTCTGACAAACTGCAGCAGCATCCAGAGGGTTCACACTGTGACAAACTGCAGCAGCATCCAGAGGGTTCACACACTGTGACAAACTGCAGCAGCATCCAGAGGGTTCACACGCTGTGAAAAACTGCAACAGTATCCAGAGGGTTCATACTGTGACAAACTGCAGCAGGATCCAGAGGCTTCACACACTGTGAAAAACTGCAGCAGCATCCAGAGGGTTCACACACTGTGACAAACTGCAGCAGCATCCAGAGGATTCACACACTGTGACAAACTGCAGCAGCATCCAGAGGGTTCACACACTGTGACAAACTGCAGCAGCATCCAGAGGCTTCACACACTGTGAAAAACTGCAGCAACATCCAGAGGGTTCACACTGTGACAAACTGCAGCAGCACCCAGAGGGTTCACACTGTGACAAACTGCAGCAGAATCCAGAGGGTTCTCATTGAGACAAACTGCAGCAGCATCCATTGGTTCACACACTGTGACAAACTGCAGCAGCATCCAGAGGGTTCACACACTGTGACAACCTGCAGCAGCATCCAGAGGGTTCACACTGTGACAAACTGCAGCAGCATCCAGAGGGTTCACACTGTGACAAACTGCAGCAGAATCCAGAGGGTTCTCATTGAGACAAACTGCATCAGCATCCAGAGGGTTCACACACTGTGACAAACTGCAGCAGCATCCAGAGGGTTCACACACTGTGACAAACTGCAGCATCATCCAGTGGTTTCACACACTGTGACAAACTGCAGCAGCATCCAGTGGGTTCACACTGTGACAAACTGCAGCAGCATCCAGAGGGCTCACACTGTGACAAACTGCAGCAGCATCCAGAGTGTTCACACTGTGACAAACTGCAGCAGCATCCAGAGTGTTCACACTGTGACAAACTGCAGCAGCATCCAGAGGGTTCACACTGTGACAAACTGCAGCAGTATCCAGAGGGCTCACACTGTGACAAACTGCAGCAGCATCCAGAGTGTTCACACTGTGACAAACTGCAGCAGCATCCAGAGGGTTCACACTGTGACAAACTGCAGCAGCATCCAGAGGGTTCACACTATGACAAACTGCAGCAGCATCCAGAGGTTTCGCACACTGTGACAAACTGCAGCAGCATCCAGCGGGTTCACACTGTGACAAATTGCAGCAGCATCCAGCGGGTTCACACTGTGACAAACTGCAGCAGCATCCAGAGGGTTCACACTGTGACAAACTGCAGGAGCATCCAGAGGGTTCACACTGTGGCAAACTGCAGCAGCATCCAGTGGGTTCACACTGTGACAAACTGCAGCACCGTCCAGAGGGTTCACACTGTGAAAAACTGCACCAGCATCCAGAGGGTTTACACTGTGACAAAGTGCAGCAGCATCCAGAGGGTTCACACTGTGACAAACTGCAGCAGAATCCAGAGGATTCACACACTGTGACAAACTGCAGCAGCATCCAGAGGGTTCACACTGTGACAAACTGCAGCAGCATCCAGAGGGTTTGCACTGTGACAAACTGCTGCAGCATCCAGAGGGTTCACGCACTGAGACAAACTGCAGCAGCATCCAGAGGGTTCACACTGTGACAAACTGCAGCAGCATCCAGAAGGTTCACTCACTGTGACAAAGTGCAGCAGCATCCAGAGGGTTCACACTGTGACAAACTGCAGCAGAATCCAGAGGATTCAAACACTGTGACAAACTGCAGCAGCATCCAGAGGGTTCACACTGTGACAAACTGCAGCAGCATCCAGAGGATTCACAGATTGTCACAAACTGCAGCAGCATCAAGAGGGTTCACACTGTGACAAACTGCAGCAGCATCCAGAGGGTTAAGACTGTGACAAACTGCAGGAACATCCAGTGGGTTCACAATGTGACAAACTGCAGCAGCATCCAGAGGGTTCACACTGTGACAAACTGCTGCAGCATCCAGAGGGTTCAGACTGTGACAAACTGCAGGAGCATCCAGAGGGTTCACACTGTGACAAACTGCAGCAGCATGCAGAGGGTTCACACTGTGACAAAATTCAGCAGCATCCACAGGGTTTGCACTGTGACAAACTGCAGCAGCATCCAGTGAGTTCACACACTGTGACAAACTGCAGCAGCGTCCAGAGGGTTCACACTGTGACAAACTGCAGCAGCATCCAGAGGGTTTGCTCTGTCACAAACTGCAGCAGCATTCAGATGGTTAACACTGTGACAACCTGCAGCAGCATCCAGAGGGTTTGCACTGTGACAAACTGCAGCAGCATCCAGAGTGTTCACACTGTGACAAATTGCAGCAGCATCCAGAGGGTTCACACTGTGACAAACTGCAGGAGCATCCAGAGGGTTCACACTGTGACAAACTGCAGCAGTATCCAGAGGGTTCACACTGTGACAAACTGCAGCAGCATCCAGTGGGTTCACACTGTGACAAACTGCAGCAGCGTCCAGAGGGTTCACACTGTGAAAAACTGCACCAGCATCCAGAGGGTTTACACTGTGACAAAGTGCAGCAGCATTCAGAGTGTACACACTGTGACAAAGTGGAGCGGCATCCAGAGGGTTTGCACTGTGACAAACTGCTGCAGCATCCAGAGGTTTCACACACTGAGACAAACTGCAGCAGCATCCAGAGGGTTCACACTGTGACAAAGTGCAGCAGCATCCAGAGGGTTCACACTGTGACAAACTGCAGCAGAATCCAGAGGATTCACACACTGTGACAAACTGCAGCAGCATCCAGAGGGTTCACACTGTGACAAACTGCAGCAGCATCCAGAGGGTTTGCACTGTGACAAACTGCTGCAGCATCCAGAGGGTTCACGCACTGAGACAAACTGCAGCAGCATCCAGAGGGTTCACACTGTGACAAACTGCAGCAGCATCCAGAAGGTTCACTCACTGTGAAAAAGTGCAGCAGCATCCAGAGGGTTCACACTGTGACAAACTGCAGCAGAATCCAGAGGATTCACACACTGTGACAAACTGCAGCAGCATCCAGAGGGTTCACACTGTGACAAACTGCAGCAGCATCCAGAGGATTCACAGATTGTAACAAACTGTAGCAGCATTCAGAGGGTTCACATTGTGACAAATTGCAGCAGCACCCAGAGGATTCACAATGTGACAAACTGCAGCAGCATCCAGAGGGTTCACACGCTGTCACAAACTGCAGCAGCATCCAGTGGGTTCACACACTGACAAACTGCAGGAGCATCCAGAGGGTTTACACTGTGACAAACAGCAGCAGCATCCAGAGGGTTTGCACTGTGACAAACTGCTGCAGCATCCAGAGGGTTCACGCACTGAGACAAACTGCAGCAGCATCCAGAGGGTTCACACTGTGACAAACTGCAGCAGCATCCAGAAGGTTCACTCACTGTGACAAAGTGCAGCAGCATCCAGAGGGTTCACACTGTGACAAACTGCAGCAGAATCCAGAGGATTCAAACACTGTGACAAACTGCAGCAGCATCCAGAGGGTTCACACTGTGACAAACTGCAGCAGCATCCAGAGGATTCACAGATTGTCACAAACTGCAGCAGCATCAAGAGGGTTCACACTGTGACAAACTGCAGCAGCATCCAGATGGTTAAGACTGTGACAAACTGCAGGAACATCCAGAGGGTTCACAATGTGACAAACTGCAGCAGCATCCAGAGGGTTCACACTGTGACAAACTGCTGCAGCATCCAGAGGGTTCAGACTGTGACAAACTGCAGGAGCATCCAGAGGGTTCACACTGTGACAAACTGCAGCAGCATCCAGAGGGTTTGCACTGTGACAAACTGCAGCAGCATCCAGTGAGTTCACACACTGTGACAAACTGCAGCAGCGTCCAGAGGGTTCACACTGTGACAAACTGCAGCAGCATCCAGAGGGTTTGCTCTGTCACAAACTGCAGCAGCATTCAGATGGTTAACACTGTGACAACCTGCAGCAGCATCCAGAGGGTTTGCACTGTGACAAACTGCAGCAGCATCCAGAGTGTTCACACTGTGACAAATTGCAGCAGCATCCAGAGGGTTCACACTGTGACAAACTGCAGGAGCATCCAGAGGGTTCACACTGTGACAAACTGCAGCAGTATCCAGAGGGTTCACACTGTGACAAACTGCAGCAGCATCCAGTGGGTTCACACTGTGACAAACTGCAGCAGCGTCCAGAGGGTTCACACTGTGAAAAACTGCACCAGCATCCAGAGGGTTTACACTGTGACAAAGTGCAGCAGCATTCAGAGTGTACACACTGTGACAAAGTGGAGCGGCATCCAGAGGGTTTGCACTGTGACAAACTGCTGCAGCATCCAGAGGTTTCACACACTGAGACAAACTGCAGCAGCATCCAGAGGGTTCACACTGTGACAAAGTGCAGCAGCATCCAGAGGGTTCACACTGTGACAAACTGCAGCAGAATCCAGAGGATTCACACACTGTGACAAACTGCAGCAGCATCCAGAGGGTTCACACTGTGACAAACTGCAGCAGCATCCAGAGGGTTTGCACTGTGACAAACTGCTGCAGCATCCAGAGGGTTCACGCACTGAGACAAACTGCAGCAGCATCCAGAGGGTTCACACTGTGACAAACTGCAGCAGCATCCAGAAGGTTCACTCACTGTGACAAAGTGCAGCAGCATCCAGAGGGTTCACACTGTGACAAACTGCAGCAGAATCCAGAGGATTCACACACTGTGACAAACTGCAGCAGCATCCAGAGGGTTCACACTGTGACAAACTGCAGCAGCATCCAGAGGATTCACAGATTGTCACAAACTGCAGCAGCATTCAGAGGGTTCACATTGTGACAAATTGCAGCAGCACCCAGAGGGTTCACACTGTGACAAACTGCAGCAGCATCCAGAGGATTCACAATGTGACAAACTGCAGCAGCATCCAGAGGGTTCACACGCTGTCACAAACTGCAGCAGCATCCAGTGGGTTCACACACTGACAAACTGCAGGAGCATCCAGAGGGTTTACACTGTGACAAACAGCAGCAGCATCCAGAGGCTTCACACTGTGACAAACTGCAGCAGCATCCAGAGGTTTCACACACTGTGACAAACTGCAGCAGCATCCAGAGGGTTCACACTGTGACAAATTGCAGCAGCATCCAGAGGGGTCACACTCTGACAAACTGCAGCAGCATCCAGAGGGTTCACACGCTGTGAAAAACTGCAGCAGTATCCAGAGGGTTCATACTGTGACAAACTGCAGCAGCATCCAGAGGCTTCACACACTGTGAAAAACTGCAGCAGCACCCAGAGGATTCACACACTGTGACAAACTGCAGCAGCATCCAGAGGATTCACACACTGTGACAAATTGCAGCAGCACCCAGAGGGTTCACACTGTGACAAACTGCAGCAGAATCCAGAGGGTTCTCATTGAGACAAACTGCAGCAGCATCCAGTGGGTTCATACACTGTGACAAACTGCAGCAGCATCCAGAGGGTTCACACTGTGACAAACTGCAGCAGAATCCAGAGGGTTCTCATTGAGACAAACTGCAGCAGCATCCAGAGGGTTCACACACTGTGACAAACTGCAGCAGCATCCAGAGGGTTCACACTGTGACAAACTGCAGCAGCATCCAGAGGGTTCACACACTGTGACAAACTGCAGCAGCATCCAGCGGGTTCACACTGTGACAAATTGCAGCAGCATCCAGAGGGTTCACACTGTGACAAACTGCAGCAGCATCCAGAGGGTTCACACTGTGACAAACTGCAGGAGCATCCAGAGGGTTCACACTGTGGCAAACTGCAGCAGCATCCAGTGGGTTCACACTGTGACAAACTGCAGCAGCGTCCAGAGGGTTCACACTGTGAAAAACTGCACCAGCATCCAGAGGGTTTACACTGTGACAAAGTGCAGCAGCATTCAGAGTGTACACACTGTGACAAAGTGGAGCGGCATCCAGAGGGTTTGCACTGTGACAAACTGCTGCAGCATCCAGAGGTTTCACACACTGAGACAAACTGCAGCAGCATCCAGAGGGTTCACACTGTGACAAAGTGCAGCAGCATCCAGAGGGTTCACACTGTGACAAACTGCAGCAGAATCCAGAGGATTCACACACTGTGACAAACTGCAGCAGCATCCAGAGGGTTCACACTGTGACAAACTGCAGCAGCATCCAGAGGGTTTGCACTGTGACAAACTGCTGCAGCATCCAGAGGGTTCACGCACTGAGACAAACTGCAGCAGCATCCAGAGGGTTCACACTGTGACAAACTGCAGCAGCATCCAGAAGGTTCACTCACTGTGACAAAGTGCAGCAGCATCCAGAGGGTTCACACTGTGACAAACTGCAGCAGAATCCAGAGGATTCACACACTGTGACAAACTGCAGCAGCATCCAGAGGGTTCACACTGTGACAAACTGCAGCAGCATCCAGAGGATTCACAGATTGTCACAAACTGCAGCAGCATCAAGAGGGTTCACACTGTGACAAACTGCAGCAGCATCCAGAGGGTTCAGACTGTGACAAACTGCAGGAACATCCAGAGGGTTCACAATGTGACAAACTGCAGCAGCATCCAGAGGGTTCACACTGTGACAAACTGCTGCAGCATCCAGAGGGTTCAGACTGTGACAAACTGCAGGAGCATCCAGAGGGTTCACACTGTGACAAACTGCAGCAGCATCCAGAGGGTTCACACTGTGACAAAATTCAGCAGCATCCACAGGGTTTGCACTGTGACAAACTGCAGCAGCATCCAGTGAGTTCACACACTGTGACAAACTGCAGCAGCGTCCAGAGGGTTCACACTGTGACAAACTGCAGCAGCATCCAGAGGGTTTGCTCTGTCACAAACTGCAGCAGCATTCAGATGGTTAACACTGTGACAACCTGCAGCAGCATCCAGAGGGTTTGCACTGTGACAAACTGCAGCAGCATCCAGAGTGTTCACACTGTGACAAATTGCAGCAGCATCCAGAGGGTTCACACTGTGACAAACTGCAGGAGCATCCAGAGGGTTCACACTGTGACAAACTGCAGCAGCATCCAGAGGGTTCACACTGTGACAAACTGCAGCAGCATCCAGAGGGTTCACACTGTGACAAACTGCAGCAGCATCCAGAGGGTTCACACACTGTGACAAACTGCAGCAGCATCCAGAGTGTTCACGCTGTGACAAACTGCAGCAACATCCAGAGGGTTCACACTGACAAACTGCATCAGCATCCAGAGGGTTCGCACTGTGACAAACTGCAGCTGCATCCAGAGTCTTCACACTGTGACACACTGCAGCAGCATTCAGAGGGTTCACACTGTGACAAACTGCATCAGCATCCAGAGGGTTCACACTGTGACAAACTGCAGCAGCATTCAGAGGGTTCACACTGTGACAAACTGCAGCAGCATCCAGAGGGTTCATACTGTGACAAACTGCAGCAGCATCCAGAGGGTTCACACTGTGACAAACTGCAGGAGCATCCAGAGGGTTCACACTGTGGCAAACTGCAGCAGCATCCAGTGGGTTCACACTGTGACAAACTGCAGCAGCGTCCAGAGGGTTCACACTGTGAAAAACTGCACCAGCATACAGAGGGTTTACACTGTGACAAAGTGCAGCAGCATTCAGAGTGTACACACTGTGACAAAGTGGAGCGGCATCCAGAGGGTCTGCACTGTGACAAACTGCTGCAGCATCCAGAGGTTTCACACACTGAGACAAACTGCAGCAGCATCCAGAGGGTTCACACTGTGACAAAGTGCAGCAGCATCCAGAGGGTTCACACTGTGACAAACTGCAACAGAATCCAGAGGATTCACACACTGTGACAAACTGCAGCAGCATCCAGAGGGTTCACACTGTGACAAACTGCAGCAGCATCCAGAGGGTTTGCACTGTGACAAACTGCTGCAGCATCCAGAGGGTTCACGCACTGAGACAAACTGCAGCAGCATCCAGAGGGTTCACACTGTGACAAACTGCAGCAGCATCCAGAAGGTTCACTCACTGTGACAAAGTGCAGCAGCATCCAGAGGGTTCACACTGTGACAAACTGCAGCAGAATCCAGAGGATTCACACACTGTGACAAACTGCAGCAGCATCCAGAGTGTTCACACTGTGACAAACTGCAGCAGCATCCAGAGGGTTCACACGCTATGACAAACTGCAGCAGCATCCAGCGGGTTCACACTGTGACAAATTGCAGCAGCATCCAGAGGGTTCACACTGTGACAAACTGCAGCAGCATCCAGAGGGTTCACACTGTGACAAACTGCAGGAGCATCCAGAGGGTTCACACTGTGGCAAACTGCAGCAGCATCCAGTGGGTTCACACTGTGACAAACTGCAGCAGCGTCCAGAGGGTTCACACTGTGTAAAAATTGCACCAGCATCCAGAGGGTTTACACTGTGACAAAGTGCAGCAGCATTCAGAGTGTACACACTGTGACAAAGTGGAGCGGCATCCAGAGGGTTTGCACTGTGACAAACTGCTGCAGCATCCAGAGGTTTCACACACTGAGACAAACTGCAGCAGCATCCAGAGGGTTCACACTGTGACAAAGTGCAGCAGCATCCAGAGGGTTCACACTGTGACAAACTGCAGCAGAATCCAGAGGATTCACACACTGTGACAAACTGCAGCAGCATCCAGAGGGTTCACACTGTGACAAACTGCAGCAGCATCCAGAGGGTTTGCACTGTGACAAACTGCTGCAGCATCCAGAGGGTTCACGCACTGAGACAAACTGCAGCAGCATCCAGAGGGTTCACACTGTGACAAACTGCAGCAGCATCCAGAAGGTTCACTCACTGTGACAAAGTGCAGCAGCATCCAGCGGGTTCACACAGTGACAAACTGCAGCAGAATCCAGAGGATTCACACTGTGACAAACTGCAGCAGCATCCAGAGGGTTCACACTGTGACAAACTGCAGGAGCATCCAGAGGGTTCACACTGTGGCAAACTGCAGCAGCATCCAGTGGGTTCACACTGTGACAAACTGCAGCAGCGTCCAGAGGGTTCACACTGTGAAAAACTGCACCAGCATCCAGAGGGTTTACACTGTGAAAAAGTGCAGCAGTATTCAGAGTGTACACACTGTGACAAAGTTGAGCGGCATCCAGAGGGTTTGCACTGTGACAAACTGCTGCAGCATCCAGAGGTTTCACACACTGAGACAAACTGCAGCAGCATCCAGAGGGTTCACACTGTGACAAAGTGCAGCAGCATCCAGAGGGTTCACACTGTGACAAACTGCAGCAGGATCCAGAGGATTCACACACTGTGACAAACTGCAGCAGCATCCAGAGGGTTCACACTGTGACAAACTGCAGCAGCATCCAGAGGGTTTGCACTGTGACAAACTGCTGCAGCATCCAGAGGGTTCACGCACTGAGACAAACTGCAGCAGCATCCAGAGGGTTCACACTGTGACAAACTGCAGCAGCATCCAGAAGGTTCACTCACTGTGACAAAGTGCAGCAGCATCCAGAGGGTTCACACTGTGACAAACTGCAGCAGAATCCAGAGGATTCACACACTGTGACAAACTGCAGCAGCATCCAGAGGGTTCACACTGTGACAAACTGCAGCAGCATCCAGAGGATTCACAGATTGTCACAAACTGCAGCAGCATCAAGAGGGTTCACACTGTGACAAACTGCAGCAGCATCCAGAGGGTTCAGACTGTGACAAACTGCAGGAACATCCAGAGGGTTCACAATGTGACAAACTGCAGCAGCATCCAGAGGGTTCACACTGTGACAAACTGCTGCAGCATCCAGAGGGTTCAGACTGTGACAAACTGCAGGAGCATCCAGAGGGTTCACACTGTGACAAACTGCAGCAGCATCCAGAGGGTTCACACTGTGACAAAATTCAGCAGCATCCACAGGGTTTGCACTGTGACAAACTGCAGCAGCATCCAGTGAGTTCACACACTGTGACAAACTGCAGCAGCGTCCAGAGGGTTCACACTGTGACAAACTGCAGCAGCATCCAGAGGGTTTGCTCTGTCACAAACTGCAGCAGCATTCAGATGGTTAACACTGTGACAACCTGCAGCAGCATCCAGAGGGTTTCCACTGTGACAAACTGCAGCAGCATCCAGAGTGTTCACACTGTGACAAATTGCAGCAGCATCCAGAGGGTTCACACTGTGACAAACTGCAGGAGCATCCAGAGGGTTCACACTGTGACAAACTGCAGCAGCATCCAGAGGGTTCACACTGTGCCAAACTGCAGCAGCATCCAGAGGGTTCACACACTGTGACAAACTGCAGCAGCATCCAGAGTGTTCACGCTGTGACAAACTGCAGCAACATCCAGAGGGTTCACACTGACAAACTGCATCAGCATCCAGAGGGTTCGCACTGTGACAAACTGCAGCTGCATCCAGAGTCTTCACACTGTGACACACTGCAGCAGCATTCAGAGGGTTCACACTGTGACAAACTGCATCAGCATCCTGAGGGTTCATACTGTGACAAACTGCAGCAGCATTCAGAGGGTTCACACTGTGACAAACTGCAGGAGCATCCAGAGGGTTCAAACTGTGGCAAACTGCAGCAGCATCCAGAGGATTCACACTGTGACAAACTGCAGCAGCATTCAGAGGGTTCACACTGTGACAAACTGCATCAGCATCCTGAGGGTTCATACTGTGACAAACTGCAGCAGCATTCAGAGGGTTCACACTGTGACAAACTGCAGCAGCATCCAGAGGGTTCAAACTGTGACAAACTGCAGGAGCATCCAGTGGGTTCACACTGTGACAAACTGCAGCAGCATCCAGAGGGTTCACACTGTGACAAACTGCAGCAGCATCCAGAGGGCTCACACTGTGACAAACTGCAGCAGCGTCCAGAGGGTTCACACTGCGAAAAACTGCAGCAGCATCCAGAGGGTTTACACTGTGACAAAGTGCAGCAGCATTCAGAGTGTACACACTGTGACAAAGTGGAGCGGCATCCAGAGGGTCTGCACTGTGACAAACTGCTGCAGCAGCCAGAGGTTTCACACACTGAGACAAACTGCAGCAGCATCCAGAGGGTTCACACTGTGACAAAGTGCAGCAGCATCCAGAGGGTTCACACTGTGACAAACTGCAACAGAATCCAGAGGATTCACACACTGTGACAAACTGCAGCAGCATCCAGAGGGTTCACACTGTGACAAACTGCAGCAGCATCCAGAGGGTTTGCACTGTGACAAACTGCTGCAGCATCCAGAGGGTTCACGCACTGAGACAAACTGCAGCAGCATCCAGAGGGTTCACACTGTGACAAACTGCAGCAGCATCCAGAAGGTTCACTCACTGTGACAAAGTGCAGCAGCATCCAGAGGGTTCACACTGTGACAAACTGCAGCAGAATCCAGAGGATTCACACACTGTGACAAACTGCAGCAGCATCCAGAGTGTTCACACTGTGACAAACTGCAGCAGCATCCAGAGGATTCACAGATTGTCACAAACTGCAGCAGCATCAAGAGGGTTCACACTGTGACAAACTGCAGCAGCATCCAGAGGGTTCAGACTGTGACAAACTTCAGGAACATCCAGATGGTTCACAATGTGACGAACTGCAGCAGCATCCAGAGGGTTCACACTGTGACAAACTGCTGCAGCATCCAGAGGGTTCAGACTGTGACAAACTGCAGGAGCATCCAGAGGGTTCACACTGTGACAAACTGCAGCAGCATCCAGAGGGTTCACACTGTGACAAAATTCAGCAGCATCCACAGGGTTTGCACTGTGACAAACTGCAGCAGCATCCAGTGAGTTCACACACTGTGACAAACTGCAGCAGCGTCCAGAGGGTTCACACTGTGACAAACTGCAGCAGCATCCAGAGGGTTTGCTCTGTCACAAACTGCAGCAGCATTCAGATGGTTAACACTGTGACAACCTGCAGCAGCATCCAGAAGGTTTGCACTGTGACAAACTGCAGCAGCATCCAGAGTGTTCACACTGTGACAAATTGCAGCAGCATCCAGAGGGTTCACACTGTGACAAACTGCAGGAGCATCCAGAGGGTTCACACTGTGACAAACTGCAGCAGCATCCAGAGGGTTCACACTGTGACAAACTGCAGCAGCATCCAGAGGGTTCACACACTGTGACAAACTGCAGCAGCATCCAGAGGGTTCACGCTGTGACAAACTGCAGCAGCATCCAGAAGGTTCACACTGTCACAAGCTGCAGCAGCATCCAGAGGTTTCACACTGTGACAAACTGCAGCAGCATCCAGATTGTTCAGACTGTGACAAACTGCAGCAGCATCCAGAGAGTTCACACTGTGACAAAATGCAGCAGCATCCAGAGGATTCACACTGTGACAAACTGCAGCAGTATCCAGAGCGTTCACACTGTGACAAACTGCAGCAGCATCCAGAGGGTTCACACTGTGACAAACTGCAGCAGCATTAAGAGGGTTCACACTGTGACAAATTGCAGCAACAGCCAGAGTGTTCACACTGTAACATACTGCAGCAGCATCCAGAGTGTTCACACTGTAACAAACTGCAGAAGCATCCAGAGGGTTCACACTGTAACAAACTACAGCAGCATCCAGAGGGTTCGCACTGTGACAAACTGCAGTAGCATCAAGAGGGTTCGCACTGTGACAAACTGCAGCAGTATCCAGAGGGTTCACACTGTGAGAAATTACAGCGGCATCCAGAGGGTTCACACTGTGACAAAATGCAGCAGCATCCAGAGGATTCACACTGTGACAAACTGCAGCATCATCCAATGGGTTCACACTGTGACAAACTGCAGCTGCATCCAGATGGTTCACACACTGACAAACTGCAGGAGCATCCAGAGGGTTCAGACTGTGACAAACTGCAGCAGCATCCAGAGGGTTCACACTGTGACAAACTGCAGCAGCATCGAGAAGATTCACACTGTGACAAACTGCAGCAGCATCCAGAGGGTTCACACTGTGACAAATTGCAGCGGCATCCAGAGGGTTCACACTGTGACAAACTGCAGCAGCATCCAGGGGGTTCACACTACAAACTGCAGCATCATCCAGATTGTTCACACTGTGACAAACTGCAGCAAATTCCAGAGGGTTCACACTGTGACAAACTGCAGCAGCATCAAGAGGGATCACACTGTGACAAACTGCAGCAGCATCCAGAGGGTTCACACTGTGACAAATTGCAGCGGCATCCAGAGGATTCACACTGTGACAAACTGCAGCAGCATCCAGGGGGTTCACACACTGTGACAATCTGCAGCAGCATCCAGAAGGTTCACTCACTGTGACAAACTGCAGCAGCATCCAGAGGGTTCACACACTGGGACAAACTGCAGCGGCATCCAGAGGGTTCACACTGTGACAAACTGCAGCAGCATCCAGAGAGTTCACGCACTGTTATAAACTGCAGCAACATCCAGAGGGTTCACACTGTAACAAACTGCAGCAAATTCCAGAGGGTTCACACTGTGACAAACTGCAGCAGCATCCAGAGGGTTCACACTGTGACAAACTGCAGCAGCATCCAGAGGGTTCATACTGTGACAAACTGCAGCAGCATCAAGAGGGTTCACACTGTAACAAACTGCAGCAGCATCCAGAGGGTTCACACTGTGACAAACTGCAGCAGCATCCAGAGGGTTCACACACTGTGACAAACTGCAGCAGCATCCAGAGGGTTCACGCTGTGACAAACTGCAGCAGCATCCAGAAGGTTCACACTGTCACAAGCTGCAGCAGCATCCAGAGGTTTCACACTGTGACAAACTGCAGCAGCATCCAGATTGTTCAGACTGTGACAAACTGCAGCAGCATCCAGAGAGTTCACACTGTGACAAAATGCAGCAGCATCCAGAGGATTCACACTGTGACAAACTGCAGCAGTATCCAGAGCGTTCACACTGTGACAAACTGCAGCAGCATCCAGAGGGTTCACACTGTGACAAACTGCAGCAGCATTAAGAGGGTTCACACTGTGACAAATTGCAGCAACAGCCAGAGTGTTCACACTGTAACATACTGCAGCAGCATCCAGAGTGTTCACACTGTAACAAACTGCAGCAGCATCCAGAGGGTTCACACTGTAACAAACTACAGCAGCATCCAGAGGGTTCGCACTGTGACAAACTGCAGTAGCATCAAGAGGGTTCGCACTGTGACAAACTGCAGCAGTATCCAGAGGGTTCACACTGTGAGAAATTACAGCGGCATCCAGAGGGTTCACACTGTGACAAAATGCAGCAGCATCCAGAGGATTCACACTGTGACAAACTGCAGCATCATCCAATGGGTTCACACTGTGACAAACTGCAGCTGCATCCAGATGGTTCACACACTGACAAACTGCAGGAGCATCCAGAGGGTTCAGACTGTGACAAACTGCAGCAGCATCCAGAGGGTTCACACTGTGACAAACTGCAGCAGCATCGAGAAGATTCACACTGTGACAAACTGCAGCAGCATCCAGAGGGTTCACACTGTGACAAATTGCAGCGGCATCCAGAGGCTTCACACTGTGACAAACTGCAGCAGCATCCAGGGGGTTCACACTACAAACTGCAGCATCATCCAGAGTGTTCACACTGTGACAAACTGCAGCAAATTCCAGAGGGTTCACACTGTGACAAACTGCAGCAGCATCAAGAGGGATCACACTGTGACAAACTGCAGCAGCATCCAGAGGGTTCACACTGTGACAAATTGCAGCGGCATCCAGAGGATTCACACTGTGACAAACTGCAGCAGCATCCAGGGGGTTCACACACTGTGACAATCTGCAGCAGCATCCAGAAGGTTCACTCACTGTGACAAACTGCAGCAGCATCCAGAGGGTTCACACACTGGGACAAACTGCAGCGGCATCCAGAGGGTTCACACTGTGACAAACTGCAGCAGCATCCAGAGAGTTCACGCACTGTTATAAACTGCAGCAACATCCAGAGGGTTCACACTGTAACAAACTGCAGCAAATTCCAGAGGGTTCACACTGTGACAAACTGCAGCAGCATCCAGAGGGTTCACACTGTGACAAACTGCAGCAGCATCCAGAGGGTTCATACTGTGACAAACTGCAGCAGCATCAAGAGGGTTCACACTGTAACAAACTGCAGCAACATCCAGAGGGTTCACACTGTGTCAAACTGCAGCAGCATCCAGAGGGTTCACACTGTGAAAAACTGCAGCAGCATCCAGAGGGTTCACTCTGTGACAAACTGCAGCAGCATCCAGAGGGTTCACACTGTGACAAACTGCAGCAGCATCCAGAGGGTTCACACTGTAACAAACTGCAGCAGCATCCAGAGGGTTCACACTGTGACAAACTGCAGCGGCATCCAGCGGATTCACACTGTGACAAACTGCAGCAGCATCCAGAGGGTTCACACACTGGGACAAACTGCAGCGGCATCCAGAGTGTTCACACTGTGACAAACTGCAGCATAATCCAGGGGTTTCACACACTGTGACAAACTGCAGCATCATCCAGGGGTTTCACACACTGTGACAAACTGCAGCGGCATCCAGCGGAATCACACTGTGACAAACTGCAGCATCATCCAGGGGTTTCACACACTGTGACAAACTGCAGCATCATCCAGGGGTTTCACACACTGTGACAAACTGCAGCAGCATCCAGAGGGTTCACTCACTGGGACAAACTGCAGTGGCATCCAGAGTGTTCACACTGTGACAAACTGCAGCAGCATCCAGAGGGTTCACACTGTGACAAACTGCAGCAGCATCCAGAGGACTCACACTGTGACAAACTGCAACAGCATCCAGAGGGTTCACACTGTAACAAACTGCAGCAGCATCCAGAGGGTTCACACTGTGACAAACTGCAGCAGCATCCAGAGAGTTCACTCACTGTGACAAACTGCAGCGTCATCCAGAGGGTTCACACACTGTGACAAACTGCAGCGGCATCCAGAGGGCTCACACACTGACAAACTGCAGCGGCATCCAGAGGGTTCACACTGTGACAAACTGCAGCAGCATCCAGAGGGTTCACACTGTGACAAACTGCAGCAGCATCCAGAGGGTTCACACACTAGGACAAACTGCAGCGGCATCCAGAGGGTTCACACTGTGACAAACTGCAGCAGCATCCAGAGGGTTCACACTGTGAAAAACTTCAGCAGCATCCAGAGGGTTCACACTGTAACAAACTGCAGCAGCATCCAGAGGGTTCACACTGTGCCAAACTGCAGCAGCATCCAGAGGGTTCACACACTGTGACAAACGGCAGCAGCATCCAGAGGGTTCACACTGTGACAAACTGCAGCAGCATCCAGAGGGTTCAGACTGTGACAAATTGCAGCAGCATCCAGAGGGTTCACACTGTGACAAACTGCAGCAGCATCCAGAGGGTTCACACACTGTGACAAACTGCAGCGGCATCCAGAGGGTTCACACTGTGACAAACTGCAGCAAATTCCAGAGGGTTCACACATGTGACAAACTGCAGCAGCATCCAGAGGGTTCACACTGTGCCAAACTGCAGCAGCATCCAGAGGGTTCACACACTGTGACAAACTGCAGCAGCATCCAGAGGGTTCACACTGTGACAAACTGCAGCAGCATCCAGAGGGTTCACACTGTGACAAACTGCAGCAGCATCCAGAGGGTTCATACTGTGACAAACTGCAGCAGCATCCAGAGGGTTCACACACTGTGACAAACTGCAGCGGCATCCAGCGGATTCACACTGACAAACTGCAGCAGCATCCAGAGGGTTCACATTGTGACAAACTGCAGCAGCATCCAGAGGGTTCACACACTGTGACAAACTGCAGTGGCATCCAGCGGATTCACACTGTGACAAACTGCAGCAGCATCCAGAGGGTTCACACACTGTGACAAACTGCAGCAGCATCCAGAGGGTTCACACTGTGACAAACTGCAGCAGCATCCACAGGGTTCACACTGTGACAAACTGCAGCAGCATCCAGAGAGTTCACACACTGTGACAAACTGCAGCATCATCCAGAGGGTTCACACTGTGACAAACTGCAGCAGCATCCAGAGGGTTCACACTGTGACAAACTGCAGCAGCATCCAGAGGGTTCCCACTGTGACAAACTGCAGCAGCATCCAGAGGGTTCACACTGTGACAAACTGCAGCAGCATCCAGAGGGTTCACACACTGTGACAAACTGCAGCAGCATCCAGAGGGTTCACGCTCTGACAAACTGCAGCAACATACAGAGGGTTCACACTGACAAACTGCATCAGCATCCAGAGGGTTCGCACTGTGACAAACTGCAGCTGCATCCAGAGTGTTCGCACCGTGACACACTGCAGTAGAATCCAGAGGGTTCACACTGTGACAAACTGCATCAGCATCCAGAGGGTTCACACTGTGACAAACTGCAGCAGCATTCAGAGGGTTCACACTGTGACAAACTGCAGCAGCATCCAGAGGGTTCATACTGTGACAAACTGCAGCAGCATCCAGAGGGTTCACACTGTGACAAACAGCAGCAGCATCCAGAGGGTTCACACTGTGACACACTGCAGCAGCATCCAGAGGGTTCATACTGTGACAAACTGCAGCAGCATCCAGAGGGTTCACACTGTGACAAACTGCAGGAGCATCCAGAGGGTTCACACTGTGGCAAACTGCAGCAGCATCCAGTGGGTTCACACTGTGACAAACTGCAGCAGCGTCCAGAGGGTTCACACTGTGAAAAACTGCACCAGCATACAGAGGGTTTACACTGTGACAAAGTGCAGCAGCATTCAGAGTGTACACACTGTGACAAAGTGGAGCGGCATCCAGAGGGTCTGCACTGTGACAAACTGCTGCAGCATCCAGAGGTTTCACACACTGAGACAAACTGCAGCAGCATCCAGAGGGTTCACACTGTGACAAAGTGCAGCAGCATCCAGAGGGTTCACACTGTGACAAACTGCAACAGAATCCAGAGGATTCACACACTGTGACAAACTGCAGCAGCATCCAGAGGGTTCACACTGTGACAAACTGCAGCAGCATCCAGAGGGTTTGCACTGTGACAAACTGCTGCAGCATCCAGATGGTTCACGCACTGAGACAAACTGCAGCAGCATCCAGAGGGTTCACACTGTGACAAACTGCAGCAGCATCCAGAAGGTTCACTCACTGTGACAAAGTGCAGCAGCATCCAGAGGGTTCACACTGTGACAAACTGCAGCAGAATCCAGAGGATTCACACACTGTGACAAACTGCAGCAGCATCCAGAGTGTTCACACTGTGACAAACTGCAGCAGCATCCAGAGGGTTCACACGCTATGACAAACTGCAGCAGCATCCAGCGGGTTCACACTGTGACAAATTGCAGCAGCATCCAGAGGGTTCACACTGTGGCAAACTGCAGCAGCATCCAGTGGGTTTACACTGTGACAAACTGCAGCAGCGTCCAGAGGGTTCACACTGTGTAAAAATTGCACCAGCATCCAGAGGGTTTACACTGTGACAAAGTGCAGCAGCATTCAGAGTGTACACACTGTGACAAAGTGGAGCGGCATCCAGAGGGTTTGCACTGTGACAAACTGCTGCAGCATCCAGAGGTTTCACACACTGAGACAAACTGCAGCAGCATCCAGAGGGTTCACACTGTGACAAAGTGCAGCAGCATCCAGAGGGTTCACACTGTGACAAACTGCAGCAGAATCCAGAGGATTCACACACTGTGACAAACTGCAGCAGCATCCAGAGGGTTCACACTGTGACAAACTGCAGCAGCATCCAGAGGGTTTGCACTGTGACAAACTGCTGCAGCATCCAGAGGGTTCACGCACTGAGACAAACTGCAGCAGCATCCAGAGGGTTCACACTGTGACAAACTGCAGCAGCATCCAGAAGGTTCACTCACTGTGACAAAGTGCAGCAGCATCCAGCGGGTTCACACAGTGACAAACTGCAGCAGAATCCAGAGGATTCACACTGTGACAAACTGCAGCAGCATCCAGAGGGTTCACACTGTGACAAACTGCAGGAGCATCCAGAGGGTTCACACTGTGGCAAACTGCAGCAGCATCCAGTGGGTTCACACTGTGACAAACTGCAGCAGCGTCCAGAGGGTTCACACTGTGAAAAACTGCACCAGCATCCAGAGGGTTTACACTGTGACAAAGTGCAGCAGTATTCAGAGTGTACACACTGTGACAAAGTGGAGCGGCATCCAGAGGGTTTGCACTGTGACAAACTGCTGCAGCATCCAGAGGTTTCACACACTGAGACAAACTGCAGCAGCATCCAGAGGGTTCACACTGTGACAAAGTGCAGCAGCATCCAGAGGGTTCACACTGTGACAAACTGCAGCAGGATCCAGAGGATTCACACACTGTGACAAACTGCAGCAGCATCCAGAGGGTTCACACTGTGACAAACTGCAGCAGCATCCAGAGGGTTTGCACTGTGACAAACTGCTGCAGCATCCAGAGGGTTCACGCACTGAGACAAACTGCAGCAGCATCCAGAGGGTTCACACTGTGACAAACTGCAGCAGCATCCAGAAGGTTCACTCACTGTGACAAAGTGCAGCAGCATCCAGAGGGTTCACACTGTGACAAACTGCAGCAGAATCCAGAGGATTCACACACTGTGACAAACTGCAGCAGCATCCAGAGTGTTCACACTGTGACAAACTGCAGCAGCATCCAGAGGGTTCACACGCTATGACAAACTGCAGCAGCATCCAGCGGGTTCACACTGTGACAAATTGCAGCAGCATCCAGAGGGTTCACACTGTGGCAAACTGCAGCAGCATCCAGTGGGTTTACACTGTGACAAACTGCAGCAGCGTCCAGAGGGTTCACACTGTGTAAAAATTGCACCAGCATCCAGAGGGTTTACACTGTGACAAAGTGCAGCAGCATTCAGAGTGTACACACTGTGACAAAGTGGAGCGGCATCCAGAGGGTTTGCACTGTGACAAACTGCTGCAGCATCCAGAGGTTTCACACACTGAGACAAACTGCAGCAGCATCCAGAGGGTTCACACTGTGACAAAGTGCAGCAGCATCCAGAGGGTTCACACTGTGACAAACTGCAGCAGAATCCAGAGGATTCACACACTGTGACAAACTGCAGCAGCATCCAGAGGGTTCACACTGTGACAAACTGCAGCAGCATCCAGAGGGTTTGCACTGTGACAAACTGCTGCAGCATCCAGAGGGTTCACGCACTGAGACAAACTGCAGCAGCATCCAGAGGGTTCACACTGTGACAAACTGCAGCAGCATCCAGAAGGTTCACTCACTGTGACAAAGTGCAGCAGCATCCAGCGGGTTCACACAGTGACAAACTGCAGCAGAATCCAGAGGATTCACACTGTGACAAACTGCAGCAGCATCCAGAGGGTTCACACTGTGACAAACTGCAGGAGCATCCAGAGGGTTCACACTGTGGCAAACTGCAGCAGCATCCAGTGGGTTCACACTGTGACAAACTGCAGCAGCGTCCAGAGGGTTCACACTGTGAAAAACTGCACCAGCATCCAGAGGGTTTACACTGTGACAAAGTGCAGCAGTATTCAGAGTGTACACACTGTGACAAAGTGGAGCGGCATCCAGAGGGTTTGCACTGTGACAAACTGCTGCAGCATCCAGAGGTTTCACACACTGAGACAAACTGCAGCAGCATCCAGAGGGTTCACACTGTGACAAAGTGCAGCAGCATCCAGAGGGTTCACACTGTGACAAACTGCAGCAGGATCCAGAGGATTCACACACTGTGACAAACTGCAGCAGCATCCAGAGGGTTCACACTGTGACAAACTGCAGCAGCATCCAGAGGGTTTGCACTGTGACAAACTGCTGCAGCATCCAGAGGGTTCACGCACTGAGACAAACTGCAGCAGCATCCAGAGGGTTCACACTGTGACAAACTGCAGCAGCATCCAGAAGGTTCACTCACTGTGACAAAGTGCAGCAGCATCCAGAGGGTTCACACTGTGACAAACTGCAGCAGAATCCAGAGGATTCACACACTGTGACAAACTGCAGCAGCATCCAGAGGGTTCACACTGTGACAAACTGCAGCAGCATCCAGAGGATTCACAGATTGTCACAAACTGCAGCAGCATCAAGAGGGTTCACACTGTGACAAACTGCAGCAGCATCCAGAGGGTTCAGACTGTGACAAACTGCAGGAACATCCAGAGGGTTCACAATGTGACAAACTGCAGCAGCATCCAGAGGGTTCACACTGTGACAAACTGCTGCAGCATCCAGAGGGTTCAGACTGTGACAAACTGCAGGAGCATCCAGAGGGTTCACACTGTGACAAACTGCAGCAGCATCCAGAGGGTTCACACTGTGACAAAATTCAGCTGCATCCACAGGGTTTGCACTGTGACAAACTGCAGCAGCATCCAGTGAGTTCACACACTGTGACAAACTGCAGCAGCGTCCAGAGGGTTCACACTGTGACAAACTGCAGCAGCATCCAGAGGGTTTGCTCTGTCACAAACTGCAGCAGCATTCAGATGGTTAACACTGTGACAACCTGCAGCAGCATCCAGAGGGTTTGCACTGTGACAAACTGCAGCAGCATCCAGAGTGTTCACACTGTGACAAATTGCAGCAGCATCCAGAGGGTTCACACTGTGACAAACTGCAGGAGCATCCAGAGGGTTCACACTGTGACAAACTGCAGCAGCATCCAGAGGGTTCACACTGTGACAAACTGCAGCAGCATCCAGAGGGTTCACACTGTGACAAACTGCAGCAGCATCCAGAGGGTTCACACACTGTGACAAACTGCAGCAGCATCCAGAGTGTTCACGCTGTGACAAACTGCAGCAACATCCAGAGGGTTCACACTGACAAACTGCATCAGCATCCAGAGGGTTCGCACTGTGACAAACTGCAGCTGCATCCAGAGTCTTCACACTGTGACACACTGCAGCAGCATTCAGAGGGTTCACACTGTGACAAACTGCATCAGCATCCACAGGGTTCACACTGTGACAAACTGCAGCAGCATTCAGAGGGTTCACACTGTGACAAACTGCAGCAGCATCCAGAGGGTTCATACTGTGACAAACTGCAGCAGCATCCAGAGGGTTCACACTGTGACAAACTGCAGGAGCATCCAGAGGGTTCACACTGTGGCAAACTGCAGCAGCATCCAGTGGGTTCACACTGTGACAAACTGCAGCAGCGTCCAGAGGGTTCACACTGTGAAAAACTGCACCAGCATACAGAGGGTTTACACTGTGACAAAGTGCAGCAGCATTCAGAGTGTACACACTGTGACAAAGTGGAGCGGCATCCAGAGGGTCTGCACTGTGACAAACTGCTGCAGCATCCAGAGGTTTCACACACTGATACAAACTGCAGCAGCATCCAGAGGGTTCACACTGTGACAAAGTGCAGCAGCATCCAGAGGGTTCACACTGTGACAAACTGCAACAGAATTCAGAGGATTCACACACTGTGACAACCTGCAGCAGCATCCAGAGGGTTCACACTGTGACAAACTGCAGCAGCATCCAGAGGGTTTGCACTGTGACAAACTGCTGCAGCATCCAGAGGGTTCACGCACTGAGACAAACTGCAGCAGCATCCAGAGGGTTCACACTGTGACAAACTGCAGCAGCATCCAGAAGGTTCACTCACTGTGACAAAGTGCAGCAGCATCCAGAGGGTTCACACTGTGACAAACTGCAGCAGAATCCAGAGGATTCACACACTGTGACAAACTGCAGCAGCATCCAGAGTGTTCACACTGTGACAAACTGCAGCAGCATCCAGAGGATTCACAGATTGTCACAAACTGCAGCAGCATCAAGAGGTTTCACACTGTGACAAACTGCAGCAGCATCCAGAGGGTTCAGACTGTGACAAACTTCAGGAACATCCAGAGGGTTCACAATGTGACAAACTGCAGCAGCATCCAGAGGGTTCACACTGTGACAAACTGCTGCAGCATCCAGAGGGTTCAGACTGTGACAAACTGCAGGAGCATCCAGAGGGTTCACACTGTGACAAACTGCAGCAGCATCCAGAGGGTTCACACTGTGACAAAATTCAGCAGCATCCACAGGGTTTGCACTGTGACAAACTGCAGCAGCATCCAGTGAGTTCACACACTGTGACAAACTGCAGCAGCGTCCAGAGGGTTCACACTGTGACAAACTGCAGCAGCATCCAGAGGGTTTGCTCTGTCACAAACTGCAGCAGCATTCAGATGGTTAACACTGTGACAACCTGCAGCAGCATCCAGAGGGTTTGCACTGTGACAAACTGCAGCAGCATCCAGAGTGTTCACACTGTGACAAATTGCAGCAGCATCCAGAGGGTTCACACTGTGACAAACTGCAGGAGCATCCAGAGGGTTCACACTGTGACAAACTGCAGCAGCATCCAGAGGGTTCACACTGTGACAAACTGCAGCAGCATCCAGAGGGTTCACACACTGTGACAAACTGCAGCAGCATCCAGAGGGTTCACGCTGTGACAAACTGCAGCAGCATCCAGAAGGTTCACACTGTCACAAGCTGCAGCAGCATCCAGAGGTTTCACACTGTGACAAACTGCAGCAGCATCCAGATTGTTCAGACTGTGACAAACTGCAGCAGCATCCAGAGAGTTCACACTGTGACAAAATGCAGCAGCATCCAGAGGATTCACACTGTGACAAACTGCAGCAGTATCCAGAGCGTTCACACTGTGACAAACTGCAGCAGCATCCTGAGGGTTCACACTGTGACAAACTGCAGCAGCATTAAGAGGGTTCACACTGTGACAAATTGCAGCAACAGCCAGAGTGTTCACACTGTAACATACTGCAGCAGCATCCAGAGTGTTCACACTGTAACAAACTGCAGCAGCATCCAGAGGGTTCACACTGTAACAAACTACAGCAGCATCCAGAGGGTTTGCACTGTGACAAACTGCAGTAGCATCAAGAGGGTTCGCACTGTGACAAACTGCAGCAGTATCCAGAGGGTTCACACTGTGAGAAATTACAGCGGCATCCAGAGGGTTCACACTGTGACAAAATGCAGCAGCATCCAGAGGATTCACACTGTGACAAACTGCAGCATCATCCAATGGGTTCACACTGTGACAAACTGCAGCTGCATCCAGATGGTTCACACACTGACAAACTGCAGGAGCATCCAGAGGGTTCAGACTGTGACAAACTGCAGCAGCATCCAGAGGGTTCACACTGTGACAAACTGCAGCAGCATCGAGAAGATTCACACTGTGACAAACTGCAGCAGCATCCAGAGGGTTCACACTGTGACAAATTGCAGCGGCATCCAGAGGGTTCACACTGTGACAAACTGCAGCAGCATCCAGGGGGTTCACACTACAAACTGCAGCATCATCCAGAGTATTCACACTGTGACAAACTGCAGCAAATTCCAGAGGGTTCACACTGTGACAAACTGCAGCAGCATCAAGAGGGATCACACTGTGACAAACTGCAGCAGCATCCAGAGGGTTCACACTGTGACAAATTGCAGCGGCATCCAGAGGATTCACACTGTGACAAACTGCAGCAGCATCCAGGGGGTTCACACACTGTGACAATCTGCAGCAGCATCCAGAAGGTTCACTCACTGTGACAAACTGCAGCAGCATCCAGAGGGTTCACACACTGGGACAAACTGCAGCGGCATCCAGAGGGTTCACACTGTGACAAACTGCAGCAGCATCCAGAGAGTTCACGCACTGTTATAAACTGCAGCAACATCCAGAGGGTTCACACTGTAACAAACTGCAGCAAATTCCAGAGGGTTCACACTGTGACAAACTGCAGCAGCATCCAGAGGGTTCACACTGTGACAAACTGCAGCAGCATCCAGAGGGTTCATACTGTGACAAACTGCAGCAGCATCAAGAGGGTTCACACTGTAACAAACTGCAGCAACATCCAGAGGGTTCACACTGTGTCAAACTGCAGCAGCATCCATAGGGTTCACACTGTGAAAAACTGCAGCAGCATCCAGAGGGTTCACTCTGTGACAAACTGCAGCAGCATCCAGAGGGTTCACACTGTGACAAACTGCAGCAGCATCCAGAGGGTTCACACTGTAACAAACTGCAGCAGCATCCAGAGGGTTCACACTGTGACAAACTGCAGCGGCATCCAGCGGATTCACACTGTGACAAACTGCAGCATCATCCAGGGGTTTCACACACTGTGACAAACTGCAGCAGCATCCAGAGGGTTCACACACTGGGACAAACTGCAGCGGCATCCAGAGTGTTCACACTGTGACAAACTGCAGCATAATCCAGGGGTTTCACACACTGTGACAAACTGCAGCATCATCCAGGGGTTTCACACACTGTGACAAACTGCAGCGGCATCCAGCGGAATCACACTGTGACAAACTGCAGCATCATCCAGGGGTTTCACACACTGTGACAAACTGCAGCATCATCCAGGGGTTTCACACACTGTGACAAACAGCAGCAGCATCCAGAGGGTTCACTCACTGGGACAAACTGCAGTGGCATCCTGAGTGTTCACACTGTGACAAACTGCAGCAGCATCCAGAGGGTTCACACTGTGACAAACTGCAGCAGCATCCAGAGGACTCACACTGTGACAAACTGCAGCGGCATCCAGAGGGCTCACACACTGACAAACTGCAGCGGCATCCAGAGGGTTCACACTGTGACAAACTGCAGCAGCATCCAGAGGGTTCACACTGTGACAAACTGCAGCAGCATCCAGAGGGTTCACACACTAGGACAAACTGCAGCGGCATCCAGAGGGTTCACACTGTGACAAACTGCAGCAGCATCCAGAGGGTTCACACTGTGAAAAACTTCAGCAGCATCCAGAGGGTTCACACTGTAACAAACTGCAGCAGCATCCAGAGGGTTCACACTGTGCCAAACTGCAGCAGCATCCAGAGGGTTCACACACTGTGACAAACGGCAGCAGCATCCAGAGGGTTCACACTGTGACAAACTGCAGCAGCATCCAGAGGGTTCAGACTGTGACAAACTGCAGCAGCATCCAGAGGGTTCACACTGTGACAAACTGCAGCAAATTCCAGAGGGTTAACACATGTGACAAACTGCAGCAGCATCCAGAGGGTTCACACTGTGACAAACTGCAGCACCATCCAGAGGGTTCACACTGTAACAAACTGCAGCAGCATCAAGAGGGTTCACACTGTGACAAACTGCAGCAGCATCCAGAGGGTTCACACACTGTGACAAACTGCAGCAGCATCCAGAGGGTTCACACTGTGACAAACTGCAGCAGCATCCAGAGGGTTCATACTGTGACAAACTGCAGCAGCATCCAGAGGGTTCACACACAGTGACAAACTGCAGCGGCATCCAGCGGATTCACACTGTGACAAACTGCAGCAGCATCCAGAGGTTTCACATTGTGACAAACTGCAGCAGCATCCAGAGGGTTCACACACTGTGACAAACTGCAGTGGCATCCAGCGGATTCACACTGTGACAAACTGCAGCAGCATCCAGAGGGTTCACACACTGTGACAAACTGCAGCAGCATCCAGAGGGTTCACACTGTGACAAACTGCAGCAGCATCCACAGGGTTCACACTGTGACAAACTGCAGCAGCATCCAGAGAGTTCACACACTGTGACAAACTGCAGCATCATCCAGAGGGTTCACACTGTGACAAACTGCAGCAGCATCCAGAGGGTTCACACTGTGACAAACTGCAGCAGCATCCAGAGGGTTCCCACTGTGACAAACTGCAGCAGCATCCAGAGGGTTCACACTGTGACAAACTGCAGCAGCATCCAGAGGGTTCACACACTGTGACAAACTGCAGCAGCATCCAGAGGGTTCACGCTCTGACAAACTGCAGCAACATACAGAGGGTTCACACTGACAAACTGCATCAGCATCCAGAGGGTTCGCACTGTGACAAACTGCAGCTGCATCCAGAGTGTTCGCACCGTGACACACTGCAGTAGAATCCAGAGGGTTCACACTGTGACAAACTGCATCAGCATCCAGAGGGTTCACACTGTGACAAACTGCAGCAGCATTCAGAGGGTTCACACTGTGACAAACTGCAGCAGCATCCAGAGGGTTCATACTGTGACAAACTGCAGCAGCATCCAGAGGGTTCACACTGTGACAAACAGCAGCAGCATCCAGAGGGTTCACACTGTGACACACTGCAGCAGCATCCAGAGGGTTCATACTGTGACAAACTGCAGCAGCATCCAGAGGGTTCATACTGTGACAAACTGCAGCAGCATCCCGAGGGTTCATACTGTGACAAACTGCAGCAGCATCCAGAGGGTTCATACTGTGACAAACTGCAGCAGCATCCAGAGTGTTCACACACTGGGACAAACAGCAGCAGCAACCAGAGGGTTCACACTGTGACACACTGCAGCAGCATCCAGAGGGTTCATACTGTGACAAACTGCAGCAGCATCCAGAGGGTTCACTCACTGGGACAAACTGCAGCGGCATCCAGAGTGTTCACACTGTGACAAACTGCAGCAGCATCCAGAGGGTTCACACTGTGACAAACTGCAGCAGCATCCAGAGGGTTCACTCACTGTGACAAACTGCAGCATCATCCAGAGGGTTCACACACTGTGACAAACTGCAGCAGCATCGAGAGGGTTCACACTGTAACAAACTGCAGCAGCATCCAGAGGGTTCACACTGTGACAAACTGCAGCAGCATCCAGAGGGTTCACTCACTGTGACAAACTGCAGCATCATCCAGAGGGTTCACACACTGTGACAAACTGCAGCGGCATCCAGAGGGCTCACACACTGACAAACTGCAGCGGCATCCAGAGGGTTCACACTGTGACAAACTGCAGCAGCATCCAGAGGGTTCACACACTGACAAACTGCAGCAGCATCCACTGGGTTCACATTGTGACAAACTGCAGCGGCATCCAGCGGATTCACACTGTGACAAACTGCAGCATCATCCAGGAGTTTCACACACTGTGACAAACTGCAGCAGCATCCAGAGGGTTCACACACTGGGACAAACTGCAGCGGCATCCAGAGGGTTCACACTGTGACAAACTGCAGCAGCATCCAGTGGGTTCACACTGTGAAAAACTGCAGCAGCATCCAGAGGATTCACAATGTAACAAACTGCAGCAGCATCCAGAGGGTTCAGACTGTGACAAACTGCAGCAGCATCCAGAGGGTTCACACACTGTGACAAACTGCAGCAGCATCCAGAGGGTTCACACACTGTGACAAACTGCAGCAAATCCCAGAGGGTTCACACATGTGACAAACTGCAGCAGCATCCAGAGGGTTCACACTGTGACAAACTGCAGCAGCATCCTGAGGCTTCACACTGTCACAAACTGCAGCAGCATCCAGAGGGTTCACACTGTGCCAAACTGCAGCAGCATCCAGAGGGTTCACACACTGTGACAAACTGCAGCAGCATCCAGAGGGTTCACACTGTGACAAACTGCAGCAGCATCCAGAGGGTTCACACTGTGACAAACTGCAGCAGCATCCAGAGGGTTCACACACTGTGACAAACTGCAGCGGCATCCAGCGGATTCACACTGTGACAAACTGCAGCAGCATCCAGAGGGTTCACATTGTGACAAACTGCAGCAGCATCCAGAGGGTTCACACACTGTGACAAACTGCAGCGGCATCCAGCGGATTCACACTGTGACAAACTGCAGCAGCATCCAGAGCGTTCACACACTGTGACAAACTGCAGCAGCATCCAGAGGGTTCACACTGTGACAAACTGCAGCAGCATCCACAGGGTTCACACTGTGACAAACTGCAGCAGCATCCAGAGGGTTCACACACTGTGACAAACTGCAGCATCATCCAGAGGGTTCACACTGTGACAAACTGCAGCAGCATCCAGAGGGTTCACACTGTGACAAACTGCAGCAGCATCCAGAGGGTTCCCACTGTGACAAACTGCAGCAGCATCCAGAGGGTTCACACTGTGACAAACTGCAGCAGCATCCAGAGGGTTCACACTCTGTGACAAACTGCAGCAGCATCCAGAGGGTTCACGCTGTGACAAACTGCAGCAACATCCAGAGGGTTCACACTGACAAACTGCATCAGCATCCAGAGGGTTCGCACTGTGACAAACTGCAGCTGCATCCAGAGTGTTCGCACTGTGACACACTGCAGTAGAATCCAGAGGGTTCACACTGTGACAAACTGCATCAGCATCCAGAGGGTTCACACCGTGACAAACTGCAGCAGCATTCAGAGGGTTCACACTGTGACAAACTGCAGCAGCATCCAGAGGGTTCATACTGTGACAAACTGCAGCAGCATCCAGAGGGTTCACACTGTGACAAACAGCAGCAGCATCCAGAGGGTTCACACTGTGACACACTGCAGCAGCATCCAGAGGGTTCATACTGTGACAAACTGCAGCAGCATCCAGAGGGTTCATAGTGTGACAAACTGCAGCAGCATCCAGAGGGTTCATACTGTGACAAACTGCAGCAGCATCCACAGGGTTCATACTGTGACAAACTGCAGCAGCATCCAGAGTGTTCACACACTGTGACAAACAGCAGCAGCAACCAGAGGGTTCACACTGTGACACACTGCAGCAGCATCCAGAGGGTTCATACTGTGACAAACTGCAGCAGCATCCAGAGGGTTCACACTGTGACAAACAGTAGCAGCATCCAGAGGGTTCACACTGTGATAAACTGCAGCAAATTCCAGAGGGTTCACACTGTGACAAACTGCTGCAGCACCCAGAGGGTTCACACTGTGACAAACTGCAGCAGCATCAAGAGGGTTCACACTGTAACAAACTGCAGCAACATTCAGAGGGTTCACACTGTGACAAACTGCAGCAGCATCCAGAGGATTCACACTGTGACAAACTGCAGCAGCATCCAGAGGGTTCACAGTGTGACAAACTGCAGCAGCATCAAGAGGGTTCACACTTTAACAAACTGCAGCAGCATCCAGAGGGTTCACACTGTGACAAATTGCAGCAGCATCCAGAGGCTTCACACTGTGACAAACTGCAGCAGCATCCAGAGGGTTCACACTGTGACAAACTGCAGCAGCATCCAGTGGGTTCACACACTGTGACAAACTGCAGCGGCATCCAACGGATTCACACTGTGACAAACTGCAGCAGCATCCTGAAGGTTCACTCACTGTGACAAACTGCAGCAGCATCCAGAGGGTTCACACTGTGACAAACTGCAGCACCATCCACAGGGTTCACACACTGTGACAAACTGCAGTAGCATCCAGAGGGCTCACACACTGACAATCTGCAGCACCATCCACAGGGTTCACACTGTGACAAACTGCAGCAGCATCCAGAGGGTTCACACACAGTGACAAACTGCAGCAGCATCCAGAGGGTTCACACTGTGACAAACTGCAGCAGCATTCACAGGATTCACACTGTGACAAACTGCAGCAGCATCCACAGGGTTCACACTGTGACAAACTGCAGCAGCATTCAGAGGGTTCACGTTGTGACAAACTGCAACAACATCCAGAGGGTTCACATTGTGACAAACTGCAGCAGCATCCAGAGGGTTCGCACTGTGACAAACTGCAGCTGCATCCAGAGTGTTCGCACTGTGACACACTGCAGTAGAATCCAGAGGGTTCACACTGTGACAAACTGCATCAGCATCCAGAGTGTTCACACTGTGACAAACTGCATCAGCATTCAGAGGGTTCACACTGTGACAAACTGCAGCAGCATCCAGAGGGTTCACACTGTGACAAACAGCAGCAGCATCCAGAGGGTTCACATTGTGACAAACTGCAGCAGCATCCAGAGGGTTCACACTGTGACAAACTGCAGCAGCATCCAGAGGGTTCACACACTGTGACAAACTGCAGCGGCATCCAGCGGATTCACACTGTGACAAACTGCAGCAGCATCCAGAGGGTTCACATTGTGACAAACTGCAGCAGCATCCAGAGGGTTCACACACTGTGACAAACTGCAGAGGCATCCAGCGGATTCACACTGTGACAAACTGCAGCAGCATCCAGAGGGTTCACACACTGTGACAAACTGCAGCAGCATCCAGAGGGTTCACGCTGTGACAAACTGCAGCAGCATCCACAGGGTTCACACTGTGACAAACTGCAGCAGCATCCAGAGGGTTCACACACTGTGACAAACTGCAGCATCATCCAGAGGGTTCAAACTGTGACAAACTGCAGCAGCATCCAGAGGGTTCACACTGTGACAAACTGAAGCAGCATCCAGAGGGTTCCCACTGTGACAAACTGCAGCAGCATCCAGAGGTTTCACACTGTGACAAACTGCAGCAGCATCCAGAGGGTTCACACACTGTGACAAACTGCAGCAGCATCCAGAGGGTTCACGCTGTGACAAACTGCAGCAACATCCAGAGGGTTCACACTGACAAACTGCATCAGCATCCAGAGGGTTCGCACTGTGACAAACTGCAGCTGCATCCAGAGTGTTCGCACTGTGACACACTGCAGTAGAATCCAGAGGGTTCACACTGTGACAAACTGCATCAGCATCCAGAGGGTTCACACTGTGACAAACTGCAGCAGCATTCAGAGGGTTCACACTGTGACAAACTGCAGCAGCATCCAGAGGGTTCATACTGTGACAAACTGCAGCAGCATCCAGAGGGTTCACACTGTGACAAACAGCAGCAGCATCCAGAGGGTTCACACTGTGACACACTGCAGCAGCATCCAGAGGGTTCATACTGTGATAAACTGCAGCAGCATCCAGAGGGTTCATACTGTGACAAACTGCAGCAGCATCCAGAGGGTTCATACTGTGACAAACTGCAGCAGCATCCACAGGGTTCATACTGTGACAAACTGCAGCAGCATCCAGAGTGCTCACACACTGTGACAAACAGCAGCAGCAACCAGAGGGTTCACACTGTGACACACTGCAGCAGCATCCAGAGGGTTCATACTGTGACAAACTGCAGCAGCATCCAGAGGGTTCACACTGTGACAAACAGTAGCAGCATCCAGAGGGTTCACACTGTGACAAACTGCAGCAAATTCCAGAGGGTTCACACTGTGACAAACTGCTGCAGCACCCAGAGGGTTCACACTGTGACAAACTGCAGCAGCATCAAGAGGGTTCACACTGTAACAAACTGCAGCAACATCCAGAGGGTTCACACTGTGACAAACTACAGCAGCATCCAGAGGATTCACACTGTGACAAACTGCAGCAGCATCCAGAGGGTTCACAGTGTGACAAACTGCAGCAGCATCAAGAGGGTTCACACTTTAACAAACTGCAGCAGCATCCAGAGGGTTCACACTGTGACAAATTGCAGCAGCATCCAGAGGCTTCACACTGTGACAAACTGCAGCAGCATCCAGAGGGTTCACACTGTGACAAACTGCAGCAGCATCCAGAGGGTTCACACACTGTGACAAACTGCAGCGGCATCCAGCGGATTCACACTGTGACAAACTGCAGCAGCATCCAGAATGTTCACTCACTGTGACAAACTGCAGCAGCATCCAGAGGGTTCACACACTGACAAACTGCAGCACCATCCACAGGGTTCACACACTGTGACAAACTGCAGTAGCATCCAGAGGGCTCACACACTGACAAACTGCAGCACCATCCACAGGCTTCACACTGTGACAAACTGCAGCAGCATCCAGAGGGTTCACACACAGTCACAAACTGCAGCAGCATCCAGAGGGTTCACACTGTGACAAACTGCAGCAGCATCCACAGGGTTCACACTGTGACAAACTGCAGCAGCATCCAGAGGGTTCACACTGTGACAAACTGCAGCAGCATTCCGAGGGTTCACGTTGTGACAAACTGCAGCAACATCCAGAGGGTTCACATTGTGACAAACTGCAGCAGCATCCAGAGGGTTCGCACTGTGACAAACTGCAGCTGCATCCAGAGTGTTCGCACTGTGACACACTGCAGTAGAATCCAGAGGGTTCACACTGTGACAAACTGCATCAGCATCCAGAGTGTTCGCACTGTGACAAACTGCATCAGCATTCAGAGGGTTCACACTGTGACAAACTGCAGCAGCATCCAGAGGGTTCACACTGTGACAAACAGCAGCAGCATCCAGAGGGTACACATTGTGACAAACTGCAGCAGCATCCAGAGGGTTCACACTGTGACAAACTGCAGCAGCATCCAGAGTGTTCACACTGTGACGAACTGCAGCAGCATCCAGAGGGCTCACACACTGACAAACTGCAGCAGCATCCACAGGGTTCACACTGTGATAAACTGCAGCAGCATCCACAGGGTTCGCACTGTGACAAACTGCAGCAGCATCCAGAGGGCTCACACACTGACAAACTGCAGCAGCATCCACAGGGTTCACACACTGTGACAAACTGCAGTAGCATCCAGAGGGCTCACACACTGACAAACTGCAGCAGCATCCAGAGGGTTCACACTGTGACAAACTGCAGCAGCATCCAGAGGTTTCACACTGTAACAAACTGCAGCAGCATCCAGAGGGTCCACAAACTGTGACAAACTGCAGCAGCATCCAGAGGGTTCACACTGTAACAAACTGCAGCAGCATCCAGAGGGTTCACACACTGTGACAAACTGCAGCAACATCCAGTGGGTTCACACTGTGACAAACTGCAGCAGCATCCAGAGGGTTCACACTGTGACAAACTGCAGCAGCATCCAGAGGGTTCACGCTGTGACAAACTGCAGCAACATCCAGAGGGTTCACAGTGACAAACTGCATCAGCATCCAGAGGATTTGCACTGTGATAAACTGCTGAAGCATCCAGAGGGTTCACACTGTGACGAACTGCAGCAGCATCCAGAGGGCTCACACACTGACAAACTGCAGCAGCATCCACAGGGTTCACACTGTGACAAACTGCAGCAGCATCCACAGGGTTCGCACTGTGACAAACTGCAGCAGCATCCAGAGGGCTCACACACTGACAAACTGCAGCAGCATCCACAGGGTTCACACACTGTGACAAACTGCAGTAGCATCCAGAGGGCTCACACACTGACAAACTGCAGCAGCATCCAGAGGGTTCACACTGTGACAAACTGCAGCAGCATCCAGAGGTTTCACACTGTAACAAACTGCAGCAGCATCCAGAGGGTCCACAAACTGTGACAAACTGCAGCAGCATCCAGAGGGTTCACACTGTAACAAACTGCAGCAGCATCCAGAGGGTTCACACACTGTGACAAACTGCAGCAGCATCCAGTGGGTTCACACTGTGACAAACTGCAGCAGCATCCAGAGGGTTCACACTGTGACAAACTGCAGCAGCATCCAGAGGGTTCACGCTGTGACAAACTGCAGCAACATCCAGAGGGTTCACAGTGACAAACTGCATCAGCATCCAGAGGATTTGCACTGTGATAAACTGCTGAAGCATCCAGAGGGTTCACACTGTGACAAACTGCAGCAGCATCCAGAGGGTTCACACTGTGACAAACTGCAGCAGCATCCAGAGGGTTCACTCACTGTGACAAACTGCAGCAGCATCCAGAGGGTTCACACACTGTGACAAACTGCAGCGGCATCCAGAGGGTTCACACTGTGACAAACTGCAGCAGCATCCAGTGGTTTCACACACTGTGACAAATTGCAGCAGCATCCAGAGGGCTCACACACTGACAAACTGCAGCAGCATCCACAGGGTTCACACTGTGACAAACTGCAGCAGCATCCAGAGGGTTCACACTGTGACAAACTGCAGCGGCATCCAGAGGATTCACACTGTGACAAACTGCAGCATCATCCAGGGGGTTCACACACTGTGACAAACTGCAGCAGCATCCAGAGGGTTCACTCACTGTGACAAACTGCAGCAGCATCCAGAGGGTTCACACACTGGGACAAACTGCAGCGGCATCCAGAGGGTTCACACTGTGACAAACTGCAGCAGCATCCAGAGGGTTCACATTGTGACAAACTGCAGCAGCATCCAGAGGGTTCACACTGTGACAAACTGCAGGAGCATCCAGAGAGTTCACACACTGTGACAAACTGCAGCAGCATCCAGAGGGTTCACACTGTAACAAACTGCAGCAAATGCCAGAGGGTTCACACTGTGACAAACTGCAGCAGCATCCAGAGGTTCACACTGACAAACTGCAGCAGCATCAAGAGGGTTCACACTGTAACAAACTGCAGCAACATCCAGAGGGTACACACTGTGTCAAACTGCAGCAGCATCGAGAGGGTTCACACTGTGACAAACTGCAGCAGCATCCAGAGGGTTCACACTGTGACAAACTGCAGCAGCATCCACAGGGTTCACACTGTGACAAACTGCAGTAGCATCAAGAGGGTTCACACTGTAACAAACTGCAGCAACATCCAGAGGGTTCATACTGTGACAAATTGCAGCAGCATCCAGAGGGTTCACACTGTGACAAACTGCAGCAGCATCCAGAGGGTTCACACTGTGACAGACTGCAGCAGCATCCAGAGGGTTCACGCTGTGACAACCTGCAGCAGCATCCAGAGGTTTCACACACTGTGACAAACTGCAGCAGCATCCAGAGGGTTCACGCTGTGACAAACTGCAGCAGCATCCAGAGGGTTCACGCTGTGACAAACTGCAGCAGCATCCAGAGGGTTCACGCTGTGACAACCTGCAGCAGCATCCAGAGGTTTCACACACTGTGACAAACTGCAGCAGCATCCAGAGGGTTCACTCACTGTGACAAACTGCAGCAGCATCCAGAGTGTTCACACACTGTGACAAACTGCAGCGGCATACAGAGGGTTCACACTGTGACAAACTGCAGCAGCATCCAGAGGGCACACACACTGACAAACTGCAGCAGCATCCACAGGGTTCACACTGTGACAAACTGCAGCAGCATCCAGTGTGTTCACACACTGTGACAAACTGCAGCGGCATACAGAGGGTTCACACTGTGACAAACTGCAGCAGCATCCAGAGGGTTCACGCTGTGACAAACTGCAGCAACATCCAGAGGGTTCACACGGCAAACTGCATCAGCATCCAGAGGGTTCGCACTGTGACATCTGCAGCTGCATCCACAGTGTTCGCACTGTGACACACTGCAGTAGAATCCAGAGGGTTCACACTGTGACAAACTGCATCAGCATCCAGAGGGTTCACACTGTGACAAACTGCAGCAGCATCCAGAGGGTTCACACTGTGACAAACTGCAGCAGCATCGAGAGGGTTCACACTGTGACAAAATGCAGCAGCATCCAGAGGGTTCACACGGTTACAAACAGCAGCAGCATCCAGAGGGTTCACACTGTGACACACTGCAGCAGTATCCAGAGGGCTCACACTGTGACACACTGCAGCAGCATCCAGAGGGTTCATACTGTGACAAACTGCAGCAGCATCCAGAGGGTTCATACAGTGACAAACTGCAGCAGCATCCAGAGTGTTCACACACTGTGACAAACAGCAGCAGCATCCAGAGGGTTCACACTGTGATAAACTGCAGCAAATTCCAGAGGGTTCACACTGTGACAAACTGCAGCAGCATCCAGAGGGTTCACACTGTGACAAGCTGCAGCAGCATCAAGAGGGTTCACACTGTAACAAACTGCAGCAGCATCCAGAGGGTTCACACTGTGACAAACTGCAGCAGCATCCAGAGGGTTCACACTGTGACAAACTGCTGCAGCATCAAGAGGGTTCACACTGTGACTAATTGCAGCAGCATCCAGAGGGTTCACACTGTGACAAACTGCAGCAGCATACAGAGGGTTCACTCACTGTGACAAACTGCAGCAGCATCCATAGGGTTCACACACTGTGACAAACTGCAGCGGCATCCAGAGGGTTCACACTGTGACAAGCTGCAGTAGCATCCAGAGGGCTCACACACTGACAAACTGCAGCAGCATCCACAGGGTTCACACTGTGGCAAACTGCAGCAGCATCCAGAGGGTTCACACACTGTGACAAACTGCAGCAGCATCCAGAGGGTTCACACTGTGACAAACTGCAGCAACATCCAGAGGGCTCACACACTGACAAACTGCAGCAGCATCCACAGGGTTCACACTGTGAAAAACTGCAGCAGCATCCAGAGGGTTCACACTGTGACAAACGGCAGCAGCATCCAGAGGGTTCACACTGTGACACACTGCAGCAGTATCCAGAGGGTTCACACTGTGCACATTGCAGCAGCATCCAGAGGGTTCATGCTGTGACAAACTGCAGCAGCATCCAGTGGGTTCATACTGTGACGAACTGCAGCAGCATCCAGAGGGTTCACACTGTGACAAACAGCAGCTGCATGGAGAGGGTTCACACTGTGACACACTGCAGCAGTATCCAGAGGGTTCACACTGTGACACACTGCAGCAGCATCCAGAGGGTTCACACTGTGACAAACTGCAGCAGCATCCCGAGGGTTCACACTGTGACACAGTGCAGCAGCATCCAGAGGGTTCACACTGACAAACTGCAGCAGCATCCAGAGGGTTCACACACTGTGACAAACAGCAGCAGCATCCAGAGGGTTCACACTGTGACAAACTGCAGCAGCAACCAGAGTGTTCGCACTGTGACAAACTGCAGCATCATCCAGGGGGTTCACACACTGTGACAAACTGCAGCAGCATCCAGAGGGTTCACTCACTGTGAAAAACTGCAGCAGCATCCAGAGGGTTCACACACTGGGACAAACTGCAGCGGCATCCAGAGGGTTCACACTGTGACAAACTGCAGCAGCATCCAGAGTGTTCACACACTGTGACAAACTGCAGCAGCATCCAGAGGGTTCACACACTGGGACAAACTGCAGCGGCATCCAGAGGGTTCACACTGTGACAAACAGCAGGAGCATCCAGAGAGTTCACACACTGTGACAAACTGCAGCAGCATCCAGAGGGTTCAAACACTGTGACAAACTGCAGCAAATTCCAGAGGGTTCACACTGTGACAAACTGCAGCAGCATCCAGAGGGTTCACACTGACAAACTGCAGCAGCATCAAGAGGGTTCACACTGTAACAAACTGCAGCAACATCCAGAGGGTTCACACTGTGTCAAACTGCAGCAGCATCGAGAGGGTTCACACTGTGACGAACTGCAGCAGCATCCAGAGGCTTCACACTGTGACAAACAGCAGCAGCATCCAGACGGTTCACACTGTGACAAACTGCAGCAGCATCCAGAGGGTTCACACTGTAACAAACTGCAGCAACATCCAGAGGGTTCACACTGTGTCAAACTGCAGCAGCATCGAGAGGGTTCACACTGTGACAAACTGCAGCAGCATCCAGAGGGTTCACACTGTGACAAACTGCAGCAGCATCCAGAGGGTTCACACTGTGACAAACTGCAGCAGCATCAAGAGGGTTCACACTGTGACAAACTGCAGCAGGATCCAGAGGGTTCATACTGTGACAAACTGCAGCAGCATCCAGAGGGTTCACACTGTGACAAACTGCAGCAGCATCCAGAGGGTTCACACTGTGACAAACTGCAGCAGCATCCAGAGGGTTCACACACTGTGACAAACTGCAGCGGCATCCAGAGGGTTCACACTGTGCAAACTGCAGCAGCATCCAGAGTGTTCACACTGTGACAAACTACAGCAGCATCCAGAGGGCTCACACACTGACAAACTGCAGCAGCATCCACAGGGTTCACACTGTGACAAACCGCAGCAGCATCCAGAGGGTTCACACACTGTGACAAACTGCAGCAGCATCCAGAGGGTACACACACTCTGACAAACAGCAGCAGCATCCAGAGGGTTCACACACTGTGACAAACTGCAGCAACATCCAGAGGGTTCACACTGACAAACTGCATCAGCATCCAGAGGGTTCGCACTGTGACGAACTGCAGCTGCATCCACAATGTTCGCACTGTGACACACTGCAGTAGAATCCAGAGGGTTCACACTGTGACAAACTGCATCAGCATCCAGAGCGTTCACACTGTGACAAACTGCAGCAGCATCCAGAGGGTTCACACTGTGACAAACTGCAGCATCATCCAGGGGGTTCACACACTGTGACAAACTGCAGCAGCATCCAGAGGGTTCACTCACTGTGAAAAACTGCAGCAGCATCCAGAGGGTTCACACACTGGGACAAACTGCAGCGGCATCCAGAGGGTTCACACTGTGACAAACAGCAGGAGCATCCAGAGAGTTCACACACTGTGACAAACTGCAGCAGCATCCAGAGGGTTCACACTGTAACAAACTGCAGCAAATTCCAGAGGGTTCACACTGTGACAAACTGCAGCAGCATCCAGAGGGTTCACACTGACAAACTGCAGCAGCATCAAGAGGGTTCACACTGTAACAAACTGCAGCAACATCCAGAGGGTTCACACTGTGTCAAACTGCAGCAGCATCGAGAGGGTTCACACTGTGACGAACTGCAGCAGCATCCAGAGGCTTCACACTGTGACAAACAGCAGCAGCATCCAGACGGTTCACACTGTGACAAACTGCAGCAGCATCCAGAGGGTTCACACTGTAACAAACTGCAGCAGCATCCAGAAGGTTCACACTGTGACAAACTGCAGCAGCATCCAGAGGGTTCACACACTGTGACAAACTGCAGCGGCATCCAGAGGGTTCACACTGTGACAAACTGCAGCAGCATCCAGAGTGTTCACACTGTGACAAACTACAGCAGCATCCAGAGGGCTCACACACTGACAAACTGCAGCAGCATCCAGAGGGTTCACACTGTGACAAACTGCAGCAGCATCCAGAGGGTTCACTCACTGTGACAAACAGCAGCAGCATCCAGAGGGTTCACACACTGTGACAAACTGCAGCAACATCCAGAGGGTTCACACTGACAAACTGCATCAGCATCCAGAGGGTTCGCACTGTGACGAACTGCAGCTGCATCCACAATGTTCGCACTGTGACACACTGCAGTAGAATCCAGAGGGTTCACACTGTGACAAACTGCATCAGCATCCAGAGGGTTCACACTGTGACAAACTGCAGCAGCATCCAGAGGGTTCACACTGTGACAAACTGCAGCAGCATCCAGAGGGTTCACACTGTGACAAACTGCAGCAGCATCCAGAGGGTTCACACTGTGACACACTGCAGCAGTATCCAGAGGGTTCACACTGTGACACACTGCAGCAGCATCCAGAGGGTTCATACTGTGACAAACTGCAGCAGCATCCAGAGGGTTCATACTGTGACAAACTGCAGCAGCATCCAGAGTGTTCACACACTGTGACAAACAGCAGCAGCATCCAGAGGGTTCACACTGTGATAAACTGCAGCAGATTCCAGAGGGTACACACTGTGACAAACTGCAGCAGCATCCAGAGGGTTCACACTGTGACAAACTGTAGCAGCATCCAGAGGGTTCACACTGTGACGAACTGCAGCAGCATCCAGAGGCTTCACACTGTGACAAACAGCAGCAGCATCCAGACGGTTCACACTGTGACAAACTGCAGCAGCATCCAGAGGTTTCACACTGTGACAAACTGCAGCAGCATCCAGAGGGTTCACACACTGTGACAAACTGCAGCGGCATCCAGAGGGTTCACACTGTGACAAACTGCAGCAGCATCCAGAGTGTTCACACTGTGACAAACTACAGCAGCATCCAGAGGGCTCACACACTGACAAACTGCAGCAGCATCCAGAGGGTTCACACTGTGACAAACTGCAGCAGCATCCAGAGGGTTCACACTGTGACAAAATGCAGCAGCATCCAGAGGGTTCACACTGTGACAAACTGCAGCAGCATCCAGAGGGTTCACACTGTGACACACTGCAGCAGTATCCAGAGGGTTCACACTGTGACACACTGCAGCAGCATCCAGAGGGTTCATACTGTGACAAACTGCAGCAGCATCCAGAGGGTTCATACTGTGACAAACTGCAGCAGCATCCAGAGTGTTCACACACTGTGACAAACAGCAGCAGCATCCAGAGGCTTCACACTGTGATAAACTGCAGCAGATTCCAGAGGGTTCACACTGTGACAAACTGCAGCAGCATCCAGAGGGTTCACACTGTGACAAACTGCAGCAGCATCCAGAGGGTTCACACTGTGACAAACTGCAGCAGCATCCAGAGGCTTCACACTGTGACAAACAGCAGCAGCATCCAGACGGTTCACACTGTGACAAACTGCAGCAGCATCCAGAGGGTTCACACTGTGACAAACTGCAGCAGCATCCAGAGGGTTCACACACTGTGACAAACTGCAGCGGCATCCAGAGGGTTCACACTGTGACAAACTGCAGCAGCATCCAGAGTGTTCACACTGTGACAAACTACAGCAGCATCCAGAGGGCTTACACACTGACAAACTGCAGCAGCATCCAGAGGGTTCACACTGTGACAAACTGCAGCAGCATCCAGAGGGTTCACACACTGTGACAAACAGCAGCAGCATCCAGAGGGTTCACACACTGTGACAAACTGCAGCAGCATCCAGAGGGTTCACACTGTGACAAACTGCAGCAGCATCCAGAGGGTTCACACACTGTGACAAACTGCAGCGGCATCCAGCGGATTCACACTGTGACAAACTGCAGCAGCATCCAGAGGGTTCACATTGTGACAAACTGCAGCAGCATCCAGAGGGTTCACACACTGTGACAAACTGCAGCGGCATCCAGCGGATTCACACTGTGACAAACTGCAGCAGCATCCAGAGGGTTCACACACTGTGACAAACTGCAGCAGCATCCAGAGGGTTCACACTGTGACAAACTGCAGCAGCATCCACAGGGTTGACACTGTGACAAACTGCAGCAGCATCCAGAGGGTTCACACACTGTGACAAACTGCAGCATCATCCAGAGGGTTCACACTGTGACAAACTGCAGCAGCATCCAGAGGGTTCACACTGTGACAATCTGCAGCAGCATCCAGAGGGTTCCCACTGTGACAAACTGCAGCAGCATCCAGAGAGTTCACACTGTGACAAACTGCAGCAGCATCCAGAGGGTTCACACACTGTGACAAACTGCAGCAGCATCCAGAGGGTTCACGCTGTGACAAACTGCAGCAACATCCAGAGGGTTAACACTGACAAACTGCATCAGCATCCAGAGGGTTCGCACTGTGACAAACTGCAGCTGCATCCAGAGTGTTCGCACTGTGACACACTGCAGTAGAATCCAGAGGGTTCACACTGTGACAAACTGCATCAGCATCCAGAGGGTTCACACTGTGACAAACTGCAGCAGCATTCAGAGGGTTCACACTGTGACAAACTGCAGCAGCATCCAGAGGGTTCATACTGTGACAAACTGCAGCAGCATCCAGAGGGTTCACACTGTGACAAACAGCAGCAGCATCCAGAGGGTTCACACTGTGACACACTGCAGCAGCATCCAGAGGGTTCATACTGTGACAAACTGCAGCAGCATCCAGAGGGTTCATACTGTGACAAACTGCAGCAGCATCCAGAGGGTTCATACTGTGACAAACTGCAGCAGCATCCAGAGGGTTCATATTGTGACAAACTGCAGCAGCATCCAGAGTGTTCACACACTGTGACAAACAGCAGCAGCAACCAGAGGGTTCACACTGTGACACACTGCAGCAGCATCCAGAGGGTTCATACTGTGACAAACTGCAGCAGCATCCAGAGGGTTCACACTGTGACAAACAGTAGCAGCATCCAGAGGGTTCACACTGTGATAAACTGCAGCAAATTCCAGAGGGTTCACACTGTGACAAACTGCTGCAGCACCCAGAGGGTTCACACTGTGACAAACTGCAGCAGCATCAAGAGGGTTCACACTGTAACAAACTGCAGCAACATCCAGAGGGTTCACACTGTGACAAACTGCAGCAGCATCCAGAGGATTCACACTGTGACAAACTGCAGCAGCATCCAGAGGGTTCACACTGTGACAAACTGCAGCAGCATCAAGAGGGTTCACACTTTAACAAACTGCAGCAGCATCCAGAGGGTTCACACTGTGACAAATTGCAGCAGCATCCAGAGGCTTCACACTGTGACAAACTGCAGCAGCATCCAGAGGGTTCACACTGTGACAAACTGCAGCAGCATCCAGAGGGTTCACACACTGTGACAAACTGCAGCGGCATCCAGCGGATTCACACTGTGACAAACTGCAGCAGCATCCATAGGGTTCACACACTGTGACAAACTGCAGCACCATCCAGAGGGTTCACACTGTGACAAACTGCAGCAGCATCCAGAGGTTTCACACTGTGACAAACTGCAGCATCATCCAGAAGGTTCACACACTGTGACAAACTGCAGTAGCATCCAGAGGGCTCACACACTGACAAACTGCACCAGCATCCAGAGGGTTTACACTGTGACAAACTGCAGCAGCATCCACAGGGTTCACACTGTGACAAACTGCAGTAGCATCCAGAGGGCTCACACACTGACAAACTGCAGCAGCATCCAGAGGGTTCACACTGTGACAAACTGCAGCAGCATCCAGAGGGTTCGCATTGTGACAAACTGCAGCAGCATTCAGAGGGTTCACGTTGTGACAAACTGCAGCAACATCCAGAGGGTTCACACTGTGACAAACTGCAGCAGCATTCAGAGGGTTCACGTTGTGACAAACTGCAGCAACATCCAGAGGGTTCACATTGTGACAAACTGCAGCAGCATCCAGAGGGTTCGCACTGTGACAAACTGCAGCAGCATCCAGAGGGTTCACTCACTGTGAAAAACTGCAGCAGCATCCAGAGGGTTCACACACTGGGACAAACTGCAGCGGCATCCAGAGGGTTCACACTGTGACAAACAGCAGGAGCATCCAGAGAGTTCACACTGTGACAAACTGCAGCAGCATCCAGAGGGTTCACACTGTAACAAACTGCAGCAAATTCCAGAGGGTTCACACTGTGACAAACTGCAGCAGCATCCAGAGGGTTCACACTGACAAACTGCAGCAGCATCAAGAGGGTTCACACTGTAACAAACTGCAGCAGCATCCAGAGGGTTCACACTGTGTCAAACTGCAGCAGCATCCAGTGGGTTCACACTGTAACAAACTGCAGCAGCATCCAGAGGGTTCACACTGTGTCAAACGGCAGCAGCATCCAGAGGGTTCACACTGTAACAAACTGCAGCAGCATCCAGTGGGTTCACACTGTAACAAACTGCAGCAACATCCAGAGGGTTCACACTGTGTCAAACTGCAGCAGCATCGAGAGGGTTCACACTGTGACGAACTGCAGCAGCATCCAGAGGCTTCACACTGTGACAAACAGCAGCAGCATCCAGACGGTTCACACTGTGACAAACTGCAGCAGCATCCAGAGGGTTCACACTGTGACAAACTGCAGCAGCATCCAGAGGGTTCACACTGTAACAAACTGCAGCAACATCCAGAGGGTTCACACTGTGTCAAACTGCAGCAGCATCGAGAGGGTTCACACTGTGACAAACTGCAGCAGCATCCAGAGGGTTCACACTGTGACAAACTGCAGCAGCATCCAGAGGGTTCACACTGTGACAAACTGCAGCAGCATCAAGAGGGTTCACACTGTGACAAACTGCAGCAGGATCCAGAGGGTTCACACTGTGACAAACTGCAGCAGCATCCAGAGGGTTCACACTGTGACAAACTGCAGCAGCATCCAGAGGGTTCACACTGTGACAAACTGCAGCAGCATCCAGAGGGTTCACACACTGTGACAATCTGCAGCGGCATCCAGAGGGTTCACACTGTGCAAACTGCAGCAGCATCCAGAGTGTTCACACTGTGACAAACTACAGTAGCATCCAGAGGGCTCACACACTGACAAACTGCAGCAGCATCCACAGGGTTCACACTGTGACAAACTGCAGCAGCATCCAGAGGGTTCACACACTGTGACAAACTGCAGCAGCATCCAGAGGGTACACACACTCTGACAAATAGCAGCAGCATCCAGAGGGTTCACACACTGTGACAAACTGCAGCAACATCCAGAGGGTTCACACTGACAAACTGCATCAGCATCCAGAGGGTTCGCACTGTGACACACTGCAGCAGTATCCAGAGGGTTCACACTGTGACACACTGCAGCAGTATCCAGAGGGTTCACACTGTGACAAACTGCAGCAGCATCCAGAGGGTTCATACTGTGACAAACTGCAGCAGCATCCAGAGTGTTCACACACTGTGACAAACAGCAGCAGCATCCAGAGGGTTCACACTGTGATAAACTGCAGCAGATTCCAGAGGGTTCACACTGTGACAAACTGCAGCAGCATCCAGAGGGTTCACACTGTGACAAATTGCAGCAGCATCCAGAGGGTTCACACTGTGACGAACTGCAGCAGCATCCAGAGGCTTCACACTGTGACAAACAGCAGCAGCATCCAGACGGTTCACACTGTGACAAACTGCAGCAGCATCCAGAGGGTTCACACTGTGACAAACTGCAGCAGCATCCAGAGGGTTCACACACTGTGACAAACTGCAGCGGCATCCAGAGGGTTCACACTGTGACAAACTGCAGCAGCATCCAGAGTGTTCACACTGTGACAAACTACAGCAGCATCCAGAGGGCTCACACACTGACAAACTGCAGCAGCATCCAGAGGGTTCACACTGTGACAAACTGCAGCAGCATCCAGAGGGTTCACACACTGTGACAAACAGCAGCAGCATCCAGAGGGTTCACACACTGTGACAAACTGCAGCAGCATCCAGAGGGTTCACACTGTGACAAACTGCAGCAGCATCCAGAGGGTTCACACTGTGACAAACTGCAGCAGCATCCAGAGGGTTCGCATTGTGACAAACTGCAGCAGCATTCAGAGGGTTCACGTTGTGACAAACTGCAGCAACATCCAGAGGGTTCACACTGTGACAAACTGCAGCAGCATTCAGAGGGTTCACGTTGTGACAAACTGCAGCAACATCCAGAGGGTTCACATTGTGACAAACTGCAGCAGCATCCAGAGGGTTCGCACTGTGACAAACTGCAGCAGCATCCAGAGGGTTCACTCACTGTGAAAAACTGCAGCAGCATCCAGAGGGTTCACACACTGGGACAAACTGCAGCGGCATCCAGAGGGTTCACACTGTGACAAACAGCAGGAGCATCCAGAGAGTTCACACACTGTGACAAACTGCAGCAGCATCCAGAGGGTTCACACTGTAACAAACTGCAGCAAATTCCAGAGGGTTCACACTGTGACAAACTGCAGCAGCATCCAGAGGGTTCACACTGACAAACTGCAGCAGCATCAAGAGGGTTCACACTGTAACAAACTGCAGCAGCATCCAGAGGGTTCACACTGTGTCAAACTGCAGCAGCATCCAGTGGGTTCACACTGTAACAAACTGCAGCAGCATCCAGAGGGTTCACACTGTGTCAAACGGCAGCAGCATCCAGAGGGTTCACACTGTAACAAACTGCAGCAGCATCCAGTGGGTTCGCATTGTAACAAACTGCAGCAACATCCAGAGGGTTCACACTGTAACAAACTGCAGCAACATCCAGAGGGTTCACACTGTGTCAAACTGCAGCAGCATCGAGAGGGTTCACACTGTGACGAACTGCAGCAGCAGCCAGAGGCTTCACACTGTGACAAACAGCAGCAGCATCCAGACGGTTCACACTGTGACAAACTGCAGCAGCATCCAGAGGGTTCACACTGTAACAAACTGCAGCAACATCCAGAGGGTTCACACTGTGTCAAACTGCAGCAGCATCGAGAGGGTTCACACTGTGACAAACTGCAGCAGCATCCAGAGGGTTCACACTGTGACGAACTGCAGCAGCATCCAGAGGGTACACACACTCTGACAAACAGCAGCAGCATCCAGAGGGTTCACACACTGTGACAAACTGCAGCAACATCCAGAGGGTTCACACTGACAAACTGCATCAGCATCCAGAGGGTTCGCACTGTGACACACTGCAGCAGTATCCAGAGGGTTCACACTGTGACACACTGCAGCAGTATCCAGAGGGTTCATACTGTGACAAACTGCAGCAGCATCCAGAGGGTTCATACTGTGACAAACTGCAGCAGCATCCAGAGTGTTCACACACTGTGACAAACAGCAGCAGCATCCAGAGGGTTCACACTGTGATAAACTGCAGCAGATTCCAGAGGGTTCACACTGTGACAAACTGCAGCAGCATCCAGAGGGTTCACACTGTGACAAATTGCAGCAGCATCCAGAGGGTTCACACTGTGACGAACTGCAGCAGCATCCAGAAGCTTCACACTGTGACAAACAGCAGCAGCACCCAGACGGTTCACACTGTGACAAACTGCAGCAGCATCCAGAGGGTTCACACTGTGACAAACTGCAGCAGCATCCAGAGGGTTCACACACTGTGACAAACTGCAGCGGCATCCAGAGGGTTCACACTGTGACAAACTGCAGCAGCATCCAGAGTGTTCACACTGTGACAAACTACAGCAGCATCCAGAGGGCTCACACACTGACAAACTGCAGCAGCATCCAGAGGGTTCACACTGTGACAAACTGCAGCAGCATCCAGAGGGTTCACACACTGTGACAAACAGCAGCAGCATCCAGAGGGTTCACACACTGTGACAAACTGCAGCAGCATCCAGAGGGTTCACACTGTGACAAACTGCAGCAGCATCCAGAGGGTTCACACTGTGACAAACTGCAGCAGCATCCAGAGGGTTCGCATTGTGACAAACTGCAGCAGCATTCAGAGGGTTCACGTTGTGACAAACTGCAGCAACATCCAGAGGGTTCACACTGTGACAAACTGCAGCAGCATTCAGGGGGTTCACGTTGTGACAAACTGCAGCAACATCCAGAGGGTTCACATTGTGACAAACTGCAGCAGCATCCAGAGGGTTCGCACTGTGACAAACTGCAGCAGCATCCAGAGGGTTCACTCACTGTGAAAAACTGCAGCAGCATCCAGAGGGTTCACACACTGGGACAAACTGCAGCGGCATCCAGAGGGTTCACACTGTGACAAACAGCAGGAGCATCCAGAGAGTTCACACACTGTGACAAACTGCAGCAGCATCCAGAGGGTTCACACTGTAACAAACTGCAGCAAATTCCAGAGGGTTCACACTGTGACAAACTGCAGCAGCATCCAGAGGGTTCACACTGACAAACTGCAGCAGCATCAAGAGGGTTCACACTGTAACAAACTGCAGCAGCATCCAGAGGGTTCACACTGTGTCAAACTGCAGCAGCATCCAGTGGGTTCACACTGTAACAAACTGCAGCAGCATCCAGAGGGTTCACACTGTTTCAAACGGCAGCAGCATCCAGAGGGTTCACACTGTAACAAACTGCAGCAGCATCCAGTGGGTTCGCATTGTAACAAACTGCAGCAACATCCAGAGGGTTCACACTGTAACAAACTGCAGCAACATCCAGAGGGTTCACACTGTGTCAAACTGCAGCAGCATCGAGAGGGTTCACACTGTGACGAACTGCAGCAGCAGCCAGAGGCTTCACACTGTGACAAACAGCAGCAGCATCCAGACGGTTCACACTGTGACAAACTGCAGCAGCATCCAGAGGGTTCACACTGTAACAAACTGCAGCAACATCCAGAGGGTTCACACTGTGTCAAACTGCAGCAGCATCGAGAGGGTTCACACTGTGACAAACTGCAGCAGCATCCAGAGGGTTCACACTGTGACGAACTGCAGCAGCATCCAGAGGCTTCACACTGTGACAAACAGCAGCAGCATCCAGACGGTTCACACTGTGACAAACTGCAGCAGCATCCAGAGGGTTCACACTGTAACAAACTGCAGCAACATCCAGAGGGTTCACACTGTGTCAAACTGCAGCAGCATCGAGAGGGTTCACACTGTGACAAACTGCAGCAGCATCCAGAGGGTTCACACTGTGACAAACTGCAGCAGCATCCAGAGGGTTCACACTGTGACAAACTGCAGCAGCATCCAGAGGGTTCACACTGTGACAAACTGCAGCAGCATCCAGAGGGTTCACACTGTGACAAACTGCAGCAGCATCCAGAGGGTTCACACTGTGACAAACTGCAGCAGGATCCAGAGGGTTCACACTGTGACAAACTGCAGCAGCATCCAGAGGGTTCACACTGTGACAAACTGCAGCAGCATCCAGAGGGTTCACACTGTGACAAACTGCAGCAGCATCCAGAGGGTTCACACACTGTGACAAACTGCAGCGGCATCCAGAGGGTTCACACTGTGCAAACTGCAGCAGCATCCAGAGTGTTCACACTGTGACAAACTACAGCAGCATCCAGAGGGCTCACACACTGACAAACTGCAGCAGCATCCAGAGGGTTCACACTGTGACAAACTGCAGCAGCATCCAGAGGGTTCACACACTGTGACAAACTGCAGCAGCATCCAGAGGGTACACACACTCTGACAAACAGCAGCAGCATCCAGAGGGTTCACACTGACAAACTGCAGCAGCATCCAGAGGGTTCACACTGTGACAAACTGCAGCAACATCCAGAGGGTTCACACTGACAAACTGCATCAGCATCCAGAGGGTTCGCACTGTGACACACTGCAGCAGTATCCAGAGGGTTCACACTGTGACACACTGCAGCAGTATCCAGAGGGTTCATACTGTGACAAACTGCAGCAGCATCCAGAGGGTTCATACTGTGACAAACTGCAGCAGCATCCAGAGTGTTCACACACTGTGACAAACAGCAGCAGCATCCAGAGGGTTCACACTGTGATAAACTGCAGCAGATTCCAGAGGGTTCACACTGTGACAAACTGCAGCAGCATCCAGAGGGTTCACACTGTGACAAATTGCAGCAGCTTCCAGAGGGTTCACACTGTGACGAACTGCAGCAGCATCCAGAGGCTTCACACTGTGACAAACAGCAGCAGCATCCAGACGGTTCACACTGTGACAAACTGCAGCAGCATCCAGAGGGTTCACACTGTGACAAACTGCAGCAGCATCCAGAGGGTTCACACACTGTGACAAACTGCAGCGGCATCCAGAGGGTTCACACTGTGACAAACTGCAGCAGCATCCAGAGTGTTCACACTGTGACAAACTACAGCAGCATCCAGAGGGCTCACACACTGACAAACTGCAGCAGCATCCAGAGGGTTCACACTGTGACAAACTGCAGCAGCATCCAGAGGGTTCACACACTGTGACAAACAGCAGCAGCATCCAGAGGGTTCACACACTGTGACAAACTGCAGCAGCATCCAGAGGGTTAACACTGTGACAAACTGCAGCAGCATCCAGAGGGTTCACACTGTGACAAACTGCAGCAGCATCCAGAGGGTTCACACACTGTGACAAACTGCAGCGGCATCCAGCGGATTCACACTGTGACAAACTGCAGCAGCAGCCAGAGGGTTCACATTGTGACAAACTGCAGCAGCATCCAGAGGGTTCACACACTGTGACAAACTGCAGCGGCATCCAGCGGATTCACACTGTGACAAACTGCAGCAGCATCCAGAGGGTTCACACACTGTGACAAACTGCAGCAGCATCCAGAGGGTTCACACTGTGTCAAACGGCAGCAGCATCCAGAGGGTTCACACTGTAACAAACTGCAGCAGCATCCAGTGGGTTCACACTGTAACAAACTGCAGCAACATCCAGAGGGTTCACACTGTGTCAAACTGCAGCAGCATCGAGAGGGTTCACACTGTGACGAACTGCAGCAGCATCCAGAGGCTTCACACTGTGACAAACAGCAGCAGCATCCAGACGGTTCACACTGTGACAAACTGCAGCAGCATCCAGAGGGTTCACACTGTGACAAACTGCAGCAGCATCCAGAGGGTTCACACTGTAACAAACTGCAGCAACATCCAGAGGGTTCACACTGTGTCAAACTGCAGCAGCATCGAGAGGGTTCACACTGTGACAAACTGCAGCAGCATCCAGAGGGTTCACACTGTGACAAACTGCAGCAGCATCCAGAGGGTTCACACTGTGACAAACTGCAGCAGCATCAAGAGGGTTCACACTGTGACAAACTGCAGCAGGATCCAGAGGGTTCACACTGTGACAAACTGCAGCAGCATCCAGAGGGTTCACACTGTGACAAACTGCAGCAGCATCCAGAGGGTTCACACTGTGACAAACTGCAGCAGCATCCAGAGGGTTCACACACTGTGACAATCTGCAGCGGCATCCAGAGGGTTCACACTGTGCAAACTGCAGCAGCATCCAGAGTGTTCACACTGTGACAAACTACAGTAGCATCCAGAGGGCTCACACACTGACAAACTGCAGCAGCATCCACAGGGTTCACACTGTGACAAACTGCAGCAGCATCCAGAGGGTTCACACACTGTGACAAACTGCAGCAGCATCCAGAGGGTACACACACTCTGACAAATAGCAGCAGCATCCAGAGGGTTCACACACTGTGACAAACTGCAGCAACATCCAGAGGGTTCACACTGACAAACTGCATCAGCATCCAGAGGGTTCGCACTGTGACACACTGCAGCAGTATCCAGAGGGTTCACACTGTGACACACTGCAGCAGTATCCAGAGGGTTCACACTGTGACAAACTGCAGCAGCATCCAGAGGGTTCATACTGTGACAAACTGCAGCAGCATCCAGAGTGTTCACACACTGTGACAAACAGCAGCAGCATCCAGAGGGTTCACACTGTGATAAACTGCAGCAGATTCCAGAGGGTTCACACTGTGACAAACTGCAGCAGCATCCAGAGGGTTCACACTGTGACAAATTGCAGCAGCATCCAGAGGGTTCACACTGTGACGAACTGCAGCAGCATCCAGAGGCTTCACACTGTGACAAACAGCAGCAGCATCCAGACGGTTCACACTGTGACAAACTGCAGCAGCATCCAGAGGGTTCACACTGTGACAAACTGCAGCAGCATCCAGAGGGTTCACACACTGTGACAAACTGCAGCGGCATCCAGAGGGTTCACACTGTGACAAACTGCAGCAGCATCCAGAGTGTTCACACTGTGACAAACTACAGCAGCATCCAGAGGGCTCACACACTGACAAACTGCAGCAGCATCCAGAGGGTTCACACTGTGACAAACTGCAGCAGCATCCAGAGGGTTCACACACTGTGACAAACAGCAGCAGCATCCAGAGGGTTCACACACTGTGACAAACTGCAGCAGCATCCAGAGGGTTCACACTGTGACAAACTGCAGCAGCATCCAGAGGGTTCACACTGTGACAAACTGCAGCAGCATCCAGAGGGTTCGCATTGTGACAAACTGCAGCAGCATTCAGAGGGTTCACGTTGTGACAAACTGCAGCAACATCCAGAGGGTTCACACTGTGACAAACTGCAGCAGCATTCAGAGGGTTCACGTTGTGACAAACTGCAGCAACATCCAGAGGGTTCACATTGTGACAAACTGCAGCAGCATCCAGAGGGTTCGCACTGTGACAAACTGCAGCAGCATCCAGAGGGTTCACTCACTGTGAAAAACTGCAGCAGCATCCAGAGGGTTCACACACTGGGACAAACTGCAGCGGCATCCAGAGGGTTCACACTGTGACAAACAGCAGGAGCATCCAGAGAGTTCACACACTGTGACAAACTGCAGCAGCATCCAGAGGGTTCACACTGTAACAAACTGCAGCAAATTCCAGAGGGTTCACACTGTGACAAACTGCAGCAGCATCCAGAGGGTTCACACTGACAAACTGCAGCAGCATCAAGAGGGTTCACACTGTAACAAACTGCAGCAGCATCCAGAGGGTTCACACTGTGTCAAACTGCAGCAGCATCCAGTGGGTTCACACTGTAACAAACTGCAGCAGCATCCAGAGGGTTCACACTGTGTCAAACGGCAGCAGCATCCAGAGGGTTCACACTGTAACAAACTGCAGCAGCATCCAGTGGGTTCGCATTGTAACAAACTGCAGCAACATCCAGAGGGTTCACACTGTAACAAACTGCAGCAACATCCAGAGGGTTCACACTGTGTCAAACTGCAGCAGCATCGAGAGGGTTCACACTGTGACGAACTGCAGCAGCAGCCAGAGGCTGCACACTGTGACAAACAGCAGCAGCATCCAGACGGTTCACACTGTGACAAACCTGCAGCAGCATCCAGAGGGTTCACACTGTAACAAACTGCAGCAACATCCAGAGGGTTCACACTGTGTCAAACTGCAGCAGCATCGAGAGGGTTCACACTGTGACAAACTGCAGCAGCATCCAGAGGGTTCACACTGTGACGAACTGCAGCAGCATCCAGAGGGTACACACACTCTGACAAACAGCAGCAGCATCCAGAGGGTTCACACACTGTGACAAACTGCAGCAACATCCAGAGGGTTCACACTGACAAACTGCATCAGCATCCAGAGGGTTCGCACTGTGACACACTGCAGCAGTATCCAGAGGGTTCACACTGTGACACACTGCAGCAGTATCCAGAGGGTTCATACTGTGACAAACTGCAGCAGCATCCAGAGGGTTCATACTGTGACAAACTGCAGCAGCATCCAGAGTGTTCACACACTGTGACAAACAGCAGCAGCATCCAGAGGGTTCACACTGTGATAAACTGCAGCAGATTCCAGAGGGTTCACACTGTGACAAACTGCAGCAGCATCCAGAGGGTTCACACTGTGACAAATTGCAGCAGCATCCAGAGGGTTCACACTGTGACGAACTGCAGCAGCATCCAGAAGCTTCACACTGTGACAAACAGCAGCAGCATCCAGACGGTTCACACTGTGACAAACTGCAGCAGCATCCAGAGGGTTCACACTGTGACAAACTGCAGCAGCATCCAGAGGGTTCACACACTGTGACAAACTGCAGCGGCATCCAGAGGGTTCACACTGTGACAAACTGCAGCAGCATCCAGAGTGTTCACACTGTGACAAACTGCAGCAGCATCCAGAGTGTTCACACACTGACAAACTGCAGCAGCATCCAGAGGGTTCACACTGTGACAAACTGCAGCAGCATCCAGAGGGTTCACACACTGTGACAAACAGCAGCAGCATCCAGAGGGTTCACACACTGTGACAAACTGCAGCAGCATCCAGAAGGTTCACACTGTGACAAACTGCAGCAGCATCCAGAGGGTTCACACTGTGACAAACTGCAGCAGCATCCAGAGGGTTCGCATTGTGACAAACTGCAGCAGCATTCAGAGGGTTCACGTTGTGACAAACTGCAGCAACATCCAGAGGGTTCACACTGTGACAAACTGCAGCAGCATTCAGGGGGTTCACGTTGTGACAAACTGCAGCAACATCCAGAGGGTTCACATTGTGACAAACTGCAGCAGCATCCAGAGGGTTCGCACTGTGACAAACTGCAGCAGCATCCAGAGGGTTCACTCACTGTGAAAAACTGCAGCAGCATCCAGAGGGTTCACACACTGGGACAAACTGCAGCGGCATCCAGAGGGTTCACACTGTGACAAACAGCAGGAGCATCCAGAGAGTTCACACACTGTGACAAACTGCAGCAGCATCCAGAGGGTTCACACTGTAACAAACTGCAGCAAATTCCAGAGGGTTCACACTGTGACAAACTGCAGCAGCATCCAGAGGGTTCACACTGACAAACTGCAGCAGCATCAAGAGGGTTCACACTGTAACAAACTGCAGCAGCATCCAGAGGGTTCACACTGTGTCAAACTGCAGCAGCATCCAGTGGGTTCACACTGTAACAAACTGCAGCAGCATCCAGAGGGTTCACACTGTTTCAAACGGCAGCAGCATCCAGAGGGTTCACACTGTAACAAACTGCAGCAGCATCCAGTGGGTTCGCATTGTAACAAACTGCAGCAACATCCAGAGGGTTCACACTGTAACAAACTGCAGCAACATCCAGAGGGTTCACACTGTGTCAAACTGCAGCAGCATCGAGAGGGTTCACACTGTGACGAACTGCAGCAGCAGCCAGAGGCTTCACACTGTGACAAACAGCAGCAGCATCCAGACGGTTCACACTGTGACAAACTGCAGCAGCATCCAGAGGGTTCACACTGTAACAAACTGCAGCAACATCCAGAGGGTTCACACTGTGTCAAACTGCAGCAGCATCGAGAGGGTTCACACTGTGACAAACTGCAGCAGCATCCAGAGGGTTCACACTGTGACGAACTGCAGCAGCATCCAGAGGCTTCACACTGTGACAAACAGCAGCAGCATCCAGACGGTTCACACTGTGACAAACTGCAGCAGCATCCAGAGGGTTCACACTGTAACAAACTGCAGCAACATCCAGAGGGTTCACACTGTGTCAAACTGCAGCAGCATCGAGAGGGTTCACACTGTGACAAACTGCAGCAGCATCCAGAGGGTTCACACTGTGACAAACTGCAGCAGCATCCAGAGGGTTCACACTGTGACAAACTGCAGCAGCATCCAGAGGGTTCACACTGTGACAAACTGCAGCAGCATCCAGAGGGTTCACACTGTGACAAACTGCAGCAGCATCCAGAGGGTTCACACTGTGACAAACTGCAGCAGGATCCAGAGGGTTCACACTGTGACAAACTGCAGCAGCATCCAGAGGGTTCACACTGTGACAAACTGCAGCAGCATCCAGAGGGTTCACACTGTGACAAACTGCAGCAGCATCCAGAGGGTTCACACACTGTGACAAACTGCAGCGGCATCCAGAGGGTTCACACTGTGCAAACTGCAGCAGCATCCAGAGTGTTCACACTGTGACAAACTACAGCAGCATCCAGAGGGCTCACACACTGACAAACTGCAGCAGCATCCACAGGGTTCACACTGTGACAAACTGCAGCAGCATCCAGAGGGTTCACACACTGTGACAAACTGCAGCAGCATCCAGAGGGTACACACACTCTGACAAACAGCAGCAGCATCCAGAGGGTTCACACTGACAAACTGCAGCAGCATCCAGAGGGTTCACACTGTGACAAACTGCAGCAACATCCAGAGGGTTCACACTGACAAACTGCATCAGCATCCAGAGGGTTCGCACTGTGACACACTGCAGCAGTATCCAGAGGGTTCACACTGTGACACACTGCAGCAGTATCCAGAGGGTTCATACTGTGACAAACTGCAGCAGCATCCAGAGGGTTCATACTGTGACAAACTGCAGCAGCATCCAGAGTGTTCACACACTGTGACAAACAGCAGCAGCATCCAGAGGGTTCACACTGTGATAAACTGCAGCAGATTCCAGAGGGTTCACACTGTGACAAACTGCAGCAGCATCCAGAGGGTTCACACTGTGACAAATTGCAGCAGCTTCCAGAGGGTTCACACTGTGACGAACTGCAGCAGCATCCAGAGGCTTCACACTGTGACAAACAGCAGCAGCATCCAGACGGTTCACACTGTGACAAACTGCAGCAGCATCCAGAGGGTTCACACTGTGACAAACTGCAGCAGCATCCAGAGGGTTCACACACTGTGACAAACTGCAGCGGCATCCAGAGGGTTCACACTGTGACAAACTGCAGCAGCATCCAGAGTGTTCACACTGTGACAAACTACAGCAGCATCCAGAGGGCTCACACACTGACAAACTGCAGCAGCATCCAGAGGGTTCACACTGTGACAAACTGCAGCAGCATCCAGAGGGTTCACACACTGTGACAAACAGCAGCAGCATCCAGAGGGTTCACACACTGTGACAAACTGCAGCAGCATCCAGAGGGTTAACACTGTGACAAACTGCAGCAGCATCCAGAGGGTTCACACTGTGACAAACTGCAGCAGCATCCAGAGGGTTCACACACTGTGACAAACTGCAGCGGCATCCAGCGGATTCACACTGTGACAAACTGCAGCAGCAGCCAGAGGGTTCACATTGTGACAAACTGCAGCAGCATCCAGAGGGTTCACACACTGTGACAAACTGCAGCGGCATCCAGCGGATTCACACTGTGACAAACTGCAGCAGCATCCAGAGGGTTCACACACTGTGACAAACTGCAGCAGCATCCAGAGGGTTCACACTGTGACAAACTGCAGCAGCATCCACAGGGTTGACACTGTGACAAACTGCAGCAGCATCCAGAGGGTTCACACACTGTGACAAACTGCAGCATCATCCAGAGGGTTCACACTGTGACAAGCTGCAGCAGCATCCAGAGGGTTCACACTGTGACAATCTGCAGCAGCATCCAGAGGGTTCCCACTGTGACAAACTGCAGCAGCATCCAGAGAGTTCACACTGTGACAAACTGCAGCAGCATCCAGAGGGTTCACACACTGTGACAAACTGCAGCAGCATCCAGAGTGTTCACGCTGTGACAAACTGCAGCAACATCCAGAGGGTTCACACTGACAAACTGCATCAGCATCCAGAGGGTTTGCACTGTGACAAACTGCAGCTGCGTCCAGAGTGTTCGCACTGTGACACACTGCAGTAGAATCCAGAGGGTTCACACTGTGACAAACTGCATCAGCATCCAGAGGGTTCACACTGTGACAAACTGCAACAGCATTCAGAGGGTTCACACTGTGACAAACTGCAGCAGCATCCAGAGGGTTCATACTGTGACAAACTGCAGCAGCATCCAGAGGGTTCACACTGTGACAAACAGCAGCAGCATCCAGAGGGTTCACACTGTGTCACACTGCAGCAGCATCCAGAGGGTTCATACTGTGACAAACTGCAGCAGCATCCAGAGGGTTCATACTGTGACAAACTGCAGCAGCATCCAGAGGGTTCATACTGTGACAAACTGCAGCAGCATCCAGAGGGTTCATATTGTGACAAACTGCAGCAGCATCCAGAGTGTTCACACACTGTGACAAACAGCAGCAGCAACCAGAGGGTTCACACTGTGACACACTGCAGCAGCATCCAGAGGGTTCATACTGTGACAAACTGCAGCAGCATCCAGAGGGTTCACACTGTGACAAACAGTAGCAGCATCCAGAGGGTTCACACTGTGATAAACTGCAGCAAATTCCAGAGGGTTCACACTGTGACAAACTGCTGCAGCACCCAGAGGGTTCACACTGTGACAAACTGCAGCAGCATCAAGAGGGTTCACACTGTAACAAACTGCAGCAACATACAGAGGGTTCACACTGTGACAAACTGCAGCAGCATCCAGAGGATTCACACTGTGACAAACTGCAGCAGCATCCAGAGGGTTCACACTGTGACAAACTGCAGCAGCATCAAGAGGGTTCACACTTTAACAAACTGCAGCAGCATCCAGAGGGTTCACACTGTGACAAATTGCAGCAGCATCCAGAGGCTTCACACTGTGACAAACTGCAGCAGCATCCAGAGGGTTCACACTGTGACAAACTGCAGCAGCATCCAGAGGGTTCACACACTGTGACAAACTGCAGCGGCATCCAGCGGATTCACACTGTGACAAACTGCAGCAGCATCCAGAGGGTTCACACACTGTGACAAACTGCAGCAGCATCCAGAGGGTTCGCATTGTGACAAACTGCAGCAGCATTCAGAGGGTTCACGTTGTGACAAACTGCAGCAGCATCCAGAGGGTTCACACACTGTGACAAACTGCAGCAGCATTCAGAGGGTTCACGTTGTGACAAACTGCAGCAACATCCAGAGAGTTCACACTGTGACAAACTGCAGTAGCATCCAGAGGGCTCACACACTGACAAACTGCAGCAGCATCCTGAGGGTTTACACTGTGACAAACTGCAGCAGCATCCACAGGGTTCACACTGTGACAAACTGCAGCAGCATCCAGAGGGTTTGCATTGTGACAAACTGCAGCAGCATTCAGAGTGTTCACGTTGTGACAAACTGCAGCAACATCCAGAGGGTTCACACTGTGACAAACAGCAGCAGCATTCAGAGGGTTCACGTTGTGACAAACTGCAGCAACATCCAGAGAGTTCACACTGTGACAAACTGCAGCAGCATCCACAGGGTTCGCACTGTGACAAACTGCAGCAGCAACCAGAGGGTTCACACTGTGACAAACTGCAGTAGCATCCAGAGGGCTCACACACTGACAAACTGCAGCAGCATCCACAGGGTTCACACACTGTGACAAACTGCAGTAGCATCCAGAGGGCTCACACACTGACAAACTGCAGCAGCATCCAGAGGGTTCACACTGTGACAAACTGCAGCAGCATCCAGAGGGTTCACACTGTAACAAACTGCAGCAGCATCCAGAGGGTTCACACACTGTGACAAACTGCAGCAGCATCCAGAGGGTTTACACTGTAACAAACTGCAGCAGCATCCAGAGGGTTCACACACTGTGACAAACTGCAGCAGCATCCAGTGGGTTCACACTGTGACAAACTGCAGCAGCATCCAGAGGGTTCACACTGTGACAAACTGCAGCAGCATCCAGAGGGTTCACGCTGTGACAAACTGCAGCAACATCCAGAGGGTTCATAGTGACAAACTGCATCAGCATCCAGAGGATTCGCACTGTGACAAACTGCTGAAGCATCCAGAGGGTTCACACTGTGACAAACTGCAGCAGCATCCAGAGGGATCACACTGTGACAAACTGCAGCAGCATCCAGAGGGTTCACTCACTGTGACAAACTGCAGCAGCATCCAGAGGGTTCACACACTGTGACAAACTGCAGCGGCATCCAGAGGGTTCACACTGTGACAAACTGCAGCAGCATCCAGTTGTTTCACACACTGTGACAAACTGCAGCAGCATCCAGAGGGGTCACACACGGACAAACTGCAGCAGCATCCAGAGGGTTCACACTGTGACAAACTGCATCAGCATCCAGAGGGTTCACACTGTGACAAACTGCAGCTGCATCCAGAGTGTTCGCACTGTGACACACTGCAGTAGAATCCAGAGGGTTCACACTGTGACAAACTGCAGCAGCATCCAGAGGGTTCACACTGTGACAAACTGCAGCAGCATCCAGAGGGTTCATACTGTGACAAACTGCAGCAGCATCCAGAGGGTTCATATTGTGACAAACTGCAGCAGCATCCAGAGTGTTCACACACTGTGAGAAACAGCAGCAGCAACCAGAGGGTTCACACTGTGACACACTGCAGGAGCATCCAGAGGGTTCATACTGTGACAAACTGCAGCAGCATCCAGAGGGTTCACACTGTGACAAACAGTAGCAGCATCCAGAGGGTTCACACTGTGATAAACTGCAGCAAATTCCAGAGGGTTCACACTGTGACAAACTGCTGCAGCACCCAGAGGGTTCACACTGTGACAAACTGCAGCAGCATCAAGAGGGTTCACACTGTAACAAACTGCAGCAACATCCAGAGGGTTCACACTGTGACAAACTGCAGCAGCATCCAGAGGATTCACACTGTGACAAACTGCAGCAGCACCCAGAGGGTTCACACTGTGACAAACTGCAGCAGCATCAAGAGGGTTCACACTTTAACAAACTGCAGCAGCATCCAGAGGGTTCACACTTTGACAAATTGCAGCAGCATCCAGAGGCTTCACACTGTGACAAACTGCAGCAGCATCCAGAGGGTTCACACTGTGACAAACTGCAGCAGCATCCAGAGGGTTCACACACTGTGACAAACTGCAGCGGCATCCAGCGGATTCACACTGTGACAAACTGCAGCAGCATCCAGAGGGTTCACACACTGTGACAAACTGCAGCACCATCGAGAGGGTTCACACTGTGACAAACTGCAGCAGCATTCAGAGGGTTCACGTTGTGACAAACTGCAGCAACATCCAGAGGGTTCACACTGTGACAAACTGCAGCAGCATCCACAGGGTTCGCACTGTGACAAACTGCAGCAGCATCCAGAGGGCTCACACACTGACAAACTGCAGCAGCATCCAGAGGGTTCACACTGTGACAAACTGCAGCAGCATCCAGAGGGTTCACACTGTAACAAACTGCAGCAGCATCCAGAGGGTTCACACACTGTGACAAACTGCAGCAGCATCCAGAGGGTTTACACTGTAACAAACTGCAGCAGCATCCAGAGGGTTCACACACTGTGACAAACTGCAGCAGCATCCAGTGGGTTCACACTGTGACAAACTGCAGCAGCATCCAGAGGGTTCACACTGTGACAAACTGCAGCAGCATCCAGAGGGTTCACGCTGTGACAAACTGCAGCAACATCCAGAGGGTTCATAGTGACAAACTGCATCAGCATCCAGAGGATTCGCACTGTGACAAACTGCTGAAGCATCCAGAGGGTTCACACTGTGACAAACTGCAGCAGCATCCAGAGGGTTCACACTGTGACAAACTGCAGCAGCATCCAGAGGGTTCACTCACTGTGACAAACTGCAGCAGCATCCAGAGGGTTCACACACTGTGACAAACTGCAGCGGCATCCAGAGGGTTCACACTGTGACAAACTGCAGCAGCATCCAGTGGTTTCACACACTGTGACAAACTGCAGCAGCATCCAGAGGGGTCACACACGGACAAACTGCAGCAGCATCCAGAGGGTTCACACTGTGACAAACTGCATCAGCATCCAGAGGGTTCACACTGTGACAAACTGCAGCTGCATCCAGAGTGTTCGCACTGTGACACACTGCAGTAGAATCCAGAGGGTTCACACTGTGACAAACTGTATCAGCATCCAGAGGGTTCACACTGTGACAAACTGCAGCAGCATTCAGAGGGTTCACACTGTGACAAACTGCAGCAGCATCCAGAGGGTTCATACTGTGACAAACTGCAGCAGCATCCAGAGGGTTCACACTGTGACAAACAGCAGCAGCATCCAGAGGGTTCACACTGTGACACACTGCAGCAGCATCCAGAGGGTTCATACTGTGACAAACTGCAGCAGCATCCAGAGGGTTCATACTGTGACAAACTGCAGCAGCATCCAGAGGGTTCATACTGTGACAAACTGCAGCAGCATCCAGAGGGTTCATATTGTGACAAACTGCAGCAGCATCCAGAGTGTTCACACACTGTGACAAACAGCAGCAGCAACCAGAGGGTTCACACTGTGACACACTGCAGCAGCATCCAGAGGGTTCATACTGTGACAAACTGCAGCAGCATCCAGAGGGTTCACACTGTGACAAACAGTAGCAGCATCCAGAGGGTTCACACTGTGATAAACTGCAGCAAATTCCAGAGGGTTCACACTGTGACAAACTGCTGCAGCACCCAGAGGGTTCACACTGTGACAAACTGCAGCAGCATCAAGAGGGTTCACACTGTAACAAACTGCAGCAACATACAGAGGGTTCACACTGTGACAAACTGCAGCAGCATCCAGAGGATTCACACTGTGACAAACTGCAGCAGCATCCAGAGGGTTCACACTGTGACAAACTGCAGCAGCATCAAGAGGGTTCACACTTTAACAAACTGCAGCAGCATCCAGAGGGTTCACACTGTGACAAATTGCAGCAGCATCCAGAGGCTTCACACTGTGACAAACTGCAGCAGCATCCAGAGGGTTCACACTGTGACAAACTGCAGCAGCATCCAGAGGGTTCACACACTGTGACAAACTGCAGCGGCATCAAGCGGATTCACACTGTGACAAACTGCAGCAGCATCCAGAGGGTTCACACACTGTGACAAACTGCAGCACCATCCAGAGGGTTCACACTGTGACAAACTGCAGCAGCATCCAGAAGGTTCACACACTGTGACAAACTGCAGTAGCATCCAGAGGGCTCACACACTGACAAACTGCAGCAGCATCCAGAGGGTTTACACTGCGACAAACTGCAGCAGCATCCACAGGGTTCACACTGTGACAAACTGCAGCAGCATCCAGAGGGTTCGCATTGTGACAAACTGCAGCAACATCCAGGGGTTCACACTGTGACAAACTGCAGCAGCATCAAGAGGGTTCACACTGTAACAAACTGCAGCAACATCCAGAGGGTTCACACTGTGACAAACTGCAGCATCATCCAGAGGATTCACACTGTGATAAACTGCAGCAGCATCCAGAGGGTTCACACTGTGACAAACTGCAGCAGCATCCAGAGTGTTCATACTGTGACAAACTGCAGCAGCATCCAGAGGGTTCACACTGTGACAAATTGCAGCAGCATCCAGAGGCTTCACACTGTGACAAACTGCAGCAGCATCCAGAGGGTTCACACTGTGACAAAATGCAGCAGCATCCAGAGGGTTCACACACTGTGACAAACTGCAGCACCATCCAGAGGGTTCACACTGTGACAAACTGCAGCAGCATCCAGAAGGTTCACACACTGTGACAAACTGCAGTAGCATCCAGAGGGCTCACACACTGACAAACTGCAGCAGCATCCAGAGGGTTTACACTGTGACAAACTGCAGCAGCATCCAGAGGGTTCGCATTGTGACAAACTGCAGCAGCATCCAGAGGTTTCACACACTGTGAAAAACTGCAGCAGCATCCAGAGGGTTCACGTTGTGACAAACAGCAGCAACATCCAGAGGGTTCACACTGTGACAAACTGCAGCAGCATTCAGAGGGTTCACGTTGTGACAAACTGCAGCAACATCCAGAGGGTTCACACTGTGACAAACTGCAGCAGCATCCACAGGGTTCGCACTGTGACACACTGCAGCAGCATCCAGAGGGCTCACACACTGACAAACTGCAGCAGCATCCACAGGGTTCACACACTGTGACAAACTGCATTAGCATCCAGAGGGCTCACACACTGACAAACTGCAGCAGCATCCAGAGGGTTCACACTGTGACAAACTGCAGCAGCATCCAGAGGGTTCACACTGTAACAAACTGCAGCAGCATCCAGAGGGTTCACACACTGTGACAAACTGCAGCAGCATCCAGAGGGTTTACACTGTAACAAACTGCAGCAGCATCCAGAGGGTTCACACACTGTGACAAACTGCAGCAGCATCCAGTGGGTTCACACTGTGACAAACTGCAGCAGCATCCAGAGGGTTCACACTGTGACAAACTGCAGCAGCATCCAGAGGGTTCACGCTGTGACAAACTGCAGCAACATCCAGAGGGTTCATAGTGACAAACTGCATCAGCATCCAGAGGATTCGCACTGTGACAAACTGCTGAAGCATCCAGAGGGTTCACACTGTGACAAACTGCAGCAGCATCCAGAGGGTTCACACTGTGACAAACTGCAGCAGCATCCAGAGGGTTCACTCACTGTGACAAACTGCAGCAGCATCCAGAGGGTTCACACACTGTGACAAACTGCAGCGGCATCCAGAGGGTTCACACTGTGACAAACTGCAGCAGCATCCAGTGGTTTCACACACTGTGACAAACTGCAGCAGCATCCAGAGGGGTCACACATGGACAAACTGCAGCAGCATCCAGAGGGTTCACACTGTGACAAACTGCATCAGCATCCAGAGGGTTCACACTGTGACAAACTGCAGCTGCATCCAGAGTGTTCGCACTGTGACACACTGCAGTAGAATCCAGAGGGTTCACACTGTGACAAACTGCATCAGCATCCAGAGGGTTCACACTGTGACAAACTGCAGCAGCATTCAGAGGGTTCACACTGTGACAAACTGCAGCAGCATCCAGAGGGTTCATACTGTGACAAACTGCAGCAGCATCCAGAGGGTTCACACTGTGACAAACAGCAGCAGCATCCAGAGGGTTCACACTGTGACACACTGCAGCAGCATCCAGAGGGTTCATACTGTGACAAACTGCAGCAGCATCCAGAGGGTTCATACTGTGACAAACTGCAGCAGCATCCAGAGGGTTCATACTGTGACAAACTGCAGCAGCATCCAGAGGGTTCATATTGTGACAAACTGCAGTAGCATCCAGAGTGTTCACACACTGTGACAAACAGCAGCAGCAACCAGAGGGTTCACACTGTGACACACTGCAGCAGCATCCAGAGGGTTCATACTGTGACAAACTGCAGCAGCATCCAGAGGGTTCACACTGTGACAAACAGTAGCAGCATCCAGAGGGTTCACACTGTGATAAACTGCAGCAAATTCCAGAGGGTTCACACTGTGACAAACTGCTGCAGCACCCAGAGGGTTCACACTGTGACAAACTGCAGCAGCATCAAGAGGGTTCACACTGTAACAAACTGCAGCAACATACAGAGGGTTCACACTGTGACAAACTGCAGCAGCATCCAGAGGATTCACACTGTGACAAACTGCAGCAGCATTCAGAGGGTTCACGTTGTGACAAACTGCAGCAACATCCAGAGGGTTCACACTGTGACAAACTGCAGCAGCATCCACAGGGTTCGCACTGTGACACACTGCAGCAGCATCCAGAGGACTCACACACTGACAAACTGCAGCAGCATCCACAGGGTTCACACACTGTGACAAACTGCATTAGCATCCAGAGGGCTCACACACTGACAAACTGCAGCAGCATCCAGAGGGTTCACACTGTGACAAACTGCAGCAGCATCCAGAGGGTTCACACTGTAACAAACTGCAGCAGCATCCAGATGGTTCACACACTGTGACAAACTGCAGCAGCATCCAGAGGGTTTACACTGTAACAAACTGCAGCAGCATCCAGAGGGTTCACACACTGTGACAAACTGCAGCAGCATCCAGTGGGTTCACACTGTGACAAACTGCAGCAGCATCCAGAGGGTTCACACTGTGACAAACTGCAGCAGCATCCAGAGGGTTCACGCTGTGACAAACTGCAGCAACATCCAGAGGGTTCATAGTGACAAACTGCATCAGCATCCAGAGGATTCGCACTGTGACAAACTGCTGAAGCATCCAGAGGGTTCACACTGTGACAAACTGCAGCAGCATCCAGAGGGTTCACACTGTGACAAACTGCAGCAGCATCCAGAGGGTTCACTCACTGTGACAAACTGCAGCAGCATCCAGAGGGTTCACACACTGTGACAAACTGCAGCGGCATCCAGAGGGTTCACACTGTGACAAACTGCAGCAGCATCCAGAGGGTTCACACTGTGACAAACTGCAGCAGCATCCAGAGGGGTCACACATGGACAAACTGCAGCAGCATCCAGAGGGTTCACACTGTGACAAACTGCATCAGCATCCAGAGGGTTCACACTGTGACAAACTGCAGCTGCATCCAGAGTGTTCGCACTGTGACACACTGCAGTAGAATCCAGAGGGTTCACACTGTGACAAACTGCATCAGCATCCAGAGGGTTCACACTGTGACAAACTGCAGCAGCATTCAGAGGGTTCACACTGTGACAAACTGCAGCAGCATCCAGAGGGTTCATACTGTGACAAACTGCAGCAGCATCCAGAGGGTTCACACTGTGACAAACAGCAGCAGCATCCAGAGGGTTCACACTGTGACACACTGCAGCAGCATCCAGAGGGTTCATACTGTGACAAACTGCAGCAGCATCCAGAGGGTTCATACTGTGACAAACTGCAGCAGCATCCAGAGGGTTCATACTGTGACAAACTGCAGCAGCATCCAGAGGGTTCATATTGTGACAAACTGCAGTAGCATCCAGAGTGTTCACACACTGTGACAAACAGCAGCAGCAACCAGAGGGTTCACACTGTGACACACTGCAGCAGCATCCAGAGGGTTCATACTGTGACAAACTGCAGCAGCATCCAGAGGGTTCACACTGTGACAAACAGTAGCAGCATCCAGAGGGTTCACACTGTGATAAACTGCAGCAAATTCCAGAGGGTTCACACTGTGACAAACTGCTGCAGCACCCAGAGGGTTCACACTGTGACAAACTGCAGCAGCATCAAGAGGGTTCACACTGTAACAAACTGCAGCAACATACAGAGGGTTCACACTGTGACAAACTGCAGCAGCATCCAGAGGATTCACACTGTGACAAACTGCAGCAGCATCCAGAGGGTTCACACTGTGACAAACTGCAGCAGCATCAAGAGGGTTCACACTTTAACAAACTGCAGCAGCATCCAGAGGGTTCACACTGTGACAAATTGCAGCAGCATCCAGAGGCTTCACACTGTGACAAACTGCAGCAGCATCCAGAGGGTTCACACTGTGACAACATGCAGGAGCATCCAGAGGGTTCACACACTGTGACAAACTGCAGCGGCATCCAGCGGATTCACACTGTGACAAACTGCAGCAGCATCCAGAGGGTTCACACACTGTGACAAACTGCAGCACCATCCAGAGGGTTCACACTGTGACAAACTGCAGCAGCATCCAGAAGGTTCACACACTGTGACAAACTGCAGTAGCATCCAGAGGGCTCACACACTGACAAACTGCAGCAGCATCCAGAGGGTTCACACTGTGACAAACTGCAGCAGCATCCAGAGGGTTCACACTGTGACAAACTGCAGCAGCATCCAGAGTGTTCACACTGTGACAAACTGCAGTAGCATCCAGAGGGCTCACACACTGACAAACTGCAGCAGCATCCACAGGGTTCACACTGTGACAAACTGCAGCAGCATCCAGAGGGTTCGCATTGTGACAAACTGCAGCAGCATTCAGAGGGTTCACGTTGTGACAAACTGCAGCAACATCCAGGGGTTCACACTGTGACAAACTGCAGCAGCATCAAGAGGGTTCACACTGTAACAAACTGCAGCAACATCCAGAGGGTTCACACTGTGACAAACTGCAGCATCATCCAGAGGATTCACACTGTGACAAACTGCAGCAGCATCCAGAGGGTTCACACTGTGACAAACTGCAGCAGCATCAAGAGGGTTCACACTTTAACAAACTGCAGCAGCATCCAGAGGGTTCACACTGTGACAAATTGCAGCAGCATCCAGAGGCTTCACACTGTGACAAACTGCAGCAGCATCCAGAGGGTTCACACTGTGACAAACTGCAGCAGCATCCAGAGGGTTCACACACTGTGACAAACTGCAGCGGCATCCAGCGGATTCACACTGTGACAAACTGCAGCAGCATCCAGAGGGTTCACACACTGTGACAAACTGCAGCACCATCCAGAGGGTTCACACTGTGACAAACTGCAGCAGCATCCAGAAGGTTCACACACTGTGACAAACTGCAGTAGCATCCAGAGGGCTCACACACTGACAAACTGCAGCAGCATCCAGAGGGTTTACACTGTGACAAACTGCAGCAGCATCCAGAGGGTTCGCATTGTGACAAACTGCAGCAGCATTCAGAGGGTTCACGTTGTGACAAACAGCAGCAACATCCAGAGGGTTCACACTGTGACAAACTGCAGCAGCATTCAGAGGGTTCACGTTGTGACAAACTGCAGCAACATCCAGAGGGTTCACACTGTGACAAACTGCAGCAGCATCCAGAGGCTTCACACTGTGACAAACTGCAGCAGCATCCAGAGGGCTCACACACTGACAAACTGCAGCAGCATCCACAGGGTTCACACACTGTGACAAACTGCATTAGCATCCAGAGGGCTCACACACTGACAAACTGCAGCAGCATCCAGAGGGTTCACACTGTGACAAACTGCAGCAGCATCCAGAGGGTTCACACTGTAACAAACTGCAGCAGCATCCAGAGGGTTCACACACTGTGACAAACTGCAGCAGCATCCAGAGGGTTTACACTGTGACAAACTGCAGCAGCATCCAGAGGGTTCACACTGTGACAAACTGCAGCAGCATCCAGAGGGTTCACACACTGTGACAAACTGCAGCAGCATCCAGTGGGTTCACACTGTGACAAACTGCAGCAGCATCCAGAGGGTTCACACTGTGACAAACTGCAGCAGCATCCAGAGGGTTCACGCTGTGACAAACTGAGGCAACATCCAGAGGGTTCATAGTGACAAACTGCATCAGCATCCAGAGGATTCGCACTGTGACAAACTGCTGAAGCATCCAGAGGGTTCACACTGTGACAAACTGCAGCAGCATCCAGAGGGTTCACACTGTGACAAACTGCAGCAGCATCCAGAGGGTTCACTCACTGTGACAAACTGCAGCAGCATCCAGAGGGTTCACACACTGTGACAAACTGCAGCGGCATCCAGAGGGTTCACACTGTGACAAACTGCAGCAGCATCCAGTGGTTTCACACACTGTGACAAACTGCAGCAGCATCCAGAGGGGTCACACACGGACAAACTGCAGCAGCATCCAGAGGGTTCACACTGTGACAAACTGCATCAGCATCCAGAGGGTTCGCACTGTGACAAACTGCAGCTGCATCCAGAGTGTTCGCACTGTGACACACTGCAGTAGAATCCAGAGGGTTCACACTGTGACAAACTGCATCAGCATCCAGAGGGTTCACACTGTGACAAACTGCAGCAGCATTCAGAGGGTTCACACTGTGACAAACTGCAGCAGCATCCAGAGGGTTCATACTGTGACAAACTGCAGCAGCATCCAGAGGGTTCACACTGTGACAAACAGCAGCAGCATCCAGAGGGTTCACACTGTGACACACTGCAGCAGCATCCAGAGGGTTCATACTGTGACAAACTGCAGCAGCATCCAGAGGGTTCACACACTGTGACAAACTGCAGCAGCATCCAGAGGGTTTACACTGTGACAAACTGCAGCAGCATCCAGAGGGTTCACACTGTGACAAACTGCAGCAGCATCCAGAGGGTTCACACACTGTGACAAACTGCAGCAGCATCCAGTGGGTTCACACTGTGACCAACTGCAGCAGCATCCAGAGGGTTCACACTGTGACAAACTGCAGCAGCATCCAGAGGGTTCACGCTGTGACAAACTGAGGCAACATCCAGAGGGTTCATAGTGACAAACTGCATCAGCATCCAGAGGATTCGCACTGTGACAAACTGCTGAAGCATCCAGAGGGTTCACACTGTGACAAACTGCAGCAGCATCCAGAGGGTTCACACTGTGACAAACTGCAGCAGCATCCAGAGGGTTCACTCACTGTGACAAACTGCAGCAGCATCCAGAGGGTTCACACACTGTGACAAACTGCAGCGGCATCCAGAGGGTTCACACTGTGACAAACTGCAGCAGCATCCAGTGGTTTCACACACTGTGACAAACTGCAGCAGCATCCAGAGGGGTCACACACGGACAAACTGCAGCAGCATCCAGAGGGTTCACACTGTGACAAACTGCATCAGCATCCAGAGGGTTCGCACTGTGACAAACTGCAGCTGCATCCAGAGTGTTCGCACTGTGACACACTGCAGTAGAATCCAGAGGGTTCACACTGTGACAAACTGCATCAGCATCCAGAGGGTTCACACTGTGACAAACTGCAGCAGCATTCAGAGGGTTCACACTGTGACAAACTGCAGCAGCATCCAGAGGGTTCATACTGTGACAAACTGCAGCAGCATCCAGAGGGTTCACACTGTGACAAACAGCAGCAGCATCCAGAGGGTTCACACTGTGACACACTGCAGCAGCATCCAGAGGGTTCATACTGTGACAAACTGCAGCAGCATCCAGAGGGTTCATACTGTGACAAACTGCAGCAGCATCCAGAGGGTTCATACTGTGACAAACTGCAGCAGCATCCAGAGGGTTCATATTGTGACAAACTGCAGTAGCATCCAGAGTGTTCACACACTGTGACAAACAGCAGCAGCAACCAGAGGGTTCACACTGTGACACACTGCAGCAGCATCCAGAGGGTTCATACTGTGACAAACTGCAGCAGCATCCAGAGGGTTCACACTGTGACAAACAGTAGCAGCATCCAGAGGGTTCACACTGTGATAAACTGCAGCAAATTCCAGAGGGTTCACACTGTGACAAACTGCTGCAGCACCCAGAGGGTTCACACTGTGACAAACTGCAGCAGCATCAAGAGGGTCCACACTGTAACAAACTGCAGCAACATACAGAGGGTTCACACTGTGACAAACTGCAGCAGCATCCAGAGGATTCACACTGTGACAAACTGCAGCAGCATCCAGAGGGTTCACACTGTGACAAACTGCAGCAGCATCAAGAGGGTTCACACTTTAACAAACTGCAGCAGCATCCAGAGGGTTCACACTGTGACAAATTGCAGCAGCATCCAGAGGCTTCACACTGTGACAAACTGCAGCAGCATCCAGAGGGTTCACACTGTGACAAACTGCAGCAGCATCCAGAGGGTTCACACACTGTGACAAACTACAGCGGCATCCAGCGGATTCACACTGTGACAAACTGCAGCAGCATCCAGAGGGTTCACACACTGTGAAAAACTGCAGCACCATCCAGAGGGTTCACACTGTGACAAACTGCAGCAGCATCCAGAAGGTTCACACACTGTGACAAACTGCAGTAGCATCCAGAGGGCTCACACACTGACAAACTGCAGCAGCATCCAGAGGGTTTACACTGTGACAAACTGCAGCAGCATCCACAGGGTTCACACTGTGACAAACTGCAGCAGCATCCAGAGGGTTCGCATTGTGACAAACTGCAGCAGCATTCAGAGGGTTCACGTTGTGACAAACTGCAGCAACATCCAGAGGGTTCACACTGTGACAAACTGCAGCAGCATTCAGAGGGTTCACGTTGTGACAAACTGCAGCAACATCCAGAGGGTTCACATTGTGACAAACTGCAGCAGCATCCAGAGGGTTCGCACTGTGACAAACTGCAGCTGCATCCAGAGTGTTCGCACTGTGACATACTGCAGTAGAATCCAGAGGGTTCACACTGTGACAAATTGCATCAGCATTCAGAGGGTTCACACTGTGACAAACTGCAGCAGCATCCAGAGGGTTCACACTGTGACAAACAGCAGCAGCATCCAGAGGGTTCACATTGTGACAAACTGCAGCAGCATCCAGAGGGTTCACACTGTGACAAACTGCAGCAGCATCCAGAGTGTTCACACTGTGACGAACTGCAGCAGCATCCAGAGGGCTCACACACTGACAAACTGCAGCAGCATCCATAGGGTTCACACTGTGACAAACTGCAGCAGCATCCACAGGGTTCGTACTGTGACAAACTGCAGCAGCATCCAGAGGGCTCACACACTGACAAACTGCAGCAGCATCCACAGGGTTCACACACTGTGACAAACTGCAGTAGCATCCAGAGGGCTCACACACTGACAAACTGCAGCAGCATCCAGAGGGTTCACACTGTGACAAACTGCAGCAGCATCCAGAGGGTTCACACTGTAACAAACTGCAGCAGCATCCAGAGGGTTCACACACTGTGACAAACTGCAGCAGCATCCAGAGGGTTTACACTGTAACAAACTGCAGCAGCATCCAGAGGGTTCACACACTGTGACAAACTGCAGCAGCATCCAGTGGGTTCACACTGTGACAAACTGCAGCAGCATCCAGAGGGTTCACACTGTGACAAACTGCAGCAGCATCCAGAGGGTTCACGCTGTGACAAACTGCAGCAACATCCAGAGGGTTCACAGTGACAAACTGCATCAGCATCCAGAGGATTCGCACTGTGACAAACTGCTGAAGCATCCAGAGGGTTCACACTGTGACAAACTGCAGCAGCATCCAGAGGGTTCACACTGTGACAAACTGCAGCAGCATCCAGAGGGTTGACTCACTGTGACAAACTGCAGCAGCATCCTGAGGGTTCACACACAGTGACAAACTGCAGCGGCATCCAGAGGGTTCACACTGTGACAAACTGCAGCAGCATCCAGTGGTTTCACACACTGTGACAAACTGCAGCAGCATCCAGAGGGGTCACACACGGACAAACTGCAGCAGCATCCAGAGGGTTCACACTGTGACAAACTGCATCAGCATCCAGAGGGTTCACACTGTGACAAACTGCAGCGGCATCCAGAGGATTCACACTGTGACAAACTGCAGCATCATCCAGGGGGTTCACACACTGTGACAAACTGCAGCAGCATCCAGAGGGTTCACTCACTGTGACAAACTGCAGCAGCATCCAGAGGGTTCACACTGTGACAAACTGCAGCGGCATCCAGAGGGTTCACACTGTGACAAACTGCAGCAGCATCCAGAGGGTTCACACTGTGACAAACTGCAGGAGCATCCAGAGAGTTCACACACTGACAAACTGCAGCAGCATCCAGAGGGTTCACACTGTAACAAACTGCAGCAAATTCCAGAGGGTTCATACTGTGACAAATTGCAGCAGCATCCAGAGGGTTCACACTGTGACAAACTGCAGCAGCATCCAGAGGGTTCACACTGTGACAGACTGCAGCAGCATCCAGAGGGTTCACACTGTGACAAACTGCAGCAGCATCCAGAGGGTTCACACTGTGACAAACTGCAGCAGCATCCAGAGGGTTCACACACTGTGACAAACTGCAGCAGCATCCAGAGGGTTCACTCACTGTGACAAACTGCAGCAGCATCCAGAGTGTTCACACACTGTGACAAACTGCAGCGGCATACAGAGGGTTCACACTGTGACAAACTGCAGCAGCATCCAGAGGGCACACACACTGACAAACTGCAGCAGCATCCACAGGGTTCACACTGTGACAAACTGCAGCAGCATCCAGAGGGTTCACACTGTGACAAACTGCAGCAGCATCCAGAGGGTTCACGCTGTGACAAACTGCAGCAACATCCAGAGGGTTCACACTGACAAACTGCATCAGCATCCAGAGGGTTCGCACTGTGACATCTGCAGCTGCATCCACAGTGTTCGCACTGTGACACACTGCAGTAGAATCCAGAGGGTTCACACTGTGACAAACTGCATCAGCATCCAGAGGGTTCACACTGTGACAAACTGCAGCAGCATCCAGAGGGTTCACACTGTGACAAACTGCAGCAGCATCGAGAGGGTTCATACTGTGACAAACTGCAGCAGCATCCAGAGGGTTCATACAGTGACAAACTGCAGCAGCATCCAGAGTGTTCACACACTGTGACAAACAGCAGCAGCATCCAGAGGGTTCACACTGTGATAAACTGCAGCAAATTCCAGAGGGTTCACACTGTGACAAACTGCAGCAGCATCCAGAGGGTTCACACTGTGACAAACTGCAGCAGCATCAAGAGGGTTCACACTGTAACATACTGCAGCAACATCCAGAGGGTTCACACTGTGACAAACTGCAGCAGCATCTAGAGGTTTCACACTGTGACAAACTGCAGCAGCATCCAGAGGGTTCACACTGTGACAAACTGCAGCAGCATCCAGAGGGTTCACACTGTGACAAACTGCTGCAGCATCAAGAGGGTTCACACTGTGACAAATTGCAGCAGCATCCAGAGGGTTCACACTGTGACAAACTGCAGCAGCATACAGAGGGTTCACTCACTGTGACAAACTGCAGCAGCATCCAGAGGGTTCACACACTGTGACAAACTGCAGCGGCATCCAGAGGGTTCACACTGTGACAAACTGCAGTAGCATCCAGAGGGCTCACACACTGACAAACTGCAGCAGCATCCACAGGGTTCACACTGTGACAAACTGCAGCAGCATCCAGAGGGTTCACACACTGTGACAAACTGCAGCAGCATCCAGAGGGTTCACACTGTGACAAACTGCAGCAGCATCCAGAGGGTTCACACACAGTGACAAATTGCAGCAGCATTCAGAGGGTTCACGCTGTGACAAACTGCAGCAAAATCCAGAGGGTTCACCCTGACAAACTGCAGCAGCATCCAGAGGGTTCGCACTGTGACACACTGCAGTAGAATCCAGAGGGTTCACACTGTGACAAACTGCAACAGCACCCAGAGGGTTCACACTGTGACAAACTGCAGCAGCATCCAGAGGGTTCACACTGTGACAAACTGCAGCAGCATCCAGAGGGTTCACACTGTGACAAACTGCAGCAGCATCCAGAGGGTTCACACTGTGACAAACAGCAGCAGCATCCAGAGGGTTCACACTGTGACACACTGCAGCAGTATCCAGAGGGTTCACACTGTGCACATTGCAGCAGCATCCAGAGGGTTCATGCTGTGACAAACTGCAGCAGCATCCAGTGGGTTCATACTGTGACGAACTGCAGCAGCATCCAGAGGGTTCACACACTGTGACAAACAGCAGCAGCATCCAGAGGGTTCACACTGTGACAAACTGCAGCAGCATCCAGAGGGTTCACACTGTGACAAACAGCAGCTGCATGCAGAGGGTTCACACTGTGACAAACTGCAGCAGCAACCAGAGGGTTCACACACTGGGACAAACTGCAGCAGCATCCAGAGGGTTCACTCACCGTGAAAAACTGCAGCAGCATCCAGAGGGTTCGCACTGTGACAAACTGCAGCATCATCCAGTGGGTTCACACACTGTGACAAACTGCAGCAGCATCCAGAGGGTTCACTCACTGTGAAAAACTGGAGCAGCATCCAGAGGGTTCACACTGTGACAAACTGCAGGAGCATCCAGAGAGTTCACACTGTAACAAACTGCAGCAAATTCCAGAGGGTTCACACTGTGACAAACTGCAGCGGCATCCAGATGGTTCACACTGTGACAAACTGCAGCAGCATCCAGAGGGTTCACACTGTAACAAACTGCAGCAAATTCCAGAGGGTTCACACTGTGACAAACTGCAGCAGCATCCAGAGGGTTCACACTGACAAACTGCAGCAGCATCAAGAGGGTTCACACTGTAACAAATTGCAGCAACATCCAGAGGGTTCACACTGTGTCAAACTGCAGCAGCATCGAGAGGGTTCACACTGTGACGAACTGCAGCAGCATCCAGAGACTTCACACTGTGACAAACAGCAGCAGCATCCAGACGGTTCACACTGTAACAAACTGCAGCAACATCCAGAGGGTTCACACTGTGTCATACTGCAGCAGCATCGAGAGGGTTCACACTGTGACAAACTGCAGCAGCATCCAGAGGGTTCACACTGTGACAAATTGCAGCAGCATCCAGAGGGTTCACACTGTGACAAACTGCAGCAGCATCAAGAGGGTTCACACTGTGACAAACTGCAGCAGCACCCAGAGGGTTCACACTGTGACAAACTGCAGCAGCATCCAGAGGGTTCACACTTTGACAAACTGCAGCAGCATCCAGAGGGTTCACACTGTGACAAACTGCAGCAGCATCCAGAGGGTTCACACACTGTGACAAACTGCAGCGGCATCCAGAGGGTTCACACTGTGAAAAACTGCAGCAGCATCCAGAGTGTTCACACTGTGACAAACTACAGCAGCATCCAGAGGGTTCACACTGTGACAAACTGCATCAGCATCCAGAGGGTTCACACTGTGACAAACTGCAGCAGCATCCAGAGGGTTCACACTGTGACAAACTGCAGCAGCATCCAGAGGGTTCACACTGTGACAAACTGCAGCAGCATCCAGAGGTTTCTCACTGTGACAAACTGCAGCAGCATCAAGAGGGTTCACACTGTAACAAACTGCAGCAACATCCAGAGGGTTCACACTGTGTCAAACTGCAGCAGCATCGAGAGGGTTCACACTGTGACAAATTGCAGGAGCATCCAGAGGGTTCACACTGTGACAAACTGCAGCAGCATCCAGAGGGTTCACACTGTGACAAACTGCAGCAGCATCCAGAGGGTTCACACTGTGACAAATTGCAGCAGCATCCAGAGGGTTCACACTGTGACAAACTGCAGCAGCATCCAGAGGGTTCACACTGTGACAAACTGCAGCAGCATCCAGAGGGTTCACACTGTGACAAACTGCAGCAGCATCCAGAGGGTTCACACTGTGACAAACTGCAGCAGCATCCAGAGGGTTCACACTGTGACAAACTGCAGCAGCATCAAGAGGATTCACACACTGTGACAAACTGCAGCGGCATCCAGAGGGTTCACACTGTGACAAACTGCAGCAGCATACAGAGTGTTCACACTGTGACAAACTACAGCAGCATCCAGAGGGTTCACACACTGTGACAAACTGCAGCAACATCCAGAGGGTTCACACTGACAAACTGCATCAGCATCCAGAGGGTTCGCACTGTGACAAACTGCAGCTGCGTCCACAGTGTTCGCACTGTGACACACTGCAGTAGAATCCAGAGGGTTCACACTGTGACAAACTGCATCAGCATCCAGAGGGTTCACACTGTGCCAAACTGCAGCAGCATCCAGAGGGTTCACACTGTGACAAACTGCAGCAGCATCCGGAGGGTTCACACTGTGACAAACTGCAGCAGCATCCAGAGGGTTCACACTGTGACAAACAGCAGCAGCATCCAGAGGGTTCACACTGTGAAACACTGCAGCAGTATCCAGAGGGTTCACACTGTGACACACTGCAGCAGCATCCAGAGAGTTCATAATGTGACAAACTGCAGCAGCATCCAGAGGGTTCATACTGTGAAAAACTGCAGCAGCATCCAGAGGGTTCACACTGTGACAAACTACAGCAGCATCCAGACGGTTCACACTGTGACAAACTGCAGCAGCATCCAGAGGGTTCACACTGTAACAAACTGCAGCAAAATCCAGAGGGTTCACACTGTGTCAAACTGCAGCAGCATCGAGAGGGTTCACACTGTGACAAACTGCAGCAGCATCCAGAGGGTTCACACTGTGACAAACTGCAGCAGCATCCAGAGGGATCACACTGTGACAAACTGCAGCAGCATCCAGAGGGTTCACACTGTGAAAAACTGCAGCAGCATCCAGAGTGTTCACACACTGTGACAAACTACAGAAGGATCCAGACGGTTCACACTGTGACAAACTGCAGCAGCATCCAGAGGGTTCACACTGTAACAAACTGCAGCAACATCCAGAGGGTTCACACTGTGTCAAACTGCAGCAGCATCGAGAGGGTTCACACTGTGTCAAACTGCAGCAGCATCCAGAGGGTTCACACTGTGACAAACTGCAGCAGCATCCAGAGTGTTCACACTGTGACAAACTGCAGCAGCATCAAGAGGGTTCACACTGTAACAAACTGCAGCAACATCCAGAGGGTTCACACTGTGTCAAACTGCAGCAGCATCGAGAGGGTTCACACTGTGACAAACTGCAGCAGCATCAAGAGGGTTCACACTGTAACAAACTACAGCAACATCCAGAGGGTTCGCACTGTGACGAACTGCAGCAGCATCCAGAGGGTTCACACACTGTGACAAACTGCAGCGGCATCCAGAGGGTTCACACTGTGACAAACTGCAGCAGCATCCAGAGTGTTCACACTGTGACAAACTACAGCAGCATCCAGAGGGTTCACACTGTGACAAACTGCATCAGCATCCAGAGGGTTCACACTGTGACAAACTGCAGCAGCATCCAGAGGGTTCACACTGTGACAAACTGCAGCAGCATCCAGAGGGTTCACACTGTGACAAACTGCAGCAGCATCCAGAGGGTTCACACTGTGACAAACTGCAGCAACATCCAGAGGGTTCACACTGTGTCAAACTGCAGCAGCATCGAGAGTGTTCACACTGTAACAAACTGCAGCAGCATCCAGAGGGTTCACACTGTGACAAATTGCAGCAGCATCCAGAGGGTTCACACTGTGACAAACTGCAGCAGCATCCAGAGGGTTCACACTGTGACAAACTGCAGCAGCATCCAGAGGGTTCACACACTGTGACAAACTGCAGCAACATCCAGAGGGTTCACACTGACAAACTGCATCAGCATCCAGAGGGTTCGCACTGTGACAAACTGCAGCTGCGTACACAGTGTTCGCACTGTGACACACTGCAGTAGAATCCAGAGGGTTCACACTGTGACAAACTGCATCAGCATCCAGAGGGTTCACACTGTGCCAAACTGCAGCAGCATCCAGAGGGTTCACACTGTGACAAACTGCAGCAGCATCCAGAGGGTTCACACTGTGCCAAACTGCAGCAGCATCCAGAGGGTTCACACTGTGACAAACAGCAGCAGCATCCAGATGGTTCACACTGTGAAACACTGCAGCAGTATCCAGAGGGTTCACACTGTGACACACTGCAGCAGCATCCAGAGAGTTCATACTGTGACAAACTGCAGCAGCATCCAGAGGGTTCATACTGTGAAAAACTGCAGCAGCATCCAGAGGGTTCACACACTGTGACAAACTACAGCAGCATCCAGACGGTTCACACTGTGACAAACTGCAGCAGCATCCAGAGGGTTCACACTGTAACAAACTGCAGCAACATCCAGAGGGTTCACACTGTGTCAAACTGCAGCAGCATCGAGAGGGTTCACACTGTGACAAACTGCAGCAGCATCCAGAGGGTTCACACTGTGACAAACTGCAGCAGCATCGAGAGGGTTCACACTGTGACAAAATGCAGCAGCATCCAGAGGGTTCACACGGTTACAAACAGCAGCAGCATCCAGAGGGTTCACACTGTGACACACTGCAGCAGTATCCAGAGGGCTCACACTGTGACACACTGCAGCAGCATCCAGAGGGTTCATACTGTGACAAACTGCAGCAGCATCCAGAGGGTTCATACAGTGACAAACTGCAGCAGCATCCAGATTGTTCACACACTGTGACAAACAGCAGCAGCATCCAGAGGGTTCACACTGTGATAAACTGCAGCAAATTCCAGAGGGTTCACACTGTGACAAACTGCAGCAGCATCCAGAGGGTTCACACTCTGACAAACTGCAGCAGCATCAAGAGGGTTCACACTGTAACATACTGCAGCAACATCCAGAGGGTTCACACTGTGACAAACTGCAGCAGCATCTAGAGGTTTCACACTGTGACAAACTGCAGCAGCATCCAGAGGGCTCACACTGTGACAAACTGCAGCAGCATCCAGAGGGTTCACACTGTGACAAACTGCTGCAGCATCAAGAGGGTTCACACTGTGACAAATTGCAGCAGCATCCAGAGGGTTCACACTGTGACAAACTGCAGCAGCATACAGAGGGTTCACTCACTGTGACAAACTGCAGCAGCATCCAGAGGGTTCACACACTGTGACAAACTGCAGCGGCATCCAGAGGGTTCACACTGTGACAAACTGCAGCAAAATCCAGAGGGTTCACCCTGACAAACTGCATCAGCATCCAGAGGGTTCACACTGTGACAAACTGCAGCAGCATCCAGAGGGTTCACACTGTGACAAACTGCAGCAGCATCCAGAGGGTTCACACTGTGACAAACAGCAGCAGCATACAGAGGGTTCACACTGTGACACACTGCAGCAGTATCCAGAGGGTTCACACTGTGCACATTGCAGCAGCATCCAGAGGGTTCATGCTGTGACAAACTGCAGCAGCATCCAGTGGGTTCATACTGTGACGAACTGCAGCAGCATCCAGAGGGTTCACACACGGTGACAAACAGCAGCAGCATCCAGAGGGTTCACACTGTGACAGACATCAGCAGTATCCAGAGGGTTCACACTGTGACACACTGCAGCAGCATCCAGAGGGTTCACACTATGACAAACTGCAGCAGCATCCAGAGGGTTCACACTGTGACAAACTGCAGCAGCATCCAGAGGGTTCACACTGTGACAAACAGCAGCTGCATGCAGAGGGTTCACACTGTGACACACTGCATCAGTATCCAGAGGGTTCACACTGTGACACACTGCAGCAGCATCCAGAGGGTTCACACTGTGACAAACTGCAGCAGCATCCCGAGGGTTCACACTGTGACACAGTGCAGCAGCATCCAGAGGGTTCACACTGACAAACTGCAGCAGCATCCAGAGGGTTCACACACTGTGACAAACTGCAGCAACATGCAGAGGGTTCACACTGACAAACGGCATCAGCATCCAGAGGGTTCGCACTGTGACAAACTGCAGCTGCATCCACAGTGTTCGCACTGTGACACACTGCAGTAGAATCCAGAGGGTTCACACTGTGACAAACTGCATCAGCATCCAGAGGGTTCACACTGTGACAAACTGCAGCAGCATCCAGAGGGTTCACACTGTGACAAACTGCAGCAGCATCCGGAGGGTTCACACTGTGACAAACTGCAGCAGCATCCAGAGGGTTCACACTGTGACAAACAGCAGCAGCATCCAGAGGGTTCACACTGTGAAAAAATGCAGCAGCATCCAGAGTGTTCACACACTGTGACAAACAGCAGCAGCATCCAGAGGGTTCACACTGTGATAAACTGCAGCAAATTCCAGAGGGTTCACACTGTCACAAACTGCAGCAGCATCCAGAGGGTTCACACTGTGACAAACTGCAGCAGCATCCAGACGGTTCACACTGTGACAAACTGCAGCAGCATCCAGAGGGTTCACACTGTAACAAACTGCAGCAACATCCAGAGGGTTCACACTGTGTCAAACTGCAGCAGCATCGAGAGGGTTCACACTGTGTCAAACTGCAGCAGCATCCAGAGGGTTCACACTGTGACAAACTGCAGCAGCATCCAGAGTGTTCACACTGTGACAAACTGCAGCAGCATCAAGAGGGTTCACACTGTAACAAACTGCAGCAACATCCAGAGGGTTCACACTCTGTCAAACTGCAGCAGCATCGAGAGGGTTCACACTGTGTCAAACTGCAGCAGCATCCAGAGGGTTCACACTGTGACAAACTGCAGCAGCATCAAGAGGGTTCACACTGTAACAAACTACAGCAACATCCAGAGGGTTCGCACTGTGACGAACTGCAGCAGAATCCAGAGGGTTCACACACTGTGACAAACTGCAGCGGCATCCAGAGGGTTCACACTGTGACAAACTGCAGCAGCATCCAGAGTGTTCACACTGTGACAAACTACAGCAGCATCCAGAGGGTTCACACTGTGACAAACTGCATCAGCATCCAGAGGGTTCACACTGTGACAAACTGCAGCAGCATCCAGAGGGTTCACACTGTGACAAACTGCAGCAGCATCCAGAGGGTTCACACTGTGACAAACTGCAGCAGCATCCAGAGGGTTCACACTGTGACAAACTGCAGCAACATCCAGAGGGTTTACACTGTGTCAAACTGCAGCAGCATCGAGAGGGTTCACACTGTAACAAACTGCAGCAGCATCCAGAGGGTTCACACTGTGACAAATTGCAGCAGCATCCAGAGGGTTCACACTGTGACAAACTGCAGCAGCATCCAGAGGGTTCACACTGTGACAAACTGCAGCAGCATCCAGAGGGTTCACACTGTGACAAACTGCAGCAGCATCCAGAGGGTTCACACTGTGACAAACTGCAGCAGCATCCAGAGGGTTCACACTGTGACAAACTGCAGCAGCATCCAGAGGATTCACACACAGTGACAAACTGCAGCGGCATCCAGAGGGTTCACACTGTGACAAACTGCAGCAGCATCCAGAGTGTTCACACTGTGACAAACTACAGCAGCGTCCAGAGGGTTCACACACTGTGACAAACTGCAGCAACATCCAGAGGGTTCACACTGACAAACTGCATCAGCATCCAGAGGGTTCGCACTGTGACAAACTGCAGCTGCGTCCACAGTGTTCGCACTGTGACACACTGCAGTAGAATCCAGAGGGTTCACACTGTGACAAACTGCATCAGCATCCAGAGGGTTCACACTGTGCCAAACTGCAGCAGCATCTAGAGGGTTCACACTGTGACAAACTGCAGCAGCATCCAGAGGGTTCACACTGTGACAAACTGCAGCAGCATCCAGAGGGTTCACACTGTGACAAACAGCAGCAGCATCCAGAGGGTTCACACTGTGAAACACTGCAGCAGTATCCAGAGGGTTCACACTGTGACACACTGCAGCAGCATCCAGAGAGTTCATACTGTGACAAACTGCAGCAGCATCCAGAGGGTTCATACTGTGAAAAACTGCAGCAGCATCCAGAGGGTTCACACACTGTGACAAACTACAGCAGCATCCAGACGGTTCACACTGTGACAAACTGCAGCAGCATCCAGAGGGTTCACACTGTAACAAACTGCAGCAACATCCAGAGGGTTCACACTGTGTCAAACTGCAGCAGCATCGAGAGGGTTCACACTGTGACAAACTGCAGCAGCATCCAGAGGGTTCACACTGTGACAAATTGCAGCAGCATCCAGAGGGTTCACACTGTGACAAACTGCAGCAGCATCCAGAGGTTTCACACACTGTGACAAACTGCAGCAGCATCCAGAGGGTTCACACTGTGACAAACTGCAGCAGCATCCAGAGGGTTCACACTGTGACAAACTGCAGCAGCATCCAGAGGGTTCACACTGTGACAAACTGCAGCAGCATCCAGAGGGTTCACACACTGTGACAAACTGCAGCAGCATCAAGAGGATTCACACACTGTGACAAACTGCAGCGGCATCCAGAGGGTTCACACTGTGACAAACTGCAGCAGCATACAGAGTGTTCACACTGTGACAAACTACAGCAGCATCCAGAGGGTTCACACACTGTGACAAACTGCAGCAACATCCAGAGGGTTCACACTGACAAACTGCATCAGCATCCAGAGGGTTCGCACTGTGACAAACTGCAGCTGCGTCCACAGTGTTCGCACTGTGACACACTGCAGTAGAATCCAGAGGGTTCACACTGTGACAAACTGCATCAGCATCCAGAGGGTTCACACTGTGCCAAACTGCAGCAGCATCCAGAGGGTTCACACTGTGACAAACTGCAGCAGCATCCAGAGGGTTCACACTGTGACAAACTGCAGCAGCATCCAGAGGGTTCACACTGTGACAAACAGCAGCAGCATCCAGAGGGTTCACACTGTGAAACACTGCAGCAGTATCCAGAGGGTTCACACTGTGACACACTGCAGCAGCATCCAGAGAGTTCATAATGTGACAAACTGCAGCAGCATCCAGAGGGTTCATACTGTGAAAAACTGCAGCAGCATCCAGAGGGTTCACACTGTGACAAACTACAGCAGCATCCAGACGGTTCACACTGTGACAAACTGCAGCAGCATCCAGAGGGTTCACACTGTAACAAACTGCAGCAAAATCCAGAGGGTTCACACTGTGTCAAACTGCAGCAGCATCGAGAGGGTTCACACTGTGACAAACTGCAGCAGCATCCAGAGGGTTCACACTGTGACAAACTGCAGCAGCATCCAGAGGGTTCACACTGTGACAAACTGCAGCAGCATCCAGAGGGTTCACACTGTGAAAAACTGCAGCAGCATCCAGAGTGTTCACACACTGTGACAAACTACAGAAGCATCCAGACGGTTCACACTGTGACAAACTGCAGCAGCATCCAGAGGGTTCACACTGTAACAAACTGCAGCAACATCCAGAGGGTTCACACTGTGTCAAACTGCAGCAGCATCGAGAGGGTTCACACTGTGTCAAACTGCAGCAGCATCCAGAGGGTTCACACTGTGACAAACTGCAGCAGCATCCAGAGTGTTCACACTGTGACAAACTGCAGCAGCATCAAGAGGGTTCACACTGTAACAAACTGCAGCAACATCCAGAGGGTTCACACTGTGTCAAACTGCAGCAGCATCGAGAGGGTTCACACTGTGACAAACTGCAGCAGCATCAAGAGGGTTCACACTGTAACAAACTACAGCAACATCCAGAGGGTTCGCACTGTGACGAACTGCAGCAGCATCCAGAGGGTTCACACACTGTGACAAACTGCAGCGGCATCCAGAGGGTTCACACTGTGACAAACTGCAGCAGCATCCAGAGTGTTCACACTGTGACAAACTACAGCAGCATCCAGAGGGTTCACACTGTGACAAACTGCATCAGCATCCAGAGGGTTCACACTGTGACAAACTGCAGCAGCATCCAGAGGGTTCACACTGTGACAAACTGCAGCAGCATCCAGAGGGTTCACACTGTGACAAACTGCAGCAGCATCCAGAGGGTTCACACTGTGACAAACTGCAGCAACATCCAGAGGGTTCACACTGTGTCAAACTGCAGCAGCATCGAGAGTGTTCACACTGTAACAAACTGCAGCAGCATCCAGAGGGTTCACACTGTGACAAATTGCAGCAGCATCCAGAGGGTTCACACTGTGACAAACTGCAGCAGCATCCAGAGGGTTCACACTGTGACAAACTGCAGCAGCATCCAGAGGGTTCACACACTGTGACAAACTGCAGCAACATCCAGAGGGTTCACACTGACAAACTGCATCAGCATCCAGAGGGTTCGCACTGTGACAAACTGCAGCTGCGTACACAGTGTTCGCACTGTGACACACTGCAGTAGAATCCAGAGGGTTCACACTGTGACAAACTGCATCAGCATCCAGAGGGTTCACACTGTGCCAAACTGCAGCAGCATCCAGAGGGTTCACACTGTGACAAACTGCAGCAGCATCCAGAGGGTTCACACTGTGCCAAACTGCAGCAGCATCCAGAGGGTTCACACTGTGACAAACAGCAGCAGCATCCAGATGGTTCACACTGTGAAACACTGCAGCAGTATCCAGAGGGTTCACACTGTGACACACTGCAGCAGCATCCAGAGAGTTCATACTGTGACAAACTGCAGCAGCATCCAGAGGGTTCATACTGTGAAAAACTGCAGCAGCATCCAGAGGGTTCACACACTGTGACAAACTACAGCAGCATCCAGACGGTTCACACTGTGACAAACTGCAGCAGCATCCAGAGGGTTCACACTGTAACAAACTGCAGCAACATCCAGAGGGTTCACACTGTGTCAAACTGCAGCAGCATCGAGAGGGTTCACACTGTGACAAACTGCAGCAGCATCCAGAGGGTTCACACTGTGACAAACTGCAGCAGCATCGAGAGGGTTCACACTGTGACAAAATGCAGCAGCATCCAGAGGGTTCACACGGTTACAAACAGCAGCAGCATCCAGAGGGTTCACACTGTGACACACTGCAGCAGTATCCAGAGGGCTCACACTGTGACACACTGCAGCAGCATCCAGAGGGTTCATACTGTGACAAACTGCAGCAGCATCCAGAGGGTTCATACAGTGACAAACTGCAGCAGCATCCAGATTGTTCACACACTGTGACAAACAGCAGCAGCATCCAGAGGGTTCACACTGTGATAAACTGCAGCAAATTCCAGAGGGTTCACACTGTGACAAACTGCAGCAGCATCCAGAGGGTTCACACTCTGACAAACTGCAGCAGCATCAAGAGGGTTCACACTGTAACATACTGCAGCAACATCCAGAGGGTTCACACTGTGACAAACTGCAGCAGCATCTAGAGGTTTCACACTGTGACAAACTGCAGCAGCATCCAGAGGGCTCACACTGTGACAAACTGCAGCAGCATCCAGAGGGTTCACACTGTGACAAACTGCTGCAGCATCAAGAGGGTTCACACTGTGACAAATTGCAGCAGCATCCAGAGGGTTCACACTGTGACAAACTGCAGCAGCATACAGAGGGTTCACTCACTGTGACAAACTGCAGCAGCATCCAGAGGGTTCACACACTGTGACAAACTGCAGCGGCATCCAGAGGGTTCACACTGTGACAAACTGCAGCAAAATCCAGAGGGTTCACCCTGACAAACTGCATCAGCATCCAGAGGGTTCACACTGTGACAAACTGCAGCAGCATCCAGAGGGTTCACACTGTGACAAACTGCAGCAGCATCCAGAGGGTTCACACTGTGACAAACAGCAGCAGCATACAGAGGGTTCACACTGTGACACACTGCAGCAGTATCCAGAGGGTTCACACTGTGCACATTGCAGCAGCATCCAGAGGGTTCATGCTGTGACAAACTGCAGCAGCATCCAGTGGGTTCATACTGTGACGAACTGCAGCAGCATCCAGAGGGTTCACACACGGTGACAAACAGCAGCAGCATCCAGAGGGTTCACACTGTGACAGACATCAGCAGTATCCAGAGGGTTCACACTGTGACACACTGCAGCAGCATCCAGAGGGTTCACACTATGACAAACTGCAGCAGCATCCAGAGGTTTCACACTGTGACAAACTGCAGCAGCATCCAGAGGGTTCACACTGTGACAAACAGCAGCTGCATGCAGAGGGTTCACACTGTGACACACTGCATCAGTATCCAGAGGGTTCACACTGTGACACACTGCAGCAGCATCCAGAGGGTTCACACTGTGACAAACTGCAGCAGCATCCCGAGGGTTCACACTGTGACACAGTGCAGCAGCATCCAGAGGGTTCACACTGACAAACTGCAGCAGCATCCAGAGGGTTCACACACTGTGACAAACTGCAGCAACATCCAGAGGGTTCACACTGACAAACGGCATCAGCATCCAGAGGGTTCGCACTGTAACAAACTGCAGCTGCATCCACAGTGTTCGCACTGTGACACACTGCAGTAGAATCCAGAGGGTTCACACTGTGACAAACTGCATCAGCATCCAGAGGGTTCACACTGTGACAAACTGCAGCAGCATCCAGAGGGTTCACACTGTGACAAACTGCAGCAGCATCCGGAGGGTTCACACTGTGACAAACTGCAGCAGCATCCAGAGGGTTCACACTGTGACAAACAGCAGCAGCATCCAGAGGGTTCACACTGTGAAAAAATGCAGCAGCATCCAGAGTGTTCACACACTGTGACAAACAGCAGCAGCATCCAGAGGGTTCACACTGTGATAAACTGCAGCAAATTCCAGAGGGTTCACACTGTCACAAAATGCAGCAGCATCCAGAGGGTTCACACTGTGACAAACTGCAGCAGCATCCAGACGGTTCACACTGTGACAAACTGCAGCAGCATCCAGAGGGTTCACACTGTAACAAACTGCAGCAACATCCAGAGGGTTCACACTGTGTCAAACTGCAGCAGCATCGAGAGGGTTCACACTGTGTCAAACTGCAGCAGCATCCAGAGGGTTCACACTGTGACAAACTGCAGCAGCATCCAGAGTGTTCACACTGTGACAAACTGCAGCAGCATCAAGAGGGTTCACACTGTAACAAACTGCAGCAACATCCAGAGGGTTCACACTCTGTCAAACTGCAGCAGCATCGAGAGGGTTCACACTGTGTCAAACTGCAGCAGCATCCAGAGGGTTCACACTGTGACAAACTGCAGCAGCATCAAGAGGGTTCACACTGTAACAAACTACAGCAACATCCAGAGGGTTCGCACTGTGACGAACTGCAGCAGAATCCAGAGGGTTCACACACTGTGACAAACTGCAGCGGCATCCAGAGGGTTCACACTGTGACAAACTGCAGCAGCATCCAGAGTGTTCACACTGTGACAAACTACAGCAGCATCCAGAGGGTTCACACTGTGACAAACTGCATCAGCATCCAGAGGGTTCACACTGTGACAAACTGCAGCAGCATCCAGAGGGTTCACACTGTGACAAACTGCAGCAGCATCCAGAGGGTTCACACTGTGACAAACTGCAGCAGCATCCAGAGGGTTCACACTGTGACAAACTGCAGCAACATCCAGAGGGTTTACACTGTGTCAAACTGCAGCAGCATCGAGAGGGTTCACACTGTAACAAACTGCAGCAGCATCCAGAGGGTTCACACTGTGACAAATTGCAGCAGCATCCAGAGGGTTCACACTGTGACAAACTGCAGCAGCATCCAGAGGGTTCACACTGTGACAAACTGCAGCAGCATCCAGAGGGTTCACACTGTGACAAACTGCAGCAGCATCCAGAGGGTTCACACTGTGACAAACTGCAGCAGCATCCAGAGGGTTCACACTGTGACAAACTGCAGCAGCATCCAGAGGATTCACACACAGTGACAAACTGCAGCGGCATCCAGAGGGTTCACACTGTGACAAACTGCAGCAGCATCCAGAGTGTTCACACTGTGACAAACTACAGCAGCGTCCAGAGGGTTCACACACTGTGACAAACTGCAGCAACATCCAGAGGGTTCACACTGACAAACTGCATCAGCATCCAGAGGGTTCGCACTGTGACAAACTGCAGCTGCGTCCACAGTGTTCGCACTGTGACACACTGCAGTAGAATCCAGAGGGTTCACACTGTGACAAACTGCATCAGCATCCAGAGGGTTCACACTGTGCCAAACTGCAGCAGCATCCAGAGGGTTCACACTGTGACAAACTGCAGCAGCATCCAGAGGGTTCACACTGTGACAAACTGCAGCAGCATCCAGAGGGTTCACACTGCGACAAACAGCAGCAGCATCCAGAGGGTTCACACTGTGAAACACTGCAGCAGTATCCAGAGGGTTCACACTGTGACACACTGCAGCAGCATCCAGAGAGTTCATACTGTGACAAACTGCAGCAGCATCCAGAGGGTTCATACTGTGAAAAACTGCAGCAGCATCCAGAGGGTTCACACACTGTGACAAACTACAGCAGCATCCAGACGGTTCACACTGTGACAAACTGCAGCAGCATCCAGAGGGTTCACACTGTAACAAACTGCAGCAACATCCAGAGGGTTCACACTGTGTCAAACTGCAGCAGCATCGAGAGGGTTCACACTGTGACAAACTGCAGCAGCATCCAGAGGGTTCACACTGTGACAAATTGCAGCAGCATCCAGAGGGTTCACACTGTGACAAACTGCAGCAGCATCCAGAGGTTTCACACACTGTGACAAACTGCAGCAGCATCCAGAGGGTTCACACTGTGACAAACTGCAGCAGCATCCAGAGGGTTCACACTGTGACAAACTGCAGCAGCATCCAGAGGGTTCACACTGTGACAAACTGCAGCAGCATCCAGAGGGTTCACACACTGTGACAAACTGCAGCGGCATCCAGAGGGTTCACACTGTGACAAACTGCAGCAGCATCCAGAGTGTTCACACTGTGACAAACTACAGCAGCATCCAGAGGGCTCACACACTGACAAACTGCAGCAGCATCCACAGGGTTCACACTGTGACAAACTGCAGCAGCATCCAGAGGGTTCACACACTGTGACAAACTGCAGCAGCATCCAGAGGGTTCACACACTGTGACAAACAGCAGCAGCATCCAGAGGGTTCACACACTGTGACAAACTGCAGCAACATCCAGAGGGTTCACACTGACAAACTGCATCAGCATCCAGAGGGTTCGCACTGTGACGAACTGCAGCTGCATCCACAATGTTCTCACTGTGACACACTGCAGTAGAATCCACAGGGTTCACACTGTGACAAACTGCATCAGCATCCAGAGGGTTCACACTGTGACAAACTGCAGCAGCATCCAGAGGGTTCACACTGTGACAAACTGCAGCAGCATCCAGAGGGTTCACACTGTGACAAACTGCAGCAGCATCCAGAGGGTTCACACTGTGACAAACAGCAGCAGCATCCAGAGGGTGCACACTGTGACACACTGCAGCAGTATCCAGAGGGTTCACACTGTGACACACTGCAGCAGCATCCAGAGGGTTCATACTGTGACAAACTGCAGCAGCATCCAGAGGTTTCATACTGTGACAAACTGCAGCAGCATCCAGAGTGTTCACACACTGTGACAAACAGCAGCAGCATCCAGAGGGTTCACACTGTGATAAACTGCAGCAAATTCCAGAGGGTTCACACTGTGACAAACTGCAGCAGCATCCAGAGGGTTCACACTGTGACAAACTGCAGCAGCATCCAGAGGGTTCACACTGTGACAAACTGCAGCAGCATCCAGAGGGTTCACACTGTGACAAACTGCAGCAGCATCCAGAGGATTCACACACTGTGACAAACTGCAGCGGCATCCAGAGGGTACACACTGTGACAAACTGCAGCAGCATCCAGAGTGTTCACACTGTGACAAACTACAGCAGCATCCAGAGGGTTCACACACTGTGACAAACTGCAGCAACATCCAGAGGGTTCACACTGACAAACGGCATCAGCATCCAGAGGGTTCGCACTGTGACAAACTGCAGCTGCATCCACAGTGTTCGCACTGTGACACACTGCAGTAGAATCCAGAGGGTTCACACTGTGACAAACTGCATCAGCATCCAGAGGGTTCACACTGTGACAAACTGCAGCAGCATCCAGAGGGTTCACACTGTGACAAACTGCAGCAGCATCCGGAGGGTTCACACTGTGACAAACTGCAGCAGCATCCAGAGGGTTCACACTGTGACAAACAGCAGCAGCATCCAGAGGGTTCACACTGTGAAAAAATGCAGCAGCATCCAGAGTGTTCACACACTGTGACAAACAGCAGCAGCATCCAGAGGGTTCACACTGTGATAAACTGCAGCAAATTCCAGAGGGTTCACACTGTCACAAACTGCAGCAGCATCCAGAGGGTTCACACTGTGACAAACTGCAGCAGCATCCAGAGGGTTCACACTGTGACAAACTGCAGCAGTATCCAGAGGGTTCACACTGTGACAAACCGCAGCAGCATCAAGAGGGTTCACACTGTGACAAATTGCAGCAGCATCAAGAGGGTTCACACTGTGACAAACTGCAGCAGCATCCAGAGGGTTCACACTGTGACAAACTGCAGCAGCATCCAGAGGGTTCACACTGTGACAAACTGCAGCAGCATCCAGATGGTTCACACTGTGACAAACTGCAGCAGCATCCAGAGGGTTCGCACTGTGACAAACTGCAGTAGCATCCAGAGGGCTCACACACTGACAAACTGCAGCAGCATTCACAGGGTTCACACTGTGACAAACTGCAGCAGCATCCAGAGGGTTCACACACAGTGACAAACTGCAGCAGCATCCAGAGGGTTCACACTGTGACAAACTGCAGCAGCATCCAGAGGTTTCACACTGTGACAAACTGCAGCAGCATCCAGAGGGTTCACGCTGTGACAAACTGCAGCAACATCCAGAGGATTCACACTGACAAACTGCATCAGCATCAAGAGGGTTCACACTGTGACAAACTGCATCAGCATCCAGAGGGTTCACACTGTGACAAACTGCAGCAGCATCCAGAGGGTTCACACTGTGACAAACTGCAGCAGCATTCAGAGCGTTCACACTGTGACAAACTGCAGCAGCATCCAGAGGGTTCACACTGTGACAAACAGCAGCAGCATCCAGAGGGTTCACACTGTGACACACTGCAGCAGTATCCAGAGGGTTCACACTGTGCACATTGCAGCAGCATCCAGAGGGTTCATGCTGTGACAAACTGCAGCAGCATCCAGAGGGTTCACACTGTGACAGACTTCAGCAGTATCCAGAGGGTTCACACTGTGACACACTGCAGCAGCATCCAGAGGGTTCACACTGTGACAAACTGCAGCAGCATCCAGAGGGTTCACACTGTGACAAACTGCAGCAGCATCCAGAGGGTTCACACACTGTGACAAACAGCAGCTGCATCCAGAGGGTTCACACTGTGACACACTGCAGCAGTATCCAGAGGGTTCACACTGTGACACACTGCAGCAGCATCCAGAGGGTTCACACTGTGACAAACTGCAGCAGCATCCAGAGGGTTCACACTGTGACACAGTGCAGCAGCATCCAGAGGTTTCACACTGTGACACACTGCAGCAGCATCCAGAGGGTTCGCACTGTGACAAACTGCAGCAGCATCCAGAGGTTTCACACTGTGACACACTGCAGCAGCATCCAGAGGGTTCGCACTGTGACAAACAGCAGCAGCATCCAGAGGGTTCACACCGTGACAAACTGCAGCAGCATCCAGAGTGTTCGCACTGTGACACACTGCAGCAACCTCCAGAGGGTTCACACTGTGACAAACTGCAGCAGCAACCAGAGTGTTCGCACTGTGACAAACTGCAGCAGCATCCAGAGGGTTCGCACTGTGACAAACTGCAGCAGCATCCTGAGGGTTCACACACTGTGACAAACAGCAGCAGCATCCAGAGAGTTCACACTGTGACAAACTGCAGCAGCATC